>NC_062562.1:166528743-166847806 GCF_022837055.1 Prionailurus viverrinus
GGCTGAAGGGTCACAGTCATCCTGCTCAACCTCTTAAAGAACTGGCAGCAAAGCTAAGTAGGCACCAGGTTCTCTGAGAAAGCGTCCCTGACTCCACTCCCCACTGCTGGCTCCGTCTCTGGACTCCCGTGTCTCCGTGCAGACTCCCATCACTTGGATTTCTTGGTGTGAACTTGGGGTCTCTCCTCTGTTCCTCCAGCTTCATCTGGGCATCCAGCTCCGTCATCTTGTATTCTGAGTGCCTAGCCCAGCGCCTAGTGCTCAGGATATATTTGTTGAGGTCAAAAATGGATGCATGGAGGTGCCTGAGTGGCCCAGTCAGTTAAGCGTCCGACTTTGGGTCAGGTCATGATCTTGCAGTTCGTGGGTTCGAGCCTGCGTCAGGCTCTGTGCCGACAGCTCGGAGCCTGGAGCCTGCTTTGGATTCTGTGTCTCCCTCTCTCTCTGCCCCTCCCCTGCTCGTACTCTGTCTCTCTGTCTCTCTCTCTCAAAAATAAATAAACATTAAAAAAATGTTTTTAAATGGATGCATGAATGGGTTTATTACATAATATATCCTTGTGACCCTCAGTCACTTAAACACAAAGTGACTGGGTGCAGACAAGCAGCCACGATCTGTATGGATGTTCAGGACATTACTTAACAGTAGGGAAGTTCAACTTCCTTTCTGCTCCAAGGAAATGAATGTTCAGGTAAGTAATAATTGCCAGTATTTGGGCTTAGTACCAAAAGTACTAATGTGCTCAGGGAATTTTTGAGTTATTAACATTTTTGAACTTCTGGTTTTTATTATACAGTTCTTGTACTGAGTGTGGTTGGTAGGCAATATAACTCACCCCGGAGAGCGTCGTGTACAGGATGCAGGAGTCAGCACGCTGTTCCTCTTAAGGGGCCAGGTAGCAGGTGTTATAGGCTTTGCAAGCCCACACAGGAACGTCTGGGTCTCAACTCTCCACTGTGCTGTTGTAGAGAGAAAGCGGTTGTAGTCAACACAGAAAGAGATGGACAGTATTTTGTTCTGATAAAACTTTATCTGGGGCGCCTGCGTGGCTCAGTCTGTTAAGCGTCCGACTTCGGCTCAGGTCACGATCTCGCGGTCCGCGAGTTCGAGCCCGGCGTCGGGCTCTGGGCTGATGGCTCAGAGCCTGGAGCCTGCTTCCGATTCTGTGTTTCCCTCTCTCTCTGCCCCTCCCCCGTTCATGCTGTGTCTCTCTCTGTCTCAAAAATAAATAAACGTTAAAAAAAAATTAAAAAAAAAAAACTTTATTTACACACACAGATATTCTGGCCCAAGGCTGTGGTTGCTGACCCGTGTTTCGGGGGGATCGTACGCTCTCTCGGCTGTCCTCAACTGAGGAAAGCCTGGCCCGGGGACCAGCACCCTGGTGACAGGTACTCCCGGGGCTCGCTTTCTCGGCAAAGAAAGTCTGCAACCCATGAGCAGGCTTTGCAAAGACACTAACAAACCCCTCATTGCCAGTTTACTTGAAAAAGCAAATAATACTCCCCGAAGGAAATCTACTCTAATTATAAAGAGTCAGACTAAACTGAGTGATGCTCCTTCGGGAACAGAGAACACAACTGGAGTTCAAGTTCACCGGAGGGCTTTCTGAGCATCCTCACCTCCTGGTGAGGAGTGATTTCAGCAGCCCCTTTGGCTCGGGGACCCCGTAAGTCCCAGGGAGACGGCACTCCACCCTGGGAGCAGGCTAACAGCGTTCTCTCATGCCTCCACACGGCCTCCAGTTACTGACTCTTGCCTCCTAGGGTAACTTTTGTCGGACCTTCCGCTCACATCTTAGGTAATAAGTACTGCCTGATGGGCCCGTTGTTAGAGGAGCCTGCTGAGCCTAAAAATAGGAAAATGGATTTGGCTAGATTAAATGAGATTAAGGGAGAAAATATATGTAAAGGGTTGAGGAAGTGTCTTCCCCTCCATCTTAATGTGGTCAGTGGACATAGCCATTCACATTGAAAACACGTGATTTCTAAAGTTTTCCCCGTACTTTATCCCCTGCAGATAAACTTTGGCCTACATGGAGTGCTTCTCTGAGTTTCTCTTCTTTGATCTTTGGTGAAGCCCTCCCCCTTACGTGTGTGTCTGTTCATGTGAAGTCCTGTCTCTGCTAACCTTCAATATGACTCTTTGTCCGTCTGAACGTAGCCTTGCATCTTCTAATACATAATCTCTGCAAGGACATCGTTTTAATGTTTGTTTATTTATCTATCTTGAGAGAGAGAGAAAGAGAGCACACAAGCAGGGGAGGGCCCAAGAGAGAAGGAGAGAGAATCCCAAGCAGGCTCTGCACTGTCAGCGCAGGGCCTGACGTGGGGTTCGAACTCACAAGCCGTGAGGTCACGACCTGAGTTGAAATCAACAGTCAGAAGCGGGGGCCTCCTGTGCGTCTCTAGCATGCTCCTGGAGCTCAGGCCCCCTCGGCCTGTCTTAGCCGGTTAGCGCGCACGCATAGGGTACTTTGGAGAATTGTTGCGTGTTTCCCTTTGGAGCCAAGTGCCGTGGAAAGTTCTACAAATGTGATTGCACGGCATTAGACAACAGTAAGGATTGGAGGCTGGCATCTTTGCTGGCCTACTTGGATGATCAGAGACGAAAATGGTCTCCTGTTCGGTTGGCCTGCTACCATGATGGTGACAAATGGACAGCTTTGAAAGGGGAGTCTAATAAGCCTCTTGGGAGTTCTTTAACACCGAGGTGGCTTCAGCACCTGACAAATGACGAGCAGATAGGGTAGCCGGCCGGGGAACCTGCCAGAACTGCCACCGGAGCGGTCCCGGCATACAGGTGACAGTCCAGCAGAAGAAAACGGAGGGATGCTCACAGGCTCCGCTCTCCCGCGTCGAACAGGAAGCCGACTCTGTCGTAGTCTCCCGAGGCACGCAAGGCTGTGGTGTGGATGACAGTGAGAGACTGCTCTGTGTCTTCCTGGAAACGAGGGAATAAAATTAACTATGTTTACCCAGATGGGGGGACTTCAGCTACACTGTGTGAAAAATTGCCTTGATTACATGGCTTGATAGACCCTAGGATACTTCTCCGGGGAAAGTCATGGACAGAATGACTCCCCAAGGAGACTCGAGGAATCTGCTTCAGTGGCTTCTTTGTAAATGGCTCAGATAGCAGCTCTCCTGACGAGGTCGCAGGGCAGACTGGACTCTGGAACATTCTCCCGGCCCTGAGAGCTCTCGGGTTGATGGGGGTGACCGGCGGTTGCTGTGGTTGGTCAGCCAGCGACCGGTGAGGGACCTGAAGGCCAGTCCTTTGTGCACACACAGTTTTGACCATCATTCGCTCACACATTTGTTCACGGTTTAGTAAATTCCCACTGAACACTTCCTGTGCTCTAGACGCTGGAGTTTCACTAAATGCCGGAGATGCAGAAGCGAGGCACAGCTGTCTCCACCTCGTGGACAAGGCACCCATCACTGCGGTTACTAGCCATCGGCACCTGCACCTGTTCCGTGCTGCCCTGCCCGCCCCGCTGCATCTCCGTGTCCTGTCCATGGCAGGACGCGTGACTGCCCCGCATCCCTTCGTGGGTGCTGGCCGAGTTTCCAGCCAGGACTCTTGGGCCCCCAGTCTTGGTGCAGTGATGCCCGCTGCAGCAAAGCCCTCCTGACGGTGAGGACATGCCGTCATTCCCTGGCCGCTTGGTGTTCTTCCTGCAAAGCAGTTCTGCTCCTGGCCACAGTCTCAGCCGAGACTGAAGCCTGGGCCTCCTTGGGGGGACCAACCAGGCCCCCGCTTTCATTGTGGATTCTCAAGCCCCACCTTCCGTCAGACTTTCCTTCCAGGGTCCCAGCAGCCCTCCCCCATGCAACCTTTTCCACCCGTGTCCTCTGAGCTGCCTGCTGTGAGCACCTTTGCAGGAGCCCTGGACCATCCTCCCCCTTAGTGGTTAGAGGCACGCGTCCTTAGGTCTGTGACGTAACAACTGCCACGGTCAAATGACTGAGTCTGTTCTAAAGAAGCCAAGCTCTACAAATCAGCTTCTTCTGAGTCCTCTGGGCGCACTGTTTTTTTTTTAGCGCACCATTTTACCGAGGGTTCTTTCTAACATGTCAACAGCAAAAGAGAGCGAGGGTCTCACTTCCCGGGGTCACTAGCATCGCCTCGTGCTCCCTGTGGACTCATAGCAAACAAGCCATGCCTCTGGGAGTCAGTGGACAATCCGGAAGAATTAGAGCTGAAGGGTTTTTGTGCTCACCCTCGGCCACTGCAGAGCACTTAGGTTTCTCCTGTAAAGGAAAAGAACCTTTAAAAATAGCCCATTAGATGGGGCGCCTGGGTGGCTCAGTCAGTAAAACGTCCAACTTCCGCTCAGGTCATGATCTCGCGGTCTGTGAGTTCAAGCCCCACGTCGGGCTCTGTGCTGACAGCTCGGAGCCTGGAGCCTGCCTTGGGTTCTGTGTCTCCCTGTCTCTCTGCCCCTCCCATGTTCATGCTCTGTCTGTCTCTGTTTCTCAATAATAAATAAATGTTTAAAATTTTTTTTAAAAATAGCGATTAGCGTTGTAAAAATTCACGCCACCAAAATGTCAGTAGTTCAACATGAGATACCAGATGGAGAGATTGTTCTTGAAACACCAAAATGCTCTGTTAAAGGGAATAAAGAGCAGACAGGTAATAGACCTGAGAATTCACTCCGTGCGGGTGTGGGCATCTGCAGACACACTGGCATCCACGCAGGGACCCTGCTCTCCGTGAGGTAGCCAAGTGCAGACGGAAGGACGAGTGGGTGGCAGTCACCGCAAGGCCCCGCCCTCACCCAGGGATGGGCAGGTGCAGCCAGGACACCTGCTACCACGCCGGGAGCAAGACGGCAGGAACCCAGGGACAACCCAACCCTGAACGACAAGCCCTTATCTGAAAACCTCATTGTAACATTACAACTGCCTGTTCCGTCTCAGAATCTAAAGGTCTTCATTTAGAGCCTTAGAAGGAGAAGAACCTTTAGTTTGCTCTCTTTTTTTAATGTGTATTTATTTATTTTGAGAGAGAGAAAGATAGCAAGTGAGCATGAGTGGGGGAGGTGCAGAGAGAGAGGGAGACACAGAATCTGAAGCAGGTTCCAGGCTGAGCTGTCAGCAAAGAGCCTGACGCAGGGCTCGAACCCACAAACTGTGAGATCGTGACCTGAGCCAAAATCACAAGTAGGACCCTCCACCAATGGAGCCACCCAGTTCTATTTTTTTTAAGTTTATTTATTTTTGAGAGAGAGAGAGAACAAGCAGGGGAAAGGTAGAGAGAGGGGGAGACACAGAATCCAAAGCAGGCTCCGGGCTCCGAACTGTCAGCACAGAGCCCAATGCGGGGCTCGAACTCACGGACCTGAGATCATGACCTGAGCTGAAGTCAGCCGCTCAACCGACTGAGCCACCCAGGCGCCCCTGTTTTTGTTTTTTTAATTTTTTTGACATGTATTCACTTTTGAGAAACAGAGAGAGATAGAGCGTGTGTCGGGGTGGGACAGAGAGAGAGGGAGACACAGAATCCCAAGCAGGCTCCAGGCTCCGAGCTGTCAGCACAGAGCTTGATGCAGGACTCAAACCCACGAACCGTGAGACCATGACCTGAGCTGAAGTCAGATGTTCAACCGACTGAGTCACCCAGGCCCTCCTATTTTTTAAGGCTGTTAAAAACAAAACCTGTAGAGTAGGAGGCCACTTTCAGGTCTGGGTTCTGGCACTTGCCCAAGGTGTGATCTTAAGGCACTTAATCTCTCCAAGCCTCAGTTTCCTCATCTGTAAACTGGAGATAATAATGTGTATCTTGTAGAGGTCACTGTACGGATTCGGTTAATTTATTAGAAGTACATGGTGTAGAACCTCATATAATGAAAATACTCAGTAAGTGATGGATTGTTGTGCTGCTGCTATTAGGATTATTACTTGGCTTAACCAAAATGTAGAGAATAGGAAAAAAACAGGAATGTCATCAAATGAGTGTTTGGTATGTGTCCAAAGGTGAGTGAGGCTACAGGTAACGCAGGGAGATAACACGGGTGTGTGGGTGGGCGCCCAGAGGGCTCAGGCTCTTCTTTGGCTCTTCTCCAGCTTGCAGGTGGTGAAGGATGCTGTTCAGAAAGCTTCCCATCAGCCCCTGTCCCTCCAAGCCTGTAGCTCCTGGCAGGTTGGCAACTGTCCGTCTCCTTAGAAAAGGCCATTAAAGGTGACGGCAATTCCCCTGCTCCGATGTCACCCCAGAAATGATCCCTCAAACGGAGGGAATATGTTCCTATAAGAAACCTGGACGTTGGATCCCCAGAACTTAGTCATCTTGTAACGGGAAATTTGTACCCTGAGACCAGCATCTGTCGTCTCCCCTCCCCCCGCCCCCCAGTGCCTGGTGACCACCATTCTATTCCTGGTTTCTGTGAGTTCAGACTTTGTAGATTCCACAGTGAGTGAGATCATACAGTATTTGTCTTTCTCTGCCTGACTTATGTCAAGTAATTATGTGACAGGAGGGAGGCAGTAATCTTCCAATAGAGAAGTACATGACATCACCTTAAACTTAACACAATGTGACGTGTCCGTTATAACTCAGTAATGGTGGGGGAAGGCCTGAGGACCTCCTGTTTCCCTGTCCCAGGTACCCTGCCGTGACCCCAGGACCTCGAGCTGGATGGTGACTCTCTCTCCTGACCCTGATCAGGCAGCCACCTGAGCAGAAACGGGTGAGCTGTCTGCCCAAGGGCATGTTGCTTACCCGCTTCTGAGTCACTAAGGGGGCAAAGCAGAGTTTTATCAACGTTGACAAGTCCAATGAGGGGAGAAAGATGGATCTTTCCAGCAAGAGGAAATTATTTAATGAAATGTCGTAGACATGGAGAGGACCAGACTGAAGTGACATCCCATTAATAACTTATAAAAGCCTCTAATCAGTTTGGGTTAATTTGGTATTCATTGTAAAAACATTCATCATGGGCACTGAAGCCCATGACAGTAGCCAAGAAATTAATATCACCGGGATGGAAATTGCCTTATGTATCCTCAAGTAATGGATGGAGCCAGTTCAGGGAGTGATTTACTAGCTCGCCAAGGGTACCCTTCAAGTTTAACGCAATGCACTCTCACTTGGTGGCCCTGTGGGACTCCCTCACTTAATGTGCACTCTAGTAAATAAGCCACGTTTTTGTCACTTAACCCGAGTGGATGGGGCAACATGGCGGAACTGCCTGACAGTCATAGGTAAAGAAGGAGGCGAATTTCTTAAAAAACATTTTTTTAAAAAGGGGGCACCTGACTGGCTCAATCTGTTAAGCGTCCATCTTTGGCTCAGGTAATGATGTCGTGGTTTGTGAGTTCAAGCCCCACATCAGGCTCTGCGCTGACAGTGTGGGAGCCTGCTTGAGATTCTCTCTCCCTGTCTCTTTGCCCCTCCCCTGCTAGCTCTCTCTGTCTCTCCCTCTCAAAATAAATAAATAAACACAATTTTTTTTTTAATTTAAGGAATGAGGGGAATTAGGAGGTGGTGGTGGGTGCTTTTTACTTCCACCAACAGGCTCTCGGAAAACACGGGGATTTCCAAACACAAAAGCAGCTTATAACTGTGGGCTTTTAAAGGAAGTGAGGGCAACAATGTAAATAGTAAACTGTGGAGTTTTTAAATTTTTTGTCCTGCTGTATGAACACAGGGGAGGGGCATAAGAGCAAATTCATTCTTGACACAATACAAAAATATGTAGTAAGAGTCACAAAACGTCCCCACGTTAGCAAAGAAGTCCCTTCTAAAGAGAAGCCAGAAGCAATAGTCACAAATGCATTCAAAACACTGTTATCTGTAATGGTTTTTAAGTTTATTTATTTTGAGAGAGACACAGAGACAGCAAGCGGGGGAGAGGGAGAGAGAGGATCCTGACTCAGGGCTTGAACCGCAAACGGTGCAATCATGACCTGAGCCGAAATCAAAAGTCAGATGCTTAACTGAGGCAGCCATGCACCCCTGTAATAATAATTGTTAAAGGCTATACATATCCTAAGTGTTCATAGGAGAGTGATCTGCTAAAGCATGGCACATTGGCGGGATGAACTCGTCTGCAACCACAAGCGTTAAAAAGTGGCAGGTGGGTTGCATATGAACATGGGAACTGTATCATCTATTAATTAGCATTAGGACTAAACATAAGATATTTGGTATATGTTTTGCATATGAGGAAAGATGCTTATTTTGGTCTGGCCGAACTATGCACATTTCACCCACTTCTAAAGGTTTCCCGGACACAACATTATATATGCATTAGAAATGGGGGAAAAAAGAAAGCCCATCGTCAAATCTGAGGTTCACGAATCCCGCTCAGTAGACATGTGCTCCGACAATCCCACGGGGTAGAGCACAGCGCTCTCTGCTGGGACGGACGTGAGGAAGTCAGTCCTGGGTGGGGGGACAGTGCCTTTAACTGTGTTAGTTTCAAAGTGCTATGCAAATGTGTCCTTTCTCCTGGCTCCGCTGCAAACCCTTGAGAGGTTATTTTCCAGATCCCATGTGTCAGCCCAAGCAATTAAGAAAAAGACGGATTTTGGGTTGAAAGCCAGACCTGACCTGGTTGTACATGATGGTCTGTGAGCATAAACTGTGTTTTCTTCCTGATCAGAGCTTCCCCGATGCAGTTGTGCTGGAAACAGTGTGTTGTTCTTACAAAAAATCTAATTTAAAAGGGTGCCCACATCAACCTTGGGAATATTAGGTTAGAGAATTTCAGGGTAATCTATCAAATAGAGTTTAAAAGCAGGACTGGAACACTGCATTAAGAAAGAGTGCCTTTAATGATTGGTTCCTTAGATAATGTAACAAGGCAGTTATAAATTAAAATAACCTTTTTTGACCTTCGATGGGGGTGCCAGGGTGGCAGCCGGGTTCACATTTGCAGCCCCAGGCAGACATCCCCCATTGGGTGGAGAGAGCAGGCTCTGGCCATTTGGAGATAATTCCAGTAGCTTAAGAGGTGATCTGTACCATTTGTGCTGCTAAAACTTCTCCTTAGTGTCCGTAATGGGCTTTTTTAGACCCTCTCATGGACTTCTCCCATGTGAGCGGAAGGAACACCTCTTTCTCATGATTCCTAAAATATTTCGCAATTGGAAAATATCAAAGGAATGGCCCCATGTCTTTGGCCGTTGAGAATAACCATGACTTCTCCTTCTTCTAAAAGGCTGTAACATCGTCAGTGCCACAGATAATAACAGTTCCTCACGGGCCACTTTGTTTTATTATCCAGTCATTTCGATTTTGAATAACTTTATCTCCCAGATCAAATGTAAGCTGATCAAGGACAAAGAATGTTTTTCATTGCATTTCACTCTTGCATAGCCCATAGCTCCCTAGCTAGCAGAATACAGGTTTTCAACAAATACTCGTTAAATGGATGATATCCAGAAGGGAAAGTAAAATTAAATGTCAGATTTATGGGCATGGATCCCAAGTTCATGGAAATTGGAAAAACCTGGTGTCATAACCTCAACATTTTAAGATGTAACAACTTGTCTGATGCTTAATCAGCTCAGCAGTTCAGATGATAAGCAATACCATGGCAAGAATTCTAGATTTTAGAGTCAGACTTTTTTTTCCCCTCTGTTTGTTATGCTATGAATCATCTCCAAACTGAGATGTGGGTTCTCACTATTAAAATGTGTCAAGAACAGGCTGAACTGAACTTTCTGACCAAAGGGGTGGAACCTGCTGGCTTCCCTCGGGAATTTCAGAGGATTAAATACTCTCTGTGCTTACCCCACCAAGGCACCAAAAGTGATTTCGTTCTGTTTAATATCAGAGCAAACCATCAGACTTGTTCCTCACTTCTCCGCTAGTCGTATCTGGATTGGTGAATGACGCAGAGATACTTAGGGACCAGCACAGGTAAGACTTAGCTCACTTAGTTCTTGCTTCCGAGAACTTTGGAGACATCTTAGCAACATCTAAGTCAGTTATTTGCAAATAACTCCTTCTGCCCTTTCTTCAAAACAGACTTCACGGGACTCCTCCTTGATGACATTTTGTTAGACTTCATGGATTATTACAAATCAGTTACAAACACTGGAAAGTCACAGTACCTCGCTTCTTTAAGAAACCTTTCCTGACACCGGTGTCTTTCCATTCTTTGAGCTGGTTGTGTTCAGTCCACGAGGCATTTATGTTAGTTGTGTAACTCCTGGGGATCCTGGGTCGACTCATGATAGTTCACCTTTAAATTTGCCTTACAAAACAAAAAACAGTGATTTCAGTGTAAACTTAAATCACATTCTAAAAAGAACAATGCTACAAGTGAGCATAGATAAGCAACGAGTCAGTTGAAAAAAAAAACAGATCCCGATTTATTTATTTTGGATGTGTTTATTTTTATGTGTAGCATGGCTTAACCGTAGCTCAACTACTTATACTTATAAAGAGCACATAGCAAATTAGCGAATTGATTTTTCTAGCTGTTGTTCAAGTTGGAAACCTACTCATTTATCTGAATGCTTTTGGTTTTTACTGTAATGGCTTCGATGGCTATTAACAGCTGGAACTACGTTTTCATTTCCTTGGTTGGGCCTGATTTTATGAGTGTAAATTACACATGGGGATGAGCCGGGACCAGCCCAGAACTTCGATAGGACGTTGCCACCTAGGCTTTGTGCCTGGAGCACAGGTCTGCACTGGGTCTGTTCCCATAGGCACCACACCGGCATTAACTCCACACTCCACGGCTGCCCCTGGGCTCTGCTACTTTGTCACCTGGCTTCACCTGGGTTTCTGCCAAACCTCTGTGTCGTGAAGTGATACATGTTACTCAGCAGCTGGCATCCCCGTCCCTTCTGTTGCCCAAATCAGAACCCTGCGCTCTTGACCCCCCCCCAGCCTGCCTCTGCCCTGTCTTGACCCATCCACAGTCCTGTGACCCCCCCCTTCCTCTGCCCTGTCTTGACTCATCCACAGTCCTGTGACGCCCCCCTCCTTCCTTTGCCCTGTCTTGACCCATCCACAGTCCTGTTACCCCCCCCACTCCTTCTTCTGCCCTGTCTTGACTCATCCACAGTCCTGTGACCCCCCCACTCCTTCCTCTGCCCTGTCTTGACCCAGCCACAGTCCTGTGACCCCCCCCACTCCTTCCTCTGCCCTGTCTTGACCCATCTCGGTCCTATGACCCCCCCACTCCTTCCTCTGCCCTGTCTTGACTCATCCACAGTCCTGTGACCCCCCCCACTCCTTCCTCTGCCCTGTCTTGACTCATCCACAGTCCTGTGACCCCCCCACTCCTTCCTCTGCCCTGTCTTGACCCATCCACAGTCCTGTGACCCCCCCACTCCTTCCTCTGCCCTGTCTTGACCCATCCACAGTCCTGTGACCCCCCCACTCCTTCCTCTGCCCTGTCTTGACCCATCCACAGTCCTGTGACCCCCCCACTCCTTCCTCTGCCCTGTCTTGACTCATCCACAGTCCTGTGACCCCCCCCCACTCCTTCCTCTGCCCTGTCTTGACCCATCCACAGTCCTGTGACCCCCCCCCTCCTTCCTTTGCCCTGTCTTGACCCATCCACAGTCCTGTGACCCCCCCCCACTCCTTCCTCTGCCCTGTCTTGACCCATCCACAGTCCTGTGACCCCCCCCAATTCCTTCCTCTGCCCTGTCTTGACCCATCCACAGTCCTGTGACCCCCCCCCACTCCTTCCTCTGCCCTGTCTTGACCCATCCACAGTCCTGTGACCCCCCCACTCCTTCCTCTGCCCTGTCTTGACCCATCCACAGTCCTGTGATCCCCCCCCACTCCTTCCTCTGCCCTGTCTTGACTCATCCACAGTCCTGTGACCCCCCCACTCCTTCCTCTGCCCTGTCTTGACTCATCCACAGTCCTGTGACCCCCCCACTCCTTCCTCTGCCTTGTCTTGACCCATCCACAGTCCTGTGACCCCCCTCCTTCCTCTGCCCTGTCTTGACCCATCCACAGTCCTGTGATCCCCCCCCCACTCCTTCCTCTGCCCTGTCTTGACTCATCCACAGTCCTGTGACCCCCCCCCACTCCTTCCTCTGCCCTGTCTTGACCCATCCACAGTCCTGTGACCCCCCCCCTCCTTCCTTTGCCCTGTCTTGACCCATCCACAGTCCTGTGATCCCCCCCCACTCCTTCCTCTGCCCTGTCTTGACTCATCCACAGTCCTGTGACCCCCCCACTCCTTCCTCTGCCCTGTCTTGACCCATCCACAGTCCTGTGACCCCCCCACTCCTTCCTCTGCCCTGTCTTGACCCATCCACAGTCCTGTGCGTTCTGCTGTCCTGCTTTTTTGACAGCTGTCGTGATAGCTTCTCCATCCCTGCCATCGCCTCACCCCTGGATTCTACAACGCTCTCTCCCTCCAAATCTACCCCTGCTCCAGAATGTTCTCCATTTCTGCAGCTGAGTGACCATGTTTCCCTTCCACTGGTGTGCTGCCTTTAGGGAGTAAGCCCAAACTCCTTGGCCCTTCCTGGGTGCGTTCTCTGCCGTCTCCCCGTCAGCCTCCATGCCGCCAGCTGAACACAGCCACCGTGAACTCCAGTTTCCTGTAATTTGACTGCTTTCCTGGGAACACGCTCTTCATAGACCCCTTGGCCAACCTCCTTTGCCTGGTTAAAGCCACATTGCCTTTCAGATCCCAGCTCACACCTGTGTTTTCCCAAACCCTCACCCTGCAGCCAAGCCCGTGCTAGAGACCCTCTGCTTATGTCCTGCCTGTGCCGTCTTCACTGTCATCAAGTCTCACCCCGTGCAGTTAGGTCCTGGTCACTTATTTCTTCCCCAGCAGACCATAAGCTCCTTCGAACCTCCTCCCTGTCGCTGGTGTGTCCTCAGCCCTGTGGAGTAGACTTGACCATGAGTGAGCATCGCGTAACCATTCAGAGGCTGGATGAGGGACTCATCAGTTCACACATGTTATTTACCTAGGTGCAGATCACTTAGCTTTCCCAGCACAAGCATCCTCCCCAGGCCCATTGGTCATGTTTCTGTCTGTGTTTTCACCCTGTTGTAGAAGTTAGCCAGGCCTGCCAGCTTGTGGCGTGCCTCCCTTAACTCTGAACCTTTTCGACCTCCCAAGTTACTCATGACATCACGTTCGAGCTCAGACTCTGCCACATCCTGGTAAACTTCCAGATTTTCAAAGAACTTACAATTGCATATACATGTATTTATGCAGTTAAACTTATTTTCTCCATAGCCTATACAAGCTCCTATGTTTTTTTTTTAATTTTTAATTAAATTTTTTTAATTTAAAATTTTAAAATGTGATTCTTTAATGGAACTTGAATGATTGAACTGGCCCCTGAAGTCACGACTTGCTATTTCCTGTAAATCTGATCACCCCAGGACAAGGTTCATGGTCGTTTAGTGAATTCTATCTTTCCAATTTCCCATGTTTTGCTTTATAAGGTTGGCTGACTCCAAAAATATCCCTCCAAGAAAGTACAGAATACCAAAAAACAAATTAGTGAGTCACGGAAATTTACACTATCTGTTCTAGACTGACAAAGCACCACAGAGCCTCTCCATGGCACATCTTGTTAGTTCACACACGCAGTGTCGGCCATGTCCCCGTATCCCCATTGAATCATATCTGGGCTGGACATCAGTGACAGGACAGAGCCAGTCTGTCACGCAGCTGTGTCATAAAGACATGTGCCAGCCTATTTGTAATTTCCCAATGACATGGCAGTCTGTAACTCCTTTCTTCCAATAACCCTGAAACTTTATTGGCCAAGGGTTCAACAGCCTGGTAGACATTTAGGGAAGCGAAAGGGTTATAGTACAGAGGATTGTTGACACTAACAGTTCTCAGCTCTGCTGCACTGACTTTATAAGACTTGGCCCCGTGCCCACAGATGCTGGTGCATTTACGCCGGGTTGGGACTCGGGCACTGGGATCCACAAAAGCTCCAGGTGCTTCTCGTGTGCAGCCAGACATGAACCTCATGGGTTCAGATGCTGGCACTCAGGAGGACACCAGATGGCCTCTTCCATAAACTTTGAGACCTCATGGTCACATTTCAACTTCGTGGCAAAACAGAGAATCTGTGAGAGTCTGTTTTTAACCACCACGCCTGTAACAAAGGCGTGTGTCACATTAACGTTGCCAGCCATTTCCAGTGAAACTGTCCCTTCCACGAGGCAGCTGGACCCCGTTGGGTCGACAGCACTTACAGGGGGTTACTAACTGCTTTGTCATTCGCTGTGGTCCTGGCCACTCGAGTCAGTGCAAAGTTAAGATCCAGATGTCTCCGAACTGTTCTGTTTTCTTTTCCTTCTAACTCTGGGTGAGGAGTCATTGCCCACGTGGACAGATGTTTTACACAATATTAATCATTTTTGTCTGATCTTGCCTAATCAGACCTTTAAGCACTGAAGTATACTGAAATGACAGCCTGAAGTAACAGAAGCGCTGGGTTTTAAATGGAAGGTTGTCACCCTGTGGCTGTGTCCACTGGGACATAGGAACTAAGAATAAAGCCACCGTTTCTTCAGGGCTTCCAATGCACACAAGTCACCAGGCCAGGCATTTTGCACATATGGTCTCTTTTGTCCAGCCTGTCTCCATTCAACAGTGAGAAAACAGAAGTTCAGATAATGTACATCATTTGCCCAAGGTCACGTGTGAGTGATGGTGTCAGAACTGACCCCCGAGTTCTGTAGCCCCTGCTCCTTTTTTGCGCCAAACTCTACGTCCGGGCTCAGTGTCCTCAGTTGAAAAGCCAAGATGACTTAGGTCAAGAGCAAATGAGTTCATGTCTGTGAAAAGTCTTTGAAAAATCCTTTAAATGCCCTGCAGATACAAAGTATTATTATTACTGTGAATGAGGACATTTGTATTCAGGACACCCATAAGAACCTTCCCTGCAATATGTAGAAGCCGACCGTCTCCTGACACAGCCTCTCCTGTAATGAATCCAACACCCTTATTCCCCCCCCCCCCCGCCACGACCATCCTAAAAGGAAACGAAACATTGGCTCAACTGTGATATTTCCATCCAAAATCTCTGCAGGTTCCACAAATGAGCCTTCAGAACCCCAGAGCAGACGCTAAACCCCAATTAGAAGAAAATATTCCTCCCAAGAGAGACCAGATCCTTAGTCCAACATGACATAACTCACATTTGAGTGGTGCACACAGCTCTTTTAGAAGAGCATAGAGGAAACTGTGTGTGTCCCCTTCCCCAGGGGGTGACAACATTTTTTATTAGTTTTCTACATTTAACTATTTTTTTGTTTTAAATGCACTTTTATGTGTTCATGAAATAGTTTATTAAGAATACACATGAGAGGCACCTGGGTGGCTCAGTCAGTTAAGCATACAACTCTTGATCTTGGCTCAGGTTATGATCTCACAGTTCATGAGTTTGAGCCTCACTTTGGGCTCTGTGCTGACAGCGTGGAGCCTGCTTGGGATCTCTATCTCCCCTCTCTCTGCCTCTCACTCACTCTCTCTCTCTCTCTCTCTATCAAAAATAAAATAAATAAACATTTAAAGAAAAAGAATACAGGGACTCCTGGGTGGCTCAGTCGGTTAAGCATCTGACTTTGGCTCAGGTCATGATCCTGCAGTTCATGGGTTCAAGCCCTGTGTAGGGCTCTGTGCTGACAGTTCAGAGCCTGGAACCTGTTTCAGATTCTGTGTCTCCCTCTCTCTCTGCCCCTTCCCTGCTTGTGCTCTGTCTCTGTCTCTCTCTCTCTCTCTCAAAAATAAACATTAAAAATTTTTTTAAAAAAATACACATGAAGGGGCGCCTGGTGGCACAGTCGGTTAAGCGTCCGACTTCAGCCAGGTCACGATCTCGCGGTCCATGAGTTCGAGCCCCGCGTCAGGCTCTGGGCTGATGGCTCAGAGCCTGGAGCCTGTTTCCGATTCTGTGTCTCCCTCTCTCTCTGCCCCTCCCCTGTTCATGCTCTGTCTCTCTCTGTCCCAAAAAATAAATAAACGTTGAAAAAATACACATGAAATACAAAGAATAGTAAAGTGAACACTCGTACCTTCCATTCAACATGAAACAAGACACTGAGTCCCCCTTTGGTGTCCCCCACTCCTGCCAAATGAACCAGGACTGAATTTTCTTTATGTTGCCCTGCTGCTTTTCAAACAGCATTTCGCTGCATATTTATGAATCTCTAGCATATTGCTTATGTTTTAACTCAACATAACTGTTACCATATGCTGTTTATATTCCTGTTGCTTGAGTTTTGCGCCCAATATTGTTTGTGTTATCTGTGGATATTGATACATGGGCTCTCACTGAGTCTTTTTCATTCTACATATATATCCCAACGCCTTTATCCAGTTTCCCGTCTGTGGATAGGCAGCCGATTTCATGTATCCCAACGCCTTTATCCAGTTTCCCGTCTGTGGATAGGCAGCTGATTTCTAGCAAGTGTTTAAATTCATTTTCAGTATGGCTGTGTACAGTTACACACACTTGTCAAAGTTTCTATGGGTTTCTATTTGCATATATTTGATGTCTAGCAAGGCTAATGTCTCTCCTATGTGCATTTACCATTCATGTTAACCTCTTTCGTAAGACGTCTATGTGCGCCTTTCCCCTGTTATTCTTTTGGGCTCTTTGCCCTTTCTTATTGTCGTGTACAGTTCCTGTACATATTTTGAATTCTAAGTGTCCATTTTATTATTGCCAGTATTTTCCCTCATTTTATAGCTTGTCTTTCACCCTCGCTTTGATATTCTTTGGCAGGAAAAGATAGTAATTTCAACAAAATCAAATTTATTCACTTACAGCTTGCCTTTCTTATATCTTTTAAAAGAAATTCTTCCCCATCCTTGAGGACCTGCAGATATTCTCCTACATTCTCTCCTGACACGTTCGTAATTTCGTCTTCACAACTACACCTTTCATCCGCTTGAAGTTGATTTTGGGTCGTGTGTGAAACATAGGTACGAATCACTTTTCCATAGGAATAACCAGTTTCCCCAGAACCATTTACTGAAAAACTCTTCCCTTCCTTACTGATCTTCAGGGATGCCTCTGCCATTTGTCAGCTGTGTGTGTGTGTGTGTGTGTGTGTGTGTGTGTGTGTTTTCAGACCCTCTGTTGTGTTCCATCCGGCCTTCTATCAGTGTAGCTTTATAATAGGTATGATGATGCATCTATTGTACAACAGTTATTAGTATGTCAGTTGTACTAGACGGGCATTGGTGTACCTAGTCCCCCGACCACGTTCTTGAGAAGTGTCTTGGCTATTTTTGGCACTTTCTGTGCAAGTGTGTGTGTGTCTGTACATGGAGTTTAAAATAAGTTTGTTCTGTTCTTTCAAAAACACTTTTGGAAGATTAGTTGGACAGCTGAGGGGGAATTTATGAACTCCAGCTACTGAATTTTCCAATACATGTTATAGTTGCCACTGTTTTTATTTTTTCAAAAAAAAATGTCTTTCACTAAAGTTTTAAGGTTTTTGTTCCATAAATTACTTCTAAACATTTGGCTTCAATTTATCCCTATGTATTGGATATTTTTTTTGGAACTATCTTATGTCTCGTTTTTTCAAATGTAAGTTTTCTTTTTTTTTTTTTAATGTTCATATTATTTTTGAAAGAGAGAGTGCACACGAGGGGCAGAGAGAGAGTGGGGGGACAGAAGATGTGAAGCGGGCTCTGCACCAACAGCAGAGAGCCCAACGTGGGGCTTGAAACTCACGAACTGTGAGATCATGACCTGAGCTGAAGTCAGCCGCTCAGCCGACTGAGCCCCCCAGGCGCCCCTCACATGTAACTTTTCTAATTTATATTTGCTGGTGAATAGAATCGCAATTCACTTCTTACGTTGATTTTGTGTGTATGGTTTCTTTATCTATGGCTCATCTATCATTTATCTATGGTTGCTTTCAGACTGTGGATGTGGACAATTGTATCGTCTCCACATGACCACCAATTTACTTGTTCCTCTGTCTTTTTTTTGTTTTAAATATTCATTTATTTATTTTGGGAGAGAGAGAAGAGGCAGGGGGAGGCGGGGAGGGAGAAGGAGAGAGAAAATCCCAGACAGGCTCCATGCGGTCAGCCCAGAGCCTGACTTGGGGCTCGATCTCACCACAGACCATGAGATAATGACCTGAGCTGAAATCAAGAGCCAGATAGATGCTCAACCGACTGAACCACCCAGGTGCCCCTGCTTGTTCCTTCCACCTGCCCTCTGCTTCTGTTTCCTGTCGTGAGTACTGTGCTCTCTGGGACACCAGTGCTAGGTGGAGTAGAACCGTAATTATGGGGACTCAATCTGCATCTTATGTCTAGTGCTCTCAGGTTTTCCCTGTTTTTCATGAAGTTGATGCAGGCTTATTTGGTGGGTGCCCTGAGTCAGTTTAAAGAAGGTCCTTTCTATTTCTAGATTGCTCTGAAGTTTTGTTTGTTCTTTTGTTGTTGTTTTTGCCCTTGATATTGTGGTTTGTGTTTTATTTTTCTTGACTGGAATGGATTTTGAAATCAGTGTGTTTTCTGCATATATTGAGATGATCATGTGGTTTTGTCCCTTTATCCATCAGTGGGTATGTTGTATTGATCTGTAGAAAAGCAATCTGACATTACTAGGATAAGCCCAATTGGTGATGATGGATTTTCTTGTAGACATATATATTTTGCTGCATTTTTAAAACTACTATTTTTTTGGGGCGCCTGGGTGGCGCAGTCGGTTAAGCGTCCGACTTCAGCCAGGTCACGATCTCGCGGTCCGTGAGTTCGAGCCCCGCGTCGGGCTCTGGGCTGATGGCTCAGAGCCTGGAGCCTGTTTCCGATTCTGTGTCTCCCTCTCTCTCTGCCCCTCCCCCGTTCATGCTCTGTCTCTCTCTGTGCCAAAAATAAAATAAAACGTTGAAAAAAAAAAATTTTAAACTACTATTTTTTAGGGGCACCTGGGTGGCTCAGTTGGTTAAGAGTCCGACTTTGGCTCAGGTCGTGATCTCGCAGTTTGTGAGTTCGAGCCCCCCGTCAGGTTCTGTGCTGACAGCTCAGAGCCTGGAGCCTACTTCAGATTCTGTATCTCCTTCTCTCTCTGCCCCTCCCCGACGTGTGCTCTGTCTCTCAATAATAAATAAACATAAAAAAACTATTTTTTAGAATTTTTGCATCTGTATTTATCAATACAATTGACGTCCTAATATGATAAATTACATTATTGAATTTGACGTAAATCACTTTGTTAAATAGGGGCAAACACAAAACTGGGTATAAACTCATATAACTTAAAAGCCAAATATAATTTATTAATTGACACCAATAAATCCGCACAACCAACCAATCACAAGCAATAATATTGGTTTTGGGGGCTGGTGTTGAAACCATGTGGCAGCTGACTATAACCTGACTATAGCCCTGACTCTCCCCGGGCAAGGCCTTCTATTTCTCATGCCTGTGTTATCATCTGAGGACTCAATTTCTCATGATTTTTCTTTATTTGACTTGCTGAGAAATTGTCTTTGGAACAACGCAGCCTGAAATTATTGTCACATTGCCTGGCGGGAATGTATCATTTATTTACATAACCAAATTCACTTGGATTCTTTCCTCACTGGCCCACAATAGCCAAGTGGTTCCACTTGGCGGCAATGTTCTCATAAACATAAACTCAGGGACTAAATTCAATGATAGGACACAGATGGGCATCCAGGTGATCTAGAATGTTTCATATTAATTTTATTAAGATTTGCCCCAAAACAAACACATGAAACTTAAAAGTCCTTGAAAAGAGCATGTGTCCTCTGACTCCTCGGTTCATCCCACTCAGTTTGAGAAACACCCACCTAGAGTTTTCCTCCCAGGAGGGACCATCAGTGAGATTTGTTGAGGTGCCATTAGGAACATTAGCCTTCCGTTAGGAACAGCACAGATGCTAAGTCTATAAAAAGAACCACAGTGAACTGAAAGAAATGTTTTAGAAAAGTTGCTCCTGTCCTGGGGGAATCCACCCACGACTCGGCTTATAGACATCACAGTTCCCCCTCTGACTCTCAGTGACTGTTTTCGTCATGGTGGGAAAGAAGGACAGTGGTGTCCGTGGTGCCACGGTGACCTCACAACTCAGTTGAGCTCCGTGTGCCCGTATGGAGCTGTGGCAGCCCGTGGGCAGCAGGGAAGTGCCCCCCTCCCCAAGCCAAGCCTGGTCCTCCCCCACCACAGGTGGACCGGAGCACAGCCTGACCCTCCTCCTGGGCTGCCCTGCTTACCCCCTACAGACAGTCCCCGAGGGGCTGACATCATCTTGGCTGTGTTCTCATACATGAAAAGGGAAAGAGTCCCAGACAGAAAACTCCTGGTTTCACTAGCTCTGATCTCTTCTCCTTCATGGTAAGGGCCATACGCCAGATTTGTTGAGCAGCATTGAGCACCTTCTGTATACCAGGCAAGCCACTGCCTGGGGGCCGCCTGCTGCCACAACCGTTTCCAGGGGCTCTACCCCCCTGCGTCGTTTACACTAAGCAGATTGGCAAAGCCAGTAAGACCCAGAATACTTTTCAGGTCTTTGTTTCAAAATCTAATGAACTGTGAGGCAGAAATGATTGCTTCCTTAGGATCCCCTGTGACAAGCACCTTGAAAGTGTTGGGTGCAAGTCTGACACTTTCCTAAGACTGTTTCTGCCCCCGCTACCCAGACAGAGCCCCCTGATGTGATGGCGCATTCAGTGGATGGTCTGGGACGTGACTGTGGGGGCTACACGAGGGTGTCGGGGAAGACAGCACATAGCAACAAATTAGTCCGTTTTCATATGTCTTCAGACTTTGCCTTACAGTCGGGAGGCAGGGGGCGGTCTTTGACAGCATTAGTACCTGCTAATCTCCCTTTTTAACAAAGAGTGCAAGCCTCAGGTCCAGAACGTTAAGTAATCCTGGACAGAACTTGTAGTAATTTTTGCTTTTTTGCTGTTTATTTTATGCCCGTCACGTCTTCACTACTAACCATATTGGCGTTCCGTGGAACCAGTGATACAGAATTTCCCTTAAAAATGAAACTTGTTTGGGCGCTTGGGTGGCTCAGCCAGTTGAGTGTCCAACTCTTGATTTCAGCTCAGGTCCTGATCTCGCGGTTTGTGAGTTCAAGCCCCACGTTGGGCTCCACGCTGACAGCTCGGAGCGTGCTTGGGATTCTCTCTCTCCCTCTCTCTCTGCCCCTCACCCGCTTGCTCTCTACCTCTCTCTCAAAAATAAATAAATAAACATTTTTTTAAAAAGTGAAACTTGTTTACGGAAAGAGGGAATCGATTGGAAAAAATAAATTATAGAACCAGTGATACCCCCAAATGGCAAAAACTCATCAAGGTGCTTGGTGGTTATCCAGCTTCTGGGAAGCATCCCCGCAGCGGAAAGACCCAGGGTCACCAGCCTGAGCCGGACCAAAACCCAGCCCTGCTGCTTACGGAGCTGAATGATGTCTGTGACCTCTCTGAGCCTTGGTTTCTGCATCTGTAAACAGGGTAGAAAGACCTTGAAAGAGTGCTGTAAAGGTCACTAAAATAACTCATGGGCAACCCTAGTCGATGTAGTAAATGTTTGTTCCCTTCCTTGACCACTGATGTGGAAGGAAAAATCCAATAGAATCTTGAACCTGGGCCAAAGATATAATAAGTTTTGCTCAAACGGTGAGAAAATTACAAAATGAAAAAAACATAGACTTTGGAGCCAGACGACCCCATTAGCTTTTTTTGACCTTGAACCTTCTGAGTCAATATCCTCATCCATAAAACGAGGGTGATGAAGATACCTACTTTGCATAATCATTGGGAGAATCTGAGGAAATGCATGTAATTAAATCACACCGCGGTGACCCCCTCAGTACACAGTAGGCACTCAGTAAACATGGCTACGTGTTCGAGTCCGTGCGTGTTCGGGAGTCACCATGGCATCCCCCCGTTGTGTGTGAGCACCCCTTCCTTTTAGGTCCTCTCCTCGTGTGTGTAAAACTCCACCTGCTGTTTAGGAGGAAATCATCTCATAAACGTTTGGGGTCAAGAGGCACCAAGATGTATAGGGGTCATTCTCCAGGGCTTTGAGGACTTGGGTTTCCCTGTCATCACTTATGACTTCAGGGGTAGCAGCCGAGTCTCACGGCATTAATTAAAGGTTCAGGGTGTTGGAAGCACATGTGCTCACTGTCCTTTTCTCCTCGCCATACTTTTATTTGGGGACTGGTGGTTACACTCTTTCTTTTTTTTTTTTTTTAATGTTTATTTATTATTGAGAGACAGAGACAGCACGGGCAGGGGTGGGAGAGGGTCAGAGAGAGAGGGAGACACAGAATCAGAAGCAGGCTCCAGGCTCTGAGCTGTCAGCACAGAGCCCAACGCAGGGCTCGAACTCCTGAACCATGAGATCATGACCTGAGCCGAAGTCGGACGCTTCACCGACTGAACCACCCAGGCTCCCCAGCCACTCTGTATTTTTCTACTGACAAGTGCATTCTACCCCCCAGGAGGGCTTTAAGGATTGAAGGGGGGTCACTTGGCTCCTCGCAAAGGAGGTTTTAGAAGGTAATAGCCTCCAGGGTTTTTTTTAATGCATATTTATTTTCAGGGGAGAGAGAGAGAGAGCGAAAGAAAGAACAAGTGGGGTGGGGCAGACAGAGACTCTGAAGCAGGTTCCACACTATCAGCGCAAAGCCCGATGTGGGTCTCAAACCTGCGAACTGCAAAATCATGACCCAAGCCAAAGTCAGATGCTCAACCAACTGAGCCACCCAGGCGCCCTAGCCTCCAGGTTTAATGTGCGTCGTGGTGAAGCCATGATATCGCCGGAAGCGCTGCGCTGGCTCTCAGGAAGGTGGCGGGAGGGCTGGCATGTCGTGAAGGAGGACCTCCGCTGACGTGGTTCTGTGAAGCCTCCCCTCAGCCCCGTCTGCAGAACACCGAGCGGTATCATGCAGCTGGGATGTCTCCTGATATGATAAGGAGTTTGAAATTTTGCTTTCTTAATTAACATTTTCATTTTGCTAAAATTTTGGAGTGCACTGATTTTTCAGAAGTGCTAATTACCAAGCTCACAGCAGAAGGTCGACTGCATATTAAAATATTTCATCACACGCTCCCTGCTGAGCTCAAAGATGTCCTCATTCAGCCGAGCCAGCCTCCCAGGCTGTGGGAGACATGTGCGACTGACTTGGGGGGCCCCTTCTGAACCAGGCACAGCACTGGGGTCCAGTGGGCAAGGTTCCCACCACGTCTGCCCTCAAGAGAAGTCTGTCCATAGGTGTGAGAACCCGATGTGTGACATCAGATAACGAGAGCCTCTCCTGGCCACCCCTCCTCCCCAGCGCCAGGCATAGAGCTCCCTGTCACTTGTCACAGTCATGTGGCTCCTATGAATCTAGAAGGCCCTGGAAGGTTCTGACTTATGAGCAAAAAGGAGACTCTCCTGAAACACTCTGTCCGGTGACACTGGAATAGTTATATGTGTACGTGCGTGTGATGGCTTGTGTGCAGATGTGTGTATACACATAAGACAGGGAAATCTGAGGCGCCTGGGTGGCTCCATCAGCCATAAAGAGCTACAATTTTAAGTAGCTTTAGAACCCACCCTTTTTGCTTATTACAATGCAATTAGCCTTTTGTGCAATTAAATGCCTGTACACATAATTTTAATAGTTATATAATATTTCATTGAATGGATTTATAGAAATTTAAGTAACCAATCTCTTGTTGGGCATCTAGAGTCTTTATAATATTCCGTATTAGAATTGATGGCATAGAATACCTTTGGGCCTGAACTGTTCCTGATGTGGAATCACTGAGTCAGAAAATATGAACCCTTTACCGAGGGCCTCCACACAGAATTACAAATTGTCTTACGTGTGGTGCTCACTCCTTCTTACTGTATGTTCACCGGCAACATCAGGTTTTATCATTTAAAAAAAAATATTGGTGATTCTATGATTTCAGAAAAATCTTTGCTAATATAATCCAGTCGCATAGCTATTTAAGTCTGCGTATATTTAATTACATCCATAGTATTTCATAGCAAACTGATTGTTTTCCATAAATGAATACTCATGCTATCTTTTCTTGTGAATTTTGTGAATTACCTGGTCCTGGTCCATTTATCTTTCATTGCCTATTACTGTGTAAATACTAGAAGACGAGATATCTGGGGTGGAGGGTACAGGCAGCAGGACAGTGTTTGTGTGAGTCCTTCCCCCCCCCCCCCCCACCTCCTGTCCCCACCCCGGTCTTGTGAGAAGTGCCAGGCTGAGCCAGACTCTCTCTCACTCCCCTGCCCGCCCTCTGGGGAGGTGCTAATGAGCAGTGTGCAGCTCTGGAGGAGGAAATACAAGCTTCAAAGACCTTGAATAATCCACAGACTAGATAATGAGCCCCTTGAAGCTGAAGAGAAGATTGGCTGTTTTTCACATCACCTTGGAGAAGAGTAAGTTCCGAGCAGGGTCGTCCAGAAACATCAGAGGGAATGTGTCTGGATGGGATGAGCTGGCGTGTCCAGGAAGGGTGCCTGTGGCTTCGACATACCCTCACATCCAGCACACTATAGTTCACACCCCTGGTATGGCTCAGGTGTTCCAACCAGAGAACTCTGGGTAACAGGTTTCCCTGGAAGCTGATTCTCCTTGCTGACCTCCAGGGGTCATTTGTATTTGGACTGCATGCAGAAAGGCCCAGAAAGGGGAAAGGGGCACCTGGGTGGCTCCGTCTGCCCTTGGTCATGTCATGATCTCATGGTTTGTGGGTTCAAGCCCCGCGTCGGGTTCTGTGCTGACAGCTCAGAGCCAGGAGCCTGCTTCGGATTCTGGGTCTCCCTCTCTCTCTGCCCCTCCCCCACCGTGCGTGCGCTCACTCTCTTTCTGTCTCTCGTGTCTGGACGAGGAGAGGCCATAGATCATGGCCTGTGAGAGTTGCGTTGCCCAAGCCCTGGCTTTCCAACCAACAAGATGCACCATGTTGAGCAGATGTGACCTTTCTGAGTCCTGCTTTCCTTATCCCTGAAAAGGAAAAAATAATCCAGAATAATGCCTGTCTCAGAGGACTTAGTAAATTAATATTTGAAAGTGCTTAGGACAATGTTTGACTAACAAATCGTGTATGAGTATGAAATAAAAATAAATATATACAGAGCATCTGCCAATGCTTGGCACCCTAGTGAGCCCTCGACAAATAGTAGTTATTACTTTTAGAATCATTGGTATGATTCTACTAATCAACGAATATTTAGCACCAACTATCTGCAAGGTTCTGATGTGGGCATGAAAAAAAAAAAAACACAGATCAGGTCTCCATGTTCTTAGAGATTATAGTTAGTGGGGATTCAGCATAAAAGGAGAGTTTCGTCCTGGGGAGGGAGGGGTGGGTGCAGGGCAGAGGAGACATACATGAAGCAGAGTAGACACTTCAGGGCATTCGGACTCAAGCTAAGCTGAGAGTTCTGGAGGCTGAACAGAGCCAGGGAGGGATGCCTCAGGAGTTGGTTGTGCTTGGGCTGAAGCAGGTTGATTCAAAAGTGGTCTCGGGGCACCTGGGTGGCTCAGTCGGTTGAGCATCCGACTTCAGCTCAGGTCATGATCTCGCGGTCCGTGAGTTCGAGCCCCATGTTGGGCTCTGTGCTGACAGCTCAGAGCCTGGAGCCTGGTTCAGATTCTGTGTCTCCCTCTCTCTCTGACCCTCCCCCATTCATGCTCTGTCTCTCTCTGTCTCAAAAATAAATAAATGTTAAAAAAAATTTTTTTTTAAAAAGTGGTCTTTCACGGCCACGTCAGTGCTTTACCCACCAGACCGTCCACCCTCCTAGCATCCCTTCTGTTGATTTACCCTTATCTCTGTGACTGCCAGCCTCCGAGGTTTATGGATGTCTGGATTGCATCAGATGCCGCCTTCAGTGAGCCAGAAAAAAATAAAAGC
The DNA here is from genome assembly GCF_022837055.1 of Prionailurus viverrinus. Classification (NCBI taxonomy): domain Eukaryota; kingdom Metazoa; phylum Chordata; class Mammalia; order Carnivora; family Felidae; genus Prionailurus; species Prionailurus viverrinus. The sequence continues at coordinate 166,554,599 of NC_062562.1, forward strand.
CTCATAGCTATTCCTTGGAAACTGTAGGGATGAGACCTCATCCAGAATCCAGAATGCTGAGAGTTGGTGCAGCACACGAGGCATTTGTTGTCTGACATACTTTTGTATATATCTTCCTAAGCATGGGCGAGAATGTGCCTGGACCGGACATGAGCTCCTGGAGGACAAAGACCTGTCATTGTCCAGAGTGCCTACACAGGAAGGGCTTAGCAGAGGAGGGAGAGAGGCAGACCGTGCCAACAGAGTACCTGTAGCAAAAGAAGTGTATATATTCCTAGGATTTTTCAGTTATAAGGAACAGAATTCCAAGTTAAACTGGAGTAAACAAAGAAGAAAGTCTCTTACATGCCAAGGATAGGAGAGGCAGGATTGGCATCAGGCATAGCTGTATCCAGGTGCTGGAGCAAATCCTCGGGTGTGCACCTGTCTCTCCCTCTACCTGTCTTGCTTTGCTGCTTTCCCTTTTTCTCCTGCATCTCTCCTCCTGCCTGTTTCCCTTTGGGTGTTTATTTCACTGTCTCCTACCATAAATAGATACTTTCTGCGGGGTCAGGAATACAAATAACCCCTAGGACTTCCAGGTCTGTATCCTGCTACACCAGGACCCAGAGGCAAGAAGCCACGAGGCTCAAAACTGCATCAGGAAAGTGCTGGTCACTGTGTGGGACACGCACCCACCTCTGAGCATCACTGTGGCTGGGGGGAGAGTCCTTGGAATACAGACAGCCCCAGAGTCATGGGAATAGGGAGGAACTGCCTCAGTCTAGGCCAATGGAAAGTGGAGATCGCCACCGAGTGGTTAGCCAAGACATCCAGATGTAAAACAGAAGTGAGTATTCTCTGAAGGCTGAGGCAGTAAATACAGTTGTCCTTTTGTTGAGAGATCAGCATTTGCCACAGAGCAGCTACAACCATTCTAGAGATCACAGCGCACCTGAGAGCATTCTCATCTGGAGCACAGGGGGCCATCTCCCTTGGAGAAGGGTCAGAGGCCCTCTCTCCAGCAGTTTGTCACACGCCCTAAAAGCCTGTTGGAGGTCCTTTGTGTGGCTTTTAAGTGGCCCTCCCATGCGGAACCCTTCGAAGAAAGCCAGCTTGATGAGCAGTTGGCACTGATACCTCTGGTGGGTGACGTCCTGACATTTCCCGCTGGCCAGCGAGGCGAGGTGTTAAGGGACCCCCTCCCCGACCGGGACCAGGGACCGGGAATGCCCTGGCTGGTGTGTCCCTGTCCAGGGGCTCCCGCGGACCACACAGGGTTAAGGCATGGGCTGTGGTGCCACGAAAGATGGAAGGGGAAAGAAGAAGCACGGTCCCACAATGGCTCAAGGTCGTTCAGGGTCGACGAGCTGTTTTCGTGGTAAGTATAAGTGCAACTCACATCACCTGCAGCCTGAGACAAGCCTCTCTGAAGACCGTTGGTGAGTGTGCGCATCCACGTGGACTGTCCATTTCCCACATCTAAGGCGGGATCGTGGTTTCCCACCCGACCTGCCGCAGGGGTCCCCAGTGGGTGCCACCATGCGTCCACTCACATGTGTCCCTCACCCTGCCTCTCCCATCGTCTGTGTCCAGGCACCATCACACCTGGGGATTTGCCTGCAGCGCAACGGTCCCACGGCCAACACCCAGCCCGAGCCGCCGTTGTCCCCCGGCTGGACGACCCCACTGGGGCCCTTGTCCACTCGCCGCCCCTGCTCCTACACAGCAGTGGGTGGTCGTGGGAGGCACGTTGCCCATCTTCTCCCTCACGCAGGGCAGCCGACAACCACGGTGACCACGGAGCCCTCCAGGTTCCCTGTTCTTAGAGGAAAGCACGTGGGCATTAACGTGGACAGCAGGACCTGCATTAGCTCTCCCTGCCCCTTCCCTGCATCCTCCACACTGTCTGCCTTGACCGGCTACCCCAGCCTCCCGCTAGGGGGCATCACCAGACGTCCCCACATGCCTCTGTCTCCCACAAGGCTCTGCACCTCCTCCACCTGGCCAGCCTCCACTCGCCCTTCCTTTCCCCACGCCAGTCTTCCTCTGAGGAGCCCACTGCCCAGGCCATGTTGGGTGCTTTGCCCTTTCCCAGCCTCGGGAATTTCAGGAAGCCCAGCCAGGCCACCCTCGGCGGCCCTGGAGCCTCAGAGACTCACGGCCACTGCTCTGTGTTCCTGGACCCGCTAGGAGCATCGCATCCGTTTGGTCAGCTGTGAAACTCTTTAGTTCCCGTGGAGGTCAGTAGCGTCACGGTGGACCCCGAATGAGGTCTGTCAAATGCACAGGAGCATCGTTTGATTTTGAGACCTCTCCCTCAGCTCTGAAAAAACAACATGTCAGAACTCTCCAGGTTAAATGTGTCCTCTGCAGGTGATAAGACACTGAGGGATTTTTCTGGGTGGGTGACTTTGAAAAGGAAGCTTCTCCTTGATGTTTGAAGGCTGCTTGACGGGAGGGTCATTACAGTGGGGTTTCTGATGTTTCGTCTTGATTTGGGTTGACATTTTGAAAGGATGAAAAATGTGAGTACTTCCCAGTAAGAAGGGTAGCCTAGATGATCTACAAGACTTTTTCTTTCCTGGCACTGAACTCTGCCCTGTGGCATTAAATCCTGTATTAATTTCCTCAAGTGGACGTGGGATGTAATGTGTGTCCCTGATTTTTGCGGGACGGTGTGTAAGAACCTGCAGAGACCCTGTTATCAGAGCGGTGTCGTCCGTAGGAAGAATCAGCTGGGCTGATGATGCTTGTTCTACTGATAATACATTACCTTTAAACAGGCTTCATGACCTTCAAGGTTTTCTCCCCTAAATTATCTCCTGCAGGTGCGGCCGGTGGGGTTATCTGGGTTTTGCGGGTGGGGAAATCCAAAGGCAGAGCAGTTAAGTGATTCTCGCCATGTCCCACAGCTGCCTGGGCCAGAACCAGGCACTCTGAATTTCAGGCTGATGAATTAACTGGGAAATACGAAGCGGTCACACAGGTAAACAGTTGTGTTCACCACACAGATCAGCTGTGGTCCTGTATCACACGTGCCTCATCCCAACACGTGCCCTCCTCAATGCCCATCACCCACCTAGCCCATCCCTCCCCCTCCTCCCTCCAGCAACCCTCAGTCTGTTCTCTGTATTTAAGAGTCTCTTATGGGTTGCCTCCCTCTCTGTTTCTATCTTATTTTATTTTTCCTTCTCTTCTCCCGTGTTCATCTGTTTTTGTTTCTTAAATTCCACATATGAGTGAAAGCGTACGGTATTTGTCTTTCTCTGCCTGACTTATTTCGCTTAGCATAATACATTCTAGTTCCATCTGCATTATTGCAAATGGTGAGATTTCATTCTTCTCGATCTCTGAGTAGTATTCCATTGTATATGTATATACCACATCTTCTTTATCCATTCACCAGTCGATGGACATTTGGGCTCTTTCCATACTTTGGCTATTGTCGACAGCGCTGCTATAATCAGTGGGGTGCAGGTGCACCCTTTGAATCAGCATTTTTATATCCTTTGGATAAATACCTAATGGTGCAATTGCTGGGTTGTAGGGTAATTCTATTTTTAATTTTTTGAGGAACCTCCACACTGTTTTCCAGAGCGGCTGCACCAGCTTGCAATCCCTCCAGCAGCTCAGAAGGGTTGAATTACCAAGAATCTTAAAGCCTCCCATTGACCAGCAGCCTTGGCATCCCTCCACCCATCCACTCTCCAGAGGGGGTTATAAACTAGGAGACTGGAGGGTCACTTCCTTGCCCAGTTGAGCAGAAAAATGGCCAAAATACAAGTGACAGGAGCAAACCAGAGCAAGTAAAGAATTCATTTAATCTACAGACTGACTGGTCAGCTCCTGACCTTGAGAAGAGCTCCGCAGCCTGGGGTCGTTGACAGGGGGGTAGGGGGGAAGGCGCATCAGCACCTGTGAGTGTGTTTGTTGTTATCCTAATTCAGAGGCAGCTGCTTCCTGCTGTCATCAGTTTCCAGTGCATATGGTTTGAACGGGCCAATTATACTTTATTTCCAAGTCTTTCTCACATAATCTACACACAAAAAAGTCTCCTTTGATGAGCTTTGCCCACTGCTTTTTGTAAATGTTCTCTCAGTCTCTGTTCCCATCCAGAGAGCACCCTGCATACTTAGCAATGTTGGGGATCATTGTTGTTCAGTCTCTGACAATTTGATAAACAAAATAGTCCCTCTGCAATAGGATTTCTATTTGTTATGAGCGAGTACAAACGCTTCTGTATTTTCCAGTACTTTGTGTGGTTCTGTGATGCATCCATTCATGTCCTTTACCTGTTTTTTTTTTTTAATTGCATAGTGAGTGTGATTCATGATTTCCACTCATAGGAATTTATTCTAGGGAGATAGTAGAGATATAAGCAAAGGTTTTACCACAAAGATGCAGTGGTAGCATTTTTATTGTAATAAAAACAGAATTGTGCCAGACAACAGGACCATAAAGGCATATCCCCTAGTGAATCTCCAGAAGGCACGTGTCAGGGATACTTTGTGACACAAAAGCATTATTGATATAAATCTTAACTGCACATGCTGTATGACCTTAGTTTTATTAAAAACTAGATTTCATGCATGCGCACACACATCTAGGAGGGAATCAAATACAACAAAGCTTATGTTAATAGTCATATTTGGTGTATGCACGTGGGTTGTAGGATTGTGACATTTTTCTTTTTTTCTGTATATGCTGTGATAATGGTGAACTCGTGTGGTCTGAGGGTGTGGGTTTGCTGCCCGCACAGGCAAATGGCTTGATCTCGGCCAGCCGGTTTGCTCTTCAAAGAAACCCAGCACTGTTTTACTGTGCCCTCCTTTAGTGCTGGCACTTAGCCTTTCTTGTAATTACTCCGTAGTAACTTCACTCCGGGAAAGACTTGCAATGCCCACCATCCTGGGAAGACGGGATGCCCAAGGAGCCTAAGGGCCGCTCTGAGACCCCTGTGGGGGTCTCGTATCAATGGAGCAAATATGCTGACTTGGAAGTCCACAAATGGCCGTGGTAGTCATCCACTTGACCCTCAGGAGCACGGACAGGAACTGTTGGCCAGCGGGCGGTACTAGGGGTACCTCTCCTGCAGGATCGCGTGCAGCAGTGCCCCCACAGCCGTAAGCAGCCACGACCTCCCCCATTCTCCCTGCCAAATGACAGCTCGGTAGACAGGAGCCCATAGGCAGGTGTGGCATCTGCCCTGCCCAATGCCCCTCTGGAGCCACGCACCCGGGAAGCCACGGCTACAGCTTCCACTCAGTGTATACAGTTCTCCTCACCCAGATGCAACGTATCATAAACCTTTAGAGTCCCTGTCTACCCATACCAGCTGTCCAGGGAAATAGAAACAAAGTTAGCAGAAAATCAAGCTCTATGTGGACCGGACCACCATTAAGTTCTAAATGCAGAACAGTTTTTTTTTAATCCACGAGTTGGTGATTCTAACTTGCTGTTACGGGACCTGTTGATGAAGCCATTCAAGGGACCAGAGGTTACTTTTGTGGTATACCTCGAAATTAAAGCCCTATAGAAACATGCATGTGGCCAGTGGCAGCCTCCCAGGGACATACTGACCTCTCCGGTCGGCATTTTGCTTATTTACTAGAGTCTCCTAAAAGATATGTTGACCAGGCTGCAAGATTTAGAGACAAATTTCCATGTTCTGGTGACGTGTTCTATTTGTGTGTAGTTCCAGTAATGTGAGTTAACTGTGTGCAGTATGTCCTGTGGGGTTAGAATGGCCTGCAGTGAAGATTACCTAGTGTGCTTTAGAAATACATAACATCCTTATGATCACTGCTGAACCAGTGGTAGGTGGTAGTAACTCCATGCCCCATCCAAACAGGTCTGTGTTTCACCCTAGGAATTAAATTTCATGCCCTATATAATGGGATCTTTCATCCTTATTTATTATGGAAACATGAGTAAAATTGTGTTTGTTCAGGAAATAGGATAACTCAAGAGAAGTGGAAACGAGGCAAGAAGCAGTTAGTAAATAGTGTTATCGGGATGGCTTCTTGAGATTAGGAAGTCCATGCCATGTCAGTTAAAGAAACCTAGGAGAGTATCATAATTGAGGTTTTTCAACTGCTAAATGGAGAGTCCATGTTCCCCTTGATAGTAACATGCTGGCCTCACTGTGAACGTTGAGCATTGTTGAACAATGTGGAAGATAGAGGAAATCATAGAGACCCTCGCATTTATGGTGAAGGACGTGAGGCTCAGCAGGTGGCCCATGTGAAGCTGGCCAGATGGCAGTCTCAGCTAGAATTTAGATTTCTGCTTCAAGCCCCATGTTCCCTCCTCTTCTTCATTCTGCCCTGACCTGTGTTGCTATCTTTTTGCCAAGCACTGAGCTGTTCGATATGCTTCCCTATTGGCCTTGATTTTCCAGAACTAAGAGCTAAGTTGCACCCAATTACAGTAATTATCTCATCCTTGGTTCCTGAGATAATTAGCTCCCTCTTTAGCCATGGATGTCACTTTGAGCTTTATTGTAACCACCCCTCGAACGTGTGGAGATGTGTTTTATTGTCCTCTACTGCGAATCCGGTTTAGAAATACTGAGGGTATCAATTAGCACTTAATACACACACTCACACAGACAAATGTTGATTTCTACCGAGTCAGCTGAAGTTTTATTAGGTTTTCAGATTCCAAAACAAGTCAAAGATTCAATTAGTCTAAACCCAGCTAACTCATACACTAAATACTGGTTTTTCTCTGTACTACTTACGTGGAAAAGGGTTGTACCAACAGCATCAGGGAAAACAACTCTGAGGACAGGTATAGGTTCAACCCAATCCATTCGTCTACAACTACAGCAACAGTTCTAGGCAATGAGAATACATATTTATGCCTATGAGCTTAGGCAACTCAAGGTCCCTACTCAACACCAATTCCATGCTGTATATCTCATTCTATCTAATATATCCCAAAAGTAGGAAAATATGGAAATACTTCTCTAAACATTGAAATCAGAAAGATCTTTAATTAGAGAATTCACCCTGAAAACTTGTGTAACTGGAAGTTCACATTCCTCCAGAGATTTCCAATTAATTGAACTCGTAAAGAATTTATTGTTACCATAGGATGCCTAGGTGGCTCAATCTGTTAAGTGTCCAACTCTTGATCTCAGCTCAGGTCACAATATCACAGTTCGTGAGATTGAGCCCCATGTTGGGCTCTGCATTGACAGCATGGAGCCTGATTGGGATTCTCTCTCTTTTCCTCTCTGTGCCTCTCCCCGCCCCCACACTCACTCTCTTTCTCAAAAATAAATAAATAAACTTTAAAAATTACTGTAACCATGAGTATATAAACCATAATAAATCAAAAGTGCTTATTAAAAACTCAGATTAGGGGCACCAGGGTGGCTCAGTCGGTCAAGCATCCAACTTTGTCTCAGGTCATGATATCGTGGTCTGTGGGTTTGAGCCCTGCGTCAGGCTCTGTGCTGACAGCTCAGAGCCTGGAGCCTGCTTTGGATTCTGTGTCTCCCTCTCTGTCTGCCACTTCCCCACTCATTCTCTCTCTCTCTCTGTCTCTGTCTCTCTCTCTCTCTCTCTCTCTCTCAAAAATAAATATTAAAAAACTTTTTAAGTCACACTAATAAAAATATGTGTTTTATAAAAGAATAGTGAAATATACTTTATATTTTCAGTCTGTTTGGTTTGTATTTCATGAAATCTCTATTTAAAATCAGAATGTGTTTGGGGGCAAGGGATGTGCTAAAATCGCTGTATGTATGGCTCGTACCTTCTACTGCAAGGATAGCAGAAGAACCAAAATGCCCAAAAACGAGGGAAGGAATTGGTCTCCGTGAATCAAGATGAAGCAAAAGCAAATCCATAGAAGAAATAATTTTGCCAACTAGTTGTTTGAAAACGAATCCACATACTTGTGGAGTAGGGCTGGACACACGGTCCTGTTACGGATGCTGAGGGAAAAGAAGGGTTGGGGACGCGCATCCCTGCCCTACTGGACTCTCACGGGGACTGTGGAGAAGGACCCGTGGATGCTGAAGGGGAGACAGCTCTGTGTGGCAGCAGAGGCGAAATGGACCAGAAAGTGCCAGCAAAGTCCTGAGGGCGGGGTGAGCCCAGGAACGTAGGGGAGAAGCTTCTGCTGCGCCTGGGGATAGAGGGGGATCTGGCCGGGCTGGGAGGGGGTCCTGGCAGGTGCTGTGGGCCTTACCCAGCAGGAATGAGTGGGGCAACAGCAGAGAGGGGGGCCTGGCAAGAGGAGGTTTGGATGGGAAGAGATGCTGGATGCTTCATCCTGCCGGCGCGGGCGAGGGAGGAACAGTAGAATGACACCATATGGAAAGAAGGATCTGGTCAGCTGATGTGTGTTAAAGCCGGTGTTAATATGGTTTTCCAATGAGGAGGAAGAGCCCCAGTACACCTGCTCGGCCTTCTCTTTGGAGCACTCGCCCCCGTGATGTGGATGGAGTGTGGTGTTGATGTGAATTACGAGACCGTGTGGGACCCGACGGCCCCTCCCGATGGCGCCCTGCAACCTGTGAGATAGGGGGACCCCAGCGTGGGTATTCCCATCACATGAAAGCTCGGAGGCCTCTCTGCCATCTACCTCCTCCATAAACAGGGACGTGCCCCAGGCTGCCGCCCTCGCCCTCTGCCACGGAGTTCGGGCCTCTTCTGTTAAAGGCCTTCTGTCTGCGTTTCCGCTCCATCCAGAAAATCCCTTGGCACCTTCTCCTCTTTTTCTTCTTCTTCTTTTTTAACATCTCTGGACTTTTTAGTTTCCTTGCCTTTGACCTTGAAATATTCCACAAATTCTGCTTTCCAAAAGTTTCCTTTTTTGGTTGTGAATTAGGGAGTGACGGCCTCCTCCCACCCGGGGCTAGATCTCGTCTGTTGGGCGTCGTCTGGACCGCTCCCCACCCTCTCTAGAAGCACGGTGATGCGCTTGGAATCTGGGGCTCCCAGGTGAGCTGTGTGGGCCAGGATGCCAGCAAAACTTCCACCCTGCAAGTTCTCGTGAAATTAATTTAAATTTATTTCGTCAAAAAAGATAATCGTGTCTGATCACACACAGAGTAACGTGGCCCCCGGAGTGGAGGGGAGGGCGGCAGGGGTGCCGAGGAGACAGCACTCAGGCCCAGTTCCGTCAACTGGAGTCTTGTCAGCTGAGAAGACTGATGAACCAAGAGGAGAAACATGGGGTACGAAGGGTGTGTAGCCCACTGTCCCCGTCTGCTCAGGTCATGTGCACAAGGAGGGAAAACTTGACCTAAGTCTTTCCGCTGCAGCACCTGCCATTGAGGGAGGCTCTCACCAGCTTGCGCCCCGAGATGCGCACTGACAGCCCTTTCTTCATGGCCTCTGCTGCTGAGGTCAGTGAGTCTTTAGGAGGGACAGCCAGGGCCGCGTCCCTCTGGGGGCGCCTGTGTCCCCAGGGCCCGTGGCCGCTCCTCTGTCAGCATCTCCACCAGCTGCTATGGCCGAGTCCGGGCAGGAGCAGGAAACAAACTCTCCTCAAGTCTCTGCTGATTGGTCACTTCTGAAAAGAGCTTCCTCTCACGCCAGCATCCACCGGAAGCACTGCCGCTGGCCCGTGGGATGTTACCATCCTGCCCCACTTCTAACCTCCCTCATCCTCTCTGCCTGACCTTCATGCTCCCTCTTTAAAACCCTCTCCACATGCAGCCACGTGCGTGTCGGTGAGCAGAGGCAGGACAGTGAGGACGGCAACGCAGGGGCTTCTGGGAGGATGGAGCCCAGCAGAGCCTCCCAGGGTGACCGGGACTTGGGCAGACAGCAGAGGAAACAGCTCCAGGTGAGGAGGACAGAGAAGGTATTGAGGAGGGCATCAGGATCACCAGTGTGCAGGACGTGTTGGACTGTCTTCTGTCCCACCAGAAAACCCCGTGTCCCCGGCGGCCACTTGTGGTGCTTGGAAACCACCACGTAAGGACCACAGAACACGCTTTGTCACCATCCTGTGCTTTGTGTACATCTCATTACTTTGGGGGATATTTTCTAAAATTTTGTTTAACGTTTATTCACTTTTTGAGAGACAGAGACAGAGTGTGAGCAGAGCAGGGGGCAGAGAGAGAGGGAGACACAGGATCCAAAGCAGGCTCCAGGCTCCGAGCTGTCAGCACAGAGCCTGACATGGGGCTCGAACTCACGGACTATGAGATCATGACCTGAGCTGAAGTCGGACGCTTAACCGACTGAGCCACCCAGGCGCGCCACTTTGGAGGATATTTTCTAACACTTTCTGGAAGAAAGACTCAAGGGCAGAGTTCCATGCCTGGGATTGCAGGGCTGCGGTGGTGAGGGCGGGCTTTGCTGGCTCAGCAGCCTTTTCACGGACTAAACTCGAGCCTTTTCACTGGTCCCAGAGCAGCTGTGGGGTACAGAATGTGCACAGACCCGGCCGCCAACCAGGTGTCCACAGTGGGGAAGGCTATAGAGGTGGGTGGCCCCTTCACTGGAACCGATTCTAGAGCCTTGGCTGATAGGATTTAGGAGCCAGCAGGGTCTTGAGGCTGGCGTGGCCCAGTGGGTCATGCAGCACTAGACCCAGGCTCCCCTGAATAAACCCAGGTAAGGGAACACCCTGTGATGGCTTCTGTATCTGCTGGTAAAATCCTGGTGACAGTGACACTGTGAGCTGTACGCCATCCAGTCACGTTCTTCTGCCTGAAGAAGCGGCCGGAGGGAGAGTGAGGAGACACTGTGGCTCGGATAGGTGTTTGTGGTCTCTGGTTCTTTTCTGGTTAGAAATCACACCTTTTGTTTATTTAACAAGTCGCTATAAAGAGGCAGTGTGCTGTAGCTGCTGAGAGCACAGACCTGCTTGGGTTCCAATCCCGACTCCTCCTCGGATTCCCTGGTGACCTTGGGCATGGTGTTTCGCAACCCCCACACCACCTGGTTTGAACCTCTGCTGACCCCTGGCCAACAAGACATTGTTCAAGTTACTTACCCTCCCCGTGCTCGTGTTTGCATTCTCAAAACAAGGCTCATGCCTGTCTATAGCATTATTTTTTCAACTGAATTAATGTTTATAAAGCATTTGAAAATGCATGGCCAACATATGCAAAAAACAATTCAAAATGGATCATAGACCCGAAACTAAGAGCAAAAACTATAAAACCTTAGAAGAAAACAGGGGGGTCAATGCTCATGACCTTGGTTTTGGCAAAGGATTCTTAGATGGAACACAAAAAGCACAAGCTATGAGAGGAAAAAAATAGGTAAATTGGACTTGATCAAAATTAAAAGCGTTTATCCTTGAGGGTCTAGCTCAGATGTCACCTCCCCCGTGAAGCCTCTCCTAATCCCCCCAGACAGAATGGGTTTTTATAATGATGACGGTGGTCATCGTCGCACAACAACATGATACAACAGCAGTAGCAGATGTGCTAGCGAGCCCATCCTTTGTGCCGGGCATTGCTTTGAATTTGCCAACTCACTCTACTCATCCACCTGAGACGAGGTTGTTACCGTCTCTAGTGACAGGAGAAACTGAGGCACACGGAAGCCAGCAATGGGCCCAGGTCACGTAGCACATCCTCTGCCCCCACAGCCCGTGCTCTGGACGCCCTCGTGGGGCCTGGAGCAGACTGAGTGCTGTAGAATCTGGACTCCCATCTGCAAACGGGAGCCCCCATGGACTGCCTGTCACCCTCGCGCCCCTGCATGTTGTGGGACCACCATAAATCCTGCAGGGGAGAGAGGCCAAGGGAGACAGTCAGGTCTTGAACCCCAGACCAGACACCTCAACTCTATTCCATAGTTAACAGGCCATTTCAGGTTTTGTGTAACAGAATGCCATGATAAAGGTGGTGTTTTAGGAAAGACTGATCAGGACGGCCAAGTAGGAGGTGAACTTGGGGAGGGGGTGACAGGAGCAGGAACACCTGTTCCCAGTGGATGTGCCAGGGAGGCACCACCCACCTCAGGCTAGGTTGTGAGAAACCCCCCCGCAGGAGGGGAGTGGCTGTGTTCGCACCACGGGGGCCAGGCCAGGGACTGTGGGGGTCGCAGGCCAGGAAGGTGAGGTGCTCCCGTGGGCATCAGGACCTGAGGTGATGGCCGGGGTGCTGAACAGAACATGGAGAGTGGAGAACTCAGCCACTCTCCCCAACACCTACCCTCCCTGTGCCACCATTCACAGAGCCACACCACGTCCTTCGCCTCTGAGCCGAGCTCCACTGGAACATCTGAAGGAAAAGGTAAAACGTCTCCCAAGCAAAACGCACTCTTAGGTACAACTTGTTTCTTTTCATTTCCTTCCATTAAAAGTAAAACCAAGGTGATAAAAGTTTTAACATCTATCACAGCAAATTTTACTCACCCAAAATATTAATTGGCTGCAGTCTGATTTAATTCAAAAATTTATTATAGGCTTAGAATACATAAAAGAAGTTAAAATCTAGTAATACATCTTACCCTTAGGCAAACTCATAAGAACAGCTACTGAAGTTAAATTAGGATGTATACTTGTGTCTGGAAGTTTTCCAACTCGTTTCAGGATGAAGTGAATGCTGTAGGCGCCAGGAGCCCAGAGCAGAAAACTAACACTTGGTGGTCCTTTCAGATCTACCGTCAGTGAGGACCATCTGGGGAAATTGCCTTTTTTTGCATTTTCAATAAAAAAATTAATATTTCCACCCTTTCCTGTACTCTGCAAAATACCCTGTCTCTGTGGTCTCTTAAATGACACTGACAGTATGTTTTTCTAGAATTTCATTAAAAGCCTGAGCCTGGGTGGCTCAGTCGGTTGAGCATCCAACTCTTGATTTCAGCTCAGGTCATGATCCCAAGGTTGTGGCATTGAGGCCCGCATCAGGCTCTGCACTGAGCACGGAGCCTGCTTTAGATTCATTTTTTCCTCTCTTTCTGCCCCTCCCCCGTCTCTAAAATATAAAATAAAAAATAAAACAAAGAAAAGAAAAGCACCATATTTGAGTCCCGTTCCTGGTCCATATGTAGAAGCCAGCACTTGGCCAGTTGCTACCAGTGTGTCCAAAGCCTTGCGGGCACAGAAGCGGGGATTCCTACAGAAACACAGGACAGAGCTGGTCAGCACCTCGGAGAGCGCAAATGCTTTGTCTGCAAGTCGTTACTTTATTTTTTTTTTTTTAACGTTTATTTATTTTTGGGACAGAGAGAGACAGAGCATGAACGGGGGAGGGGCAGAGAGAGAGGGAGACACAGAATCGGAAACAGGCTCCAGGCTCTGAGCCATCAGACCAGAGCCCGACGCGGGGCTCGAACTCACGGACCGCGAGATCGTGACCTGGCTGAAGTCGGACGCTTAACCGACTGCGCCACCCAGGCGCCCCATGCAAGTCGTTACTTTAAGAGACCTTAGGTTTCTCTGGGGTCACAGATCGTAAATTTGGCTGCAGGTTGGAATCAAGTGGGATGTTTTCTAAAAATCCTGATGCCTGGCTCTCAGCCCTCGATACTGATAGTGGGCTGGGCTGATGGACCAGGCAGTGGGGTTTCTAAGAGCTCTCTGGATCATTCTCGGAGGCCATCAGCATTCAGGAACCACAGACCCAGACCATCCTCTTCTCCGCAACTGGGTCACCACCACCCAGCGGGTCAGGAACAACTTTGCTTCGTGTCACCCCTTTGCCTAGACCTTGGTTCACTCAATGCCGTCAGCGGCTGTCTCCTGGCTGGTGTCCCCCACTGTCCCCTTGTCAGCACCCTCGGATGGCCAGGCCAGCCACATGGTCCCCCGTTCACGGTCTCGCTTCCTTCTCGTCGCCAGAAGACTCTCATCTGACTGTGATGCTCCCCTTCTCAGGCCACCATCAAGGGCTTCCTGCCGCTGGTGGGGCACCTGCCCTCCCCTGCCCCCCCCCGCCACCATGCCCCTGACAGGACAGCCTGCAGGACCTCTGTCCACCTCCATCAATACCCTGTGCCCGCTTTGTCTCTGCGTTCACACTGTTTCTTCTCTGTAACCAGCTTCTCATCTCTGTGTTGTCTTCACTGAGGCCTCAGCGTGAGCAGCACTTTCTCGAAACCCTGTCACTTGCCGTAGCCCTTGAGGACTCTATGCTGAGTGAAAGACAGATATTGTATGATTCCATTTACGTGCGGTGCTTAGAGTCTCCAGATTAGTGGAGACAGACAGTGGAACGGGGTGTGGGGGGCTGGGGAGGGATGGGGACTAGTGTTTCATGGGGACAGAGTTTCAGTTTGGGAAGATGGAAGGTTCTGGAAATGGTGGTGGCGATGGAGGCACGACAGTGTGAATGTACTTAATGCCACAGGACCGGACACTCAAACACAGTCATGGTGGCAAATTTTGTGTTAGATGTATTTTTCTGCGATAAAAAATGTTTTGCCCATCACTTTCTCAGTGAATCCTTTGGCCTAAGTTAGGGAATCCTGTTACACGTCCCCAGAGCTGCACCTGCACCCTCAGAACATTTTCCTGGTAAAGTTTGTCTTCTTTACCAGACTCTAAGTAGAATAAAAGCCCATTCTACGTCCCACCCCATTAATCACTGCGCCTCCTGTGATTGGCACAGAAAAGGCGCCACTAAATAATTTTTAATGAATAGTGAATGAATAAATGCCAGATTGCCAGTTTTTCAGCTCACCCATCTTAATTGCTAGGAAAAATACAATAGCTGAAGTAGTCAACACATTTGACATGCAAGTGCCTAAAGTATCGGACCACAAACTGTCCACGCGTGGAAAATGATGGCACAGGACGAACGTACCTAAAGATGGCATAGGGTGAACTGTGTGAAGTCTGGAGTCTCTGATTAACCAGAAATGCACACGATACATGCGTGAGCCCCACCTGATCCTGACGCTGCCTTTGTCCTATCAAATAAATGCACCAGGCAGATGCAAACCACATCCCCAACTTCTGATTTCTTGTGAGTACCCTATTTATAGCCACTTCATTGGTTAACACTGTGTTTTCTCTCTTCCCAATTAGATATTTATCTTTGAAAATAACATCTACTACTGTGCACACGTCGGGAAGCAGGCCATTCGTGTGGTGTCTACTGGGAAGGAAGGCGTGATCTACAACGGTCTCAGTGACTGGCTGTACGAAGGTGAGTCGCACCGGGTGGGGCAGACGTGGGGGTCTGGGGTCCCGCTCCTGCTATGCTGGTGGGGGGGGGGGGGTGGTTTCCTTCCACTTCAGCTGAAAATTAGCCTCCAGTTTCTTAAAGTTCTGCTAAATTAAAAAGACACTGTTGGAGCTTCAGGGAGCATCATGCTGTCAGGGTTGAGCCCTCACCTGGTAGCCAGGTGTGGAGGGCTTTCCAGAACCCAAGCTCCTCGCCAAAGGGGAAGGGGGCACTCTTCTGGGAGGTGTGCAAATGCAAAGGTTTCTGGACCCCCTCCCAAGCGGTGGGATGCCTTGTCTTGCCTGGGGAGGGAAAGCTGGAAAAGAAGTAACGGGTGAAGTTTTCCAGAGAAGCCAATGCAGGTGGTTTGCTGTTCCGAGTGCATCCGCCTTGTTGGACATTTCCCACCACTGGTTTTCTTCTGGCGCCAGAGGACTCCAACTGAATGCATTATTAAATAACTAAAAATCTGAGCGGGAAGCTCTTCTTAAACATTTATAGTCCGTCTCTGTGCTAATGTTGTCGTAACAACAACGATTATGTGTCGATTGCTAGTACGTTCCGGTCACTGTTCTGAGCACTTTCTTACCTGTTACCTCACTTAACCATCTGTCTCAGCTCGGGCTGCAGAACACTGTGGATGGGGGTGGGTGTGAACAACAAGCATGTTTCTCACCGTTCTGGAGGCTGGAAGTCCAGGATCAGGGTGCCGGCCAATCTGGTGTCTGATGAAGAGCCCCCTCCGCACTCATAGATGCTGTCTTCTCACTGTGCCCACACATGGCAGAGAGAGGGGAAGAGACAGATGTGGTCTCCTCATCCCCTTAGAAGGGTCCTAATCCCATCAGGGTGGCTCCCCCCTCATGACCTCCTCACCTCTCAAAGGCCCCACCTCCCAACACCATCATGCTGGGGATTTAGGCTTCAACGTGAGTTTCGGGGGACGCAAACATTCAGCCCATTGTGCCCTCACAACAACATTCCGATGGGAGCCGTATCATTCACACTTCCCACATGATGTAAGGGGAGCTTAAGTGATCAGCCCAGGTTCACACAAAGTTAAGGAACAGGTACCGGGGAGTATCACCGTTCAAGTCCAGGACAATTCCCTTTCCACAAATCCAGGTATGGATCCGGATGCTTACGCACCGGCATTGGGCTGATGAACAGCTATGTGTTCTGAGCCTACCTGCCTGAGACCGTGTGGTCACAGTGACAATTCACCATGCTAGGCCGGGTCAAGGGGCGATCAAGGGATGCCCTGGGCATTACGAAGCCCAGGAAATACCATTTTTCCTCAGTGCTATGCACTCCTCAAGCCAGGATCCTGCACTGCGAGGCTTTACGCACCCTGGAGCAGAAAGCAGCTGGATATGTAAGCTTCATGTCACTCATCGTAATCTCACTGAGCTCTCTGAAGCATAAAGTTCTAGGACTTGATAAAAAAAAAAAATTAAGGGGCACCTGGGTGGCTCAGCCAGTTCAGCGTCTGACTCTTGATTTCAGCTCAGGTCATGATCTCACAGTCATGGGATCGAGCCCTACATAGGGCTCTGTGCTGACAGCACAGAGCCTGATTGGGATTCTCTCTCTGCCCCTCCCCCACTCATGCAGACATCCACGCTGTCTGTCAAAATAAATAAATAAACATTTTTTAAAATAAGCTGAGATATACGTTGTATACAACAAAATGCACAATCATAAGGACACGCTTAGATGAGTTTGACAGATGTATATACTATGCACCCTGGTCAAGACATGGAGAATTCCATCCTTCCAGAATGTTCTCCCCCGAGCGGTCCATCCTCTCCACCCACGTCTCCTTTCCCGAAGCCATGACCATCCTGATTTCTGTGCAGCCTGTTTTCCAGCCGGCATGCCAGAACGTGGGTGCCCATCGAGGCTGTGCTCCCCAGTGCAGTCGTCCCTCTGGGATGGTTCACTCTAATGTGGATGGTGAGGCTCAGAGTGTTCCGGATTGCACTCAGGATTCTGGCTTTTGAGTTGCTTCCTGGGCCCCGGGAGAGGAAACCTTGAGGTTTTATTGTCACATCATCCTTGGCCGCCTCACATGAGGGTGTCACTGGAATGAAGAGGGAGCCAGTGTCCACTATAGGTATGTTTTGTGTGCACAACCAGCCGCATGAGTGTCAGGCCCCAAGGTCCAGAGAGATCAGTGCAGTAGCAACCCAGAGGCTCCCCAAAAAGAAAAGGTCCTGGAGTCCTGGCTGTAAGAACCTACATGGCTCAGGACTAATCTCCTTTAAAAAAAAATCCATAACCAGAAGATTTAAAATATCTTTTTTAGTATCTTCCTAATAAAATAAAAAGCTCATTGCTTGGCAATTCAAGTTAAGCTTTTGCTTTAGCAAATCCATTGAAAGGAAATTTTTCTTCAAGGCATTTACACGAAATTGTGTTGGTGTGATAACAGAGGCCCAAATATTTTAAATCAATCACAGTTGATGTGGCAGCTTAAGCTACTTAGTGTTGTTCCCTGGAAGGTTCTATGTGCCGATGCTTGCGTTTCTGACGTGTGGGGGCCTGAGAGCCCCGGGGAATCTTGGTTCAAGTTTGAATAATGGGTAAACTTTCAAGACTGTCCTTTTTCTAATCTGTGACTTAACTGTTTCACTTCTGGATGCTTCCTTTAAAAAAAATAAAATAGAAACATATACGGGCGGGGGGGACACACCCTAAAATAGTGTCTGCAGAGGGCCTGACGTGCCTGGCGACGTTAGCTCTGAGAAGAATCTAGGCTGTGTCTGTGGGAAGCAACCTTACAGTCTGTGGGCTTGTTGGCAGCAAAATGCAGTATTGATACGATTCGCTTTGTGTCCCGAAAGGAGTCTTAAACACGTTGGACATTTCAGGATATTGACGGCTGAGGGAGAGAGACGAGGGGGGAGACATGAGGGCTGCCGGGAGCCTGCACTGCTTGTCCGAAGGCGTGCACTCTCTCCATGGAAGGTCTGGGCCAGTTGACTGAAGCAACCTACACGATAGGAACTCGGCACCGTGTGCCCCCTTGACTCACTGGAGTCCTCAGCCCATGGCGGCCACAGACTAGTTTTGATCAGCGAAATGCAACCTGTGTTTTGTTGTTCTGGGCAAATGCCGTGCAGTCACACAGAATTTTGATTTTAACACAAGATTGAAAACGGCTTGATAGTGCCCTACGGCCGCTTTAAGGTTTAGTAACGTTGGTTATCTAGAAACGGAAATTAAGATCTCACTGGACCTTTCTGAGAACTCCAGTCCAGGGACCTGTGAAGAAGTCACACTTCCAGGCAAGTCCATATTATTGTTAACACTGTCTTCACTTCCACCGTCACCAGCAGACACGTGCGGTATGGTGGTGCAGCCCAGAACTTTGGGCATGTGATTTCCCAGTAACGGGACTTTAAGTCATTACGTGTTTCCCCTGAACTAGAGACATCCACACCCCTGCTGCTACAGCGGTCATACGCATACTCCAAAATAACACCGTCAGTCAGTGCTATGTCCTTATCATGAAATGGCTTATACCCCATCGGGAAGCTAGAATGTGTTGGGATCATTTGAGAACCAAGTCTTTCCCCCCTTAGAGAAGTCCTTGTCTCCTCAACTCCTCTGAGACAGCAGTGGGCATGAGAGGGAGCAGTGAACTTGGGGCACAGGCTGGAATCACTGGGCTGGAATGGTAGGCGGAGTTGAGAAAGTGGCCTGAAGGGTATTTATTTAATATGTGGTTTGGTATAGATGAAATCCCAGGTCTGAGTTTTTGTCTGAACTAGTCCAGAGCCCAAAGGTACTTGGAAGATGTGGTCAGATCTGAGGACCCTGCTTGGCCGGGCAGCCTGGCCCCGTGCAAAGAGCGGGAAGAGTGTTTAATAAGCCCTCAGCCAGCTTCCCTCGTGCCCACTCCTCTTGCTTGGTTTTAGGACTCACGTGCCAGGCAGTGCTTAAGCGACAGTGACCAGAGGGAAAAGCCCATGCAGACAGCCACACCCGGTGCCCATGCCCGGTGCTCCCTGTTGTCCCCTGTCCTCCCATTTCCTATAGCTTCTGTGGTTCCCACAGAGTCATGGTCCTCATGGCACTCTGTCCTCTGTCCACCTACCGGGGAGCCCTCGGATCCCTCTCCACTGAGCCCTGTGCTGATGGCTAGTGCCCACACGGGGGCTGGTGTCGAGGAGAGGGGCATGTGGCCAGGCTGGCCAAAGAGGCCCCCTTCCCAGAGTACATCCCAAGTTCGAGCTTGGAATGCTCTAGAAACACTGTTCACACTGTGGTCAGGCTTGCTGTGAAACAAGGCTAGAGCTTTGCTAGGCTGGTTCATTCAGTGCTGCCCATTTAATGCCCAAGCCTGGTCACGAGGTCCTCAGCAGCCATAGTCAAATTTGTGTCTGGAGACTGCAAATCTAGGACAAGACTCAGGCCTGTTTTGTAGGTCTTGACACTGTTTCCTAGACCATCCTTTATGGGGTCGGCACTCATGTCCTGGCAGTTTTTTATCTCAGTGAGGTGCTCTGAGAGAAATCAACAAAAGGTCATGTGGGCCCCAGATGGATAAATCAGAGTTTAATGATTCATGTTTTGGTGTAGTTCCATGTCTTACGGTTTTTATTCCTCGAAGAGGCAGGATGTCAACAGGGGAATGGCTTTCGTGGGAACAGACGTCATTGTGACGAGGGCACGTATGGAGATCCGTGGGGTGATTTTGATGGTGTGCACTTTCCATAGGAGAAGGTCTCTTCCCTGTTCATCCAGATCGCGCCTCACTTTCTCAGTTCTATGAAAGCAAAACAAAGCCATCAAGTAATATTTACCTTGGAGCATGCACCATGACGTCAGTTGAAACTCACGGTTTATTAAATACCTGGTGAGCCAGAATGTCTGCTGCATTCTGTGTCGATGTTCAGTGTGTCCAGCGCCTGCCCAGTGTGTGTGACAAGCAGACCGAGCCAATTGGGACCGCCATGACAGTCAGTCTAGCGCATGGCCCTGGCCTTGGACTGGGAAAAGTAGCTGAGGGAATGTATCACACAACATCTTTTTATCGGTAAGAAAGTGTTTCCAATGCCTCTTAAGCTATTGTTTAGACTTCCTGACCTACATTTAGATAATGATATTTTGCAGTGCTTCTGGGGCCACTCCAATGAGCAGAGTCTTGACCAGATTCCTTATTATTAACTGTCTCTGAAGTACCTGGTTAGGGCACTTCAGTTGCCAGCAAACCACCCCAATAGTAGATCAAAGTGAATTTATGCACCCATCGGGCGTCATTCCAACTGGACTGTTCGTTTTAAAATAAGTTACGTGGCCATTCGTTCAACGGACTTGGAATTGTGTTCAAGTCTGTTGTGTTATTCTTCAAGCCACAGATGTGTAGTTCTTTGGACTTAGTGTCGGTTACTTCTCTGATCTTCATGATGGGACATCTTTGGTTAGACCAGGAAATCTCCGTCTGTAAACTGCCACATGCTTGTGACCGGCCTTACAAAGCCGTCCCGTGAGGGTGGCGGAGCTGTGGTTAAGAGCGGGTTTTTTTGCGGTGACTGTGCCTGCATTTGAACACTGGCTTCACCACTTAGAAGCTCCGTGAACCTGGATGAGTGTTTAACTCCTTGTGTCTCTGTTTTTCTTGTCTGCAAAGCAAGGACAGCAGCAATCCATGGTCCCTAAGGTCATAAAGGAAATTGACTAAAAGCTGATGCTGTTCTCAGCACAGCACCCATGCTGGGACGTACCACTGGTAAACCCATTGTCACTTTACCTTGTGATTTCCCCAAACAGGAAACACAGCAGGTGCCCCCTCACTTCTTCATCCAGCATTGTGAAGAGTCAGGAACATCAATGTGTAGCTAACTTTTCCCCAACATCAGTTTTGAAAACTATGAAACTCTCCACTCGTAAATTATTATCTATAATATCTTTACATAGTTCCAAATCAACCTGGAAAGGATATCTGTATAGACATGAACATGTCTTCAGCAACCTTCTCTCTTCCTTTAGAATCCCAAGCTGGATTCCCATCCCTCACTCTTCCCTGGCACCTGCCACAGAGACAGCACCACAGTCTTCTGACTTGATAAAAATCACGCTTCATGAGGGGCGCCCGGGTGGCTCAGGGGGTTAAGCGTCTGATTTCAGCTCAGGTCATGATCTCATGGTTTCATGAGTTCAAGCCCCGCATTGGGCTCTGTGCTGACAGCACAGAGCCTGCTTGGTATTCTCAATCTCTCTCTCTCTCTCTCTCTCTCTGCTCCTACCCTGCTTGCACTCTCTCTGTCTCTCTCAAAATAAGTAAGCAAACTTAAAAAAAAAATCACACCTCATGAGCACTTGTAGAAATTAAATATTTTTTAAAAATTATGTTCCACTTCATCTGTGACTTCTAAGGGAAGATATAGCATGGAAGTAATGAGGAAGATATCTAAAATGTAAGCTTAATGCACTCAGTGTTCAGTGTAACAAAAATGAGCATTTTTCCTGCCTAGCCCTAGTCCCCAGCCCCATAAAGTATTAATGACCCTGACTTGGATAGCACGTAAGTGTTACCAGTAGAGAAAAGCTACACCTGTTCACTACTCATCCGACTGTGACATGGGTACAGATGAGGTTCGTTCTGTCCACACTGTCCTCATCTGTGAACAGACGCCTTCAGGTTTCCAGATTCTGGATGTTGGTCCACAGCAGGGGACCGTGATGTCAGGCGTGTGGGGGAGACAGGGACGGCCAGTCTACATCCGCTGGCTGTCCAGGGCCTTCTTGCCCACCGGGCTGGTCTGAGCGCCTCTGTGCCCCTCAGATCCCACCCTACCTCCTGCCAGCATGTCTCCCACACACGTGATTCTCCCCTGTCCTCGTGGTGCTGCCTCAGCTCCAAATTCAGACACAGGCATTCTAGAAACCGTCTGAAGGATGTCAGCTTCCCAAGGAAGTCAGCTGGTCTCCCCTCCTTCACGGTCGGTCATCGGGATTTCAAGCATCTCTCCACAGATACAACAACCTGATGATCCAAGAGCCATAGTAACCGTGAACCTCATTTTAATTACAAGTTTCACTGTTTATCCCCAGAGATGAAGGAAGTGAGGGTAACACTGGGGACATGGGCGACCCTCTTACCCGGAGTGGAAGGCTGCAGGATCGCAGCTGCCCAGGTCCAGACCCCCCCTCCCCTGGTCAATGCGAGTCGGGGTTACCCACTGAAGGAATAAGACAGGAATGTCTGACTTCCACTGGGTGCCTCCTGCATGCCGTGCCCCATGAAGAAACTCACTGAATCCCCGTATGAAGCCCGTGAAGAAAGCACTACATTAGTCACAGCCGTGGAAAGTTGGCCTTACCAACCTGCAGGGACTCTCCTGTGGTCACACAGCCAGTAAGTGGCTCCAAACCCAACCCCCCAACCACATGCCTCTTGTGGTACTTTCTACGTTCTATTTTTTGCATATGCAAATAGTCTTGAATGGCTGCTCGGGTTATGAGCCGACCATCACCTTGGTGTCAGCTGCTCCAGCCAGCAGCCCTTAGTGTAGCTGGCTCTGTGCAGGGCCTTCCTCAGAGTACGGACTTACCAGCCCAGCGGGCCTGAGTTTGAGTCCCCGCTCTGCCCCCTCAGCCACCAGGTGCCTTGAGTAAGTCACGTATCTTTGTACCTTCCTCAAAGGATTATCATGAATGCCTATTAAATGAATGTCTCCATGAAAGCAGAGGCAGAATAAGGTAGCACCACATGAGAAAGCTAACACCTAATACGTGTTATTATTCACGAGCACGTGGATGTGAGATGCTCCGTAAAGATAAACCCCCTGCCTGCCTGTCCTGCTGTCCGCGGCTGCTGATGTCTCGGGTGTGGCAAATCTCAGATGCCAGTGTGCCCAGCATAGAAGGTGTCTACCACGGACAGAAGTATTTTTAATGGAGAAGTCAGATCTGCACACCTCCAAGCACAGCATCTCCACAGCCCACAGCAGAGCGCAGGTGGGCACCGAGGCTGTGCAGCCCGGTTGGGGATTTCTCCCGAGAGACGGGGACCTCCTTGCTCCGAATCTTCCTCTTCTGGACTCCTTGTTCCCCGTATGGATGTTCACCACCCTCCCGATCACCATGGTGACCAGTTACTTTGGTGTTTAATCAATGTAATAGGTTACTACACCTGTACCCTGGAACACACAGCCAAGAGCTACGATCTGAATCTGCAGTAGACAGACAGTTGGGCGGCAGACCGAGGGGGTTACCCTGGACGGTCTGGGAGTATTCTTCTGATTTTGTGGCCGAAGTCGAGGTGAGGCAGCAATGCACACTGAAGAAGGAACAACACTCTCCTTCTAGAATGTCTGGATGGAGGCCCGAGCCATGTGGGATGGCAGCCAGGGACCTGTGAGGTGAACACAGCGTCCGTGTGAGGGAACAGTACAAGTCTGATCTGGAGTGTGCCTTGCAATTCTGTGCTAAGCCAGAGCTCGTGGCTCATGCCTGGCCGCTTAGCTCTCTCTGCTCCCCAAAGCTTAGCTCTCTGCTCCCCAAACTTAAGCCCTGTCAGATGGGGCAGGCAGGAGCCAGGAGAGGCTAAGTCAGTCTGTGAATAACAAAACGCACAAGCAAAGAAAACCAAATACCACCTCTGGAATTCACACCAACACATAGACTCTCTCGCCATGATCGCACATGCCCCTAGATCGGAGTGGGAGTGGGGTGGAGGCCCTGGTCCCCACAGTCACCAGGGACCCAGGCTGCTGGGGCTGCCCTCTTCCCAGCCTGGAGATGACACCAGCTGGCACCTCTGTTCACAATTTATTGTCCATAACTCGCCAGCAGGGCCCAGGGATTACCATGCCAGCAACCTTAGAGCAGGGACAACCAGACAAAGCAACATTAAAGGTTCCACATCTGGGCTGCACTCTTGCAAATGGCAGACCTCAAATCTGGGCACCAGAGCAGACGAGGAATTAGCTGCAGGGATGTTGGGATCTCTTAGAATCAATGAGAGGGTTAGAGGACCAGATTCAGAAAACAGCCAGAGGTCAACGGCAGCAAAGGGGATCCCACAGGGCCAGTCGAGTTAGAATGGACGCTGGGAGGTGGGGGACGTGGGAGGAGGGCAGTGGGGAGGGGTGCCCTGCCTGCCAGAGCACACGTGATGTTAGTGAATTGCTAAAAGGAGAAATGCCACGTTCCTCACACCGGACCATCCATATACCACTAAGGCAGGATATTCCCAGAAACAGCTGGGGTCTGTAACTTTTTACCATTGCAAACTCACCACATTGCATACTAATGGCAGATAGCTGAGAGGACTGATCAGAATCACTATCCTGCGTGATTGCTTCCATGGGAAGGTTGATAAATATCATTCGCCACCTTGCAGGTCAGCTCCGTTCCTCCCGGTGTCTCCGTGGAGTCCGTGAATTAGTGCGCGTGGTTCCCATGAGCGTCTCTTGACTGCAGGGGAGAGACCAGGATGGTTGGGGCCCATCTAAGCCTGGCCATTGTGCGGCACCGAAACAAGTTAACTGCAAACCTCAGGTTTTCAGAACCAGAAGCTAAGACTTTGTTCATAAAGGCAGCATAGGCTTTGTTAGTGTCGTGGAAAGATGACTGATGATTTGAATTCCACATGGGGACATGATCGGCTTGAACTTGTGAAATGGGAAATAAGAGAAGTGGAAGGGGGAAACGTTCTCTCATGATAGGGGAAGAATTCCCACTGGTCTTGAGAAATCTGGCTGACAATTACCAAATCCTGAGAGATTTTGATAAATAATGTACAATGTTCAGTGGTTATACTCTTAAAGCTTTTTAATTATGCATTGATTGTGAGATTAAGGCAAGCACACCTCCATCTTTTTGTTACAGAGGCTTAATGAAATTTGAGTGTTTGTGGCTAAAATCCTTTCATGCCCTTGGGAGCTGCAACTCATTTTAGTCTTTTGGTGTTCTTACATCACTAGGACATTAGACGCTTTACCCTAGTATTGAGAGTTTGTTAACACAGTTCTATGAAAACTTGAAGGAAGACCTATTGGGCTCCATGCCGTGTGCACTTGAAACAGTTTCATCTGAGACTCAGACACCCCACCCAAGCCTTTCCATCTATCCATCAGACCTGCTTCCCTAACCTCTTCGGGCCATATTTTCTTTTCCCTGTTCTGAAAATATTGTTGGGATGAAACGGTTAACTCCACACTCCCTTCTGTCAGTAACGTTTCCATATTTAAATATCAGTGCTATAAACACATAAGATGGCATAAACTCTGCATTGAAGCCAGATGACTTCAATGAATGAATGAATGAAATATTCACCTGCCCTCCCAGGTACTTAGTGGGGGTGCTGGAGCAAAGATCCCCAGTAATCAACAGTGGAGACAGAGCTCAGGCATGTCTCCATCTCCTTTTCCCTTCCCCTCTCCCACACACGCAGGGCACTTGTGCAGTAGGAAATGCTCATCAGGTGATTCTGATACCACTTCTCCCTACCCTCTGGTGAAACGGTCTGCTCTAAAGGAATCAGCTCGCTTTTCTTTCTTTTACCCCTGTTTTCCTGGCTTTCTATAAAATTTGCATGATTAGTATAACTTTTTTGTTATAGAGCTGCTTTGCTTTTTTTGATAAGAGCTGCTAAGAGCTCTTTGCTAAGGGCTGCCCTTGGGAAGGTACAGGGGGGTGAAATGGCTGTTCAGCTTCTCCACGGGGGGGGGGGGGGGGGGGGGGGCAATCTGAACTTAGAGTCGTGGAGAAGACCGGTTCTAGGACTAGTGAACAGAAGCATTGGACTTAAGGAGTCAGGTTCAGGTTGATTCACATTCTTGTTCATCTTCCTGACTCTGGAAGAGGGTGTCCCAGGAAGGTCAAGCAGAGGGAGGTCACTGCCATTGTGCTGGGTTGTCCTGAAGCGCTTCCTGCGTCGGGCAGAGGTCAGACATGCAGGCCTGATGTCTCCAACGGCACGAGCTTGTGACTCTGAGCCCCAAGCACACCCCAGAGCCCCGGGGCCCAGCAGTCCTCAGGGAGACAGAGTGTCTGCTCCCTCTCGGCTCAGGCTGGTAGATCAGCATACATTCCACACAAGGCCACGCATTGTGCGTTCAATGGAAGGTGAACACCTCAGCCTGGGAACTACTGGGTGCTGGCTGTCCCCGAAGAGGATGTGACCTTCCAGCTCTTAAGGGAAAAAATAATGCATTCGGCATGTTGTTCTTTTTACAGAAACGAGGGCATCTGGCACTTGCTTTATTAAAAGAAAACCCAAGCCCTCGCGTGGACACTAAGCCTGTGAAATGTTGGGATTTAAAATAGATGTTCCTGGGAAGGTTCCCAGCCAGGAGGCTGCCGTGTCACTTCCTGGAGGAATCACATTCTGCCCAGCCCTCAGGACAAAGCCGCCTGACCCCTGAAGGTTCGGGATCAACTCTTTCTCTGTTCCACACCGTTACCCTTTGGGTTCTTTTATGTGTTCAGCTCAGACTGTCTTAATCACACCGTGGCTTCCCTTTCTCCCCATCACATGGTTTCCATTAAAGGTCAGCTTGTCCCCAGCTCCAGGTGGTTACCCCTCTAATCCTTGTGGCCGTGTCTCCAGACCGGTGTGAGGACGGTGAGGAATTTGCACGTAACAAGTCCATTCCCTAAGGAGGATGTTCCAAGACTTAGTAATGGCACACGTGCCCCTCATTTATTCAGGAGTTGCACACCAAGCCTCTGCTATGCCCCCAGCATGGCTTAGTCACTGCGAGAACACAGAGCCCAACATGGCGTGGGCCTTTATGAAGTGCGAGGAGAGGAGGAGAGGAGGGAGGTGCGTGATTCGGACCCGCCCTTCGTGGGATCGACATATGGCGGCTGCCTGGGAAGCGGGGACTATCCTGTGCAACAGCCCGTATTCGCATCACCGGTGTGCGTTCATGCGTTTATCTTGCGCCAGATCCCCCCTCCCCCAGGGTCCTCTTAGCAAACAAAGATGCTTTATGATCCGGATCTGCCTGCAAGACGTTTATGTAATGCAAGGTGGTATTTAGTCAAATCCTAATTATGTGAGGCAAGTCTTCCATACAACGTAGACACTTTTGGCAGAATAACGTATCCTGATTGAAGACTGCAAAACATGAAAATCAGAAAACCAAGCAGCTATTTAATGTGTTCTTTCAAGAGCTAATTCTTCAAACGTTTTCCCAAATGTCCTCCCGTCAAGAGATTACCAGTACATCATCGTCTCCAGGCTCTTTTCCCATTTCTGTCTTTCACCAGACCCTGCAAGGTGTGACCTAGCATGAGCTCGTCCTCCCGGGGAGACTTACAGAGTAGTAGCTAGGGGGAAGCTGGCGACGAGAACATTTGTGGCCGTCTCCCTGCACCATCACCTCCCTGAAGATGATACCCTAAGGTAGACAGGCAGGGGTGCCCCGGGCTTCCCCTTCCAGCTCTCATGGATGGAGCGTTCTCTCCCACGTGCCAGGGCAGGGAAGGTGGGTGCCCGCCCAGCAGTACCCTCCAGTGGGGCTCCCCCTGGCGGCCAGTCAGTCACCACTCCCGGCCTCTGGCCTCTCCACCTGCCACTGGCAAAGGGTGTTGGGGATCCCAGGAGGCTCTGGAACTTAAGGACAGAGAAACAGACCTGAGCACTTGGCATCTCCTCCCCCAAATACTCAGCCTTCCAGAAATTCTCCATTACTCCTAAGGCAAATTCAGGTTTCCATGGACTCTTCAGGGAGTATAAGGGGTCATACTTTGATGGCCATGCACATTACAAGAAAATAAAGCCCGAAATGAAAGAGAAGTCATCCTGGGTGGTTATGGCTATAAGTTCGTGGAAGTGCGGGTGGGGCTCTGGTTCTCCTAACAGCTGCGGTCTGTCCAGTGGCTTTCCTAGCTCCGGCCCCCGCTGTGTCTCATCTCCAGAACGCTGGGGTGCGGGCTCTCTCTACGGGCCAGGGTTTTATAGGATTATTGTTGTCTCATTGTAGCATTGAACTGAGTCTGGAAGAATCATCAGTAAGGGAAAGTAAAGCTGAAACGGGAACTGAAAACCATGTAAAAGAGAGCGTTGGGGTTCCAGGGAAATAGCCTTTGCAGTGTCATGAGTCTTCGTTGACTCTGGGTCACACGACGCAGGAATAGAAAAAGGGACGGATGTTTTCCGCCTTGAGATCTCCAAAGCAGGCTGGCACCTAGACTGAGGACATGAGCCACAGAGGAGTGTACGTGTGTGTGAGAGACAGAAAGAGAGACAAAGATCCCAAGTAAGCCGCTTAATTAAATACCTACTTTGGGGCACCTGGGTGACTGGGTCAGTTAAGCGCCTGACTTCGGCTCAGGTCATGATCACGCAGTTTGTGAGTTCAAGCCCTGAGTGGGGGGTCTGTGCTGACAGCTCAGAGCCTGGAGCCTGCTTTGGATTCTGTGTCTCCCTCTCTCTCTGCTCCTCTTCTGCTCATTCTCTCTCTCTCTCTCTGTCTGTCTCTGTCTCAAAAATAAACGTTAAAAAAAATTTTTTTTAAATACCTACTTTAACAAAAGGGTGAGGACCTAGTTGACTTGCCCCGAATGTCTTCTCCTGGCATTGCTGGGGACTTAAAATACTGCCCTTCCTGTGGAGAATAAGGGACCCCTCCCCGCCAGAGTGCGGTGTGGCCGAGGTGTGCAGCAGCTGGTTCCTCCACACGTGTGGGGCCCACGGCACCATCAAAGGCCTTGGGCGGCCCACCCCACAGAAGCAGCTTCTTGAAATTTTCCTACTTAGAAGACTCCAGCCACAGAGACAAGCTTTGTTGTTGTCTTTCCCCTGCCCCAGTACGAACAAAAAGAGAGCAGAAGTCACAGAGTAGCAGCCAGTGATGTTATAAAGAAAATCTGTTCGACCCATCCTGCCATGGAACAGAAATTCACATTTCTTCAGTGAGGATGCGGGAGGGATGCTGCCCCCTGGTGGTGGCCGTCTCGGGCACATCAGGAGCGCGGTCCCAGCACTGTGGTGGGGGTGGGGGTGGGGTGGGGGGATTGCTGGAGATGATAATGAGATGCTCACCGTGTGTAATATGCAAATCGCAGGCGCTGATTAGGGAGGGAGGCTGTGAGCCTTGCAAGGTAAGAGCTCCATTTGCCTCCTGGCTTGACGTTCTCCGATTTCTTTTTTAACCCCCATTTAATTCTGCTCTCGGCACCTTGGATAAAATATTTAGTGGCAGAAAAAAGGCAGCAGATGCAAGCAGGAATAAATAAGATTTTCTGTATTTAAAATGAGGCTATTTATTTCTGAATACAGATCCGTCAGGCATGTTATTTACGTCTTTGGCAATTTCCCAGGACCCAGATTCCTCGGGGGCGCTTTGGTTTTCGCCAATACATATAGAAGTGGGGGGTGTGGGGAGCAGGCCCTTGTTAACGGGCTGAACCCACGGGGCCATTCTACTGAGGAACGACCCGAGCCCCATCTCTCTGTCCGCGCTCCGCTTTCCTCTGTGTCTTGCCTCGTTCAAAGATGACCGTCTGCGACACCGATGTGACTCAGGCAGATGGGTTCTCCAAATGCTGAAGCCCAAGCTGCCGGACTGCAGCTTTGTTCTCCGGCCGGCCGGCCCGGCAGTGCCGTGGAAAGAGCAGCGGGCCCAGAATAGAGACACGAAGCCGGGCTCTGCCCCCGTCCTGTGATTCTGGGTCAGTGACTCAGCCTCTGCTCCGCCAAGTCCTCAAGGCTGGAGCTGAGTCAAGCTTCCTGTGCTTCCTTTCAGCAAGCTGTCAACATCCCCGAGCCTCCACCTTCTCCTCTGTAAAGTGGGGGAACCAAAGCAGGGGTACCAGTGGAGGGATCCCAGCATCCGGTCACTAGTAGGACACATTTTGCACCAAGTCAGGCTGCCAGCCGGCTGTGGGTATTGCTGTCCTGCAGCGTTTATCACGGAGAGAAGGAAAACCAACGGGGGGAAAGATGAGCTCGGGACACAGGTGAGTGAGAGTCTGTGAGAGAAACAGAGAACGTTCTACACGTCGGTGTCGTGGGGCATCCGGCAGGACGTGGCTTCACTGGTTCTCTCTTTAAGGAAGACAGCTGCCCTCTGGGTCCCAATGGCACAACTCAGAAAAATCACCAAGGCAGTCCACTCTTTGGAGCTGGAATCTCCAGGGAGCACGAAGCCCCCGGTCCTTTGTCCAGGACGATAACGCCCTCCCCGTGAAAGGGAGAAGGGGAGCTTCCCAGCCTGCGGCGAGAACGAAGCCAGCCTGATTCCGTTGGGAGCTTGCTAACAAAGTCCCTCCTCGTGAGATTCCCCAGCTGGGTTGTGCCCTCCTGTCTGCAGAAGCCCCACCGGAAGCACCAGTAAATGCTTCTCAGGCATCTGGAAATTTCTACTCGCGATTCTTTTATTCACCAAGTGACTGTAACAGCCAGGATGACTCCTGCCCGTTGCTGTGGACCACAGGTAGCCTCAAAGCATTAGGAGAAAACCGAGCAGAGCCGTGGTTTGCTAGATGTTCGGCTTTTATAAGCTGGTGAGATTTGGGCAGAGCGACAGTTCACCAGGACGGCTGCACTTCACTATAAAAAGAAGTTAAAATTTTCTGCCAACTGTTGCTCAAAATCGAACAGAAGATTCATACAGCTGATGCTATAAAACACAGCTAAAATATATAGTCTTTATCTTGGAAACAAACTCCCTAAGAGGATGAGAAACAAATCATCGGAACTCTTCCCTGACTCAAGGGCGAGCTCCCTTGTGACCGGAATTGTGTGCCCTACCCCGCTTACCCCAGGGCCGGCGGGACCTCGCACTGGTTGCTGCATTCATAGCTGATAAATCCATTAGAACCGTACGAGGTTATCTAGAAGGGGAGCATTTTCCAGGAGACAGTGGGGAAGGCACAGGGAGCCCTGTCTGCAGGAATAACACGGACACGTCTCGAGCTCACTCGGAGTAATTGCCTCTCGGTGCCATCGGCTCCCTGGGCTGCCTGTGCACTGAGGGTGGGAGCCGAACCCACCTTCCTCTGCACCCTGGCCCCGTCCCACTTGGTCCCCATGGGCATTCCAGGGCTCTCTGCCTTATAGCGTGGATTTTTTATTCCATAAATTGGGCCAAAACTCATAGGCTCTTAGAACGTGGCAATTGCACAGAAGCAGAAGCTGAACATCCAGGGAAATTGGTGTCTTGGAGGCTGGCAACCTTGACTGCCTCTACGACGCGCTGGTTGTCTGAGCCCCGCGACTCAGTCCCTGTACAGGAGCAGCAGTGTCTCCATCCACGCGACAGGAGTGGCGGCACCTGCCTGCGGACCAGGGTGACCCTCATGGTAGCAGGCACAGTGCCATGTGTCACTGGTCCCTTCTCAGGCACTCAGCAGATCGAGGCTGTGAGCCCTTGGATGGTTGCTGTTAGAAAACGCCGTACATTAGTAAAAAAAAAAAAAAAAAAAATGGCAGAATTTCTCTTTTCTGATGCTGAGCAAATGCCCCAGGTCCTGGTCCAAGCAAGCCTCCATCTGTGTGTCAGTAGCACCCTCCAGAAGGGGAACCCGTTGTCCTCACGGCCTCGGGAATTTGGGGACGGTGTAATTATCAGGTGCACTCTGGTCACGTCTGTGTCGTGTCTGGGAAAGAGTATAATGAAAAGCAAAGGGCCTCACAAACTGGGTATTATCGGTATTAGCAGGGGTAGCAGCTGCCTCATTGAGTGTCCTGGCACCAGCGTGGGTCAGTTGTAGTCTTTCTAATTTATTGACTTATAATAATGAGAACGAACGGATGGAGGGTAGGAGCCCCAAGCTGACAGTGGTGTCTCTCTGGTTTACTTGGGTACTGGGTACTGTAGGAAGAGGAAGACCTGGAACTTTCTCAAGCAGGGAGGAGCCCACCTAATGGTGGCCGCGGTGGTGCGGACCCACAGAGAGGGGCAGTGGGGGATCCCAGTCTGCCCTACGTGGGGAGGCAGATTAAACAGGAAGGGGAGTGTCCCATCCCCTCCCCACCTTGACAGTGTTCCCTTCTGTCCCTGCCCCACCATGCTCCTCGAGATTAAGAGGACCCAGGAGCTCCCGTCCCCAACATCGTCAACACTGGCCACGTCGTGGGAACGTCTTGGTAAACTCTGTCACTGGAACCATGACCGCCTGGCACATGGTGCAGTGGGCCGTTGCCAAGGGGGAGGGCGAGAGCCCTGTGACCCTGATGCTTTGCAAGGACCTTTCTGCACTTGGTCTCCGTCAGACATCTCACGACTTTGCTCTTCCCATCCCATGGTGGGAGGGGGGCGAAGGAGGGGGACTTGAAGGGCTTGGTTAGGGCCGCCGGTCCGGGCTTGGTGGGAACGTATCCGTTTCCATGACTCTTGCTGTAGCCTCGTCCCACCAGCTTCCGGCTCCTGGCGGCCCGTGGGGTCCGTGAGAGCCGTTTGCTTTCTTTCTGGATTGCCCATGGCTTTCAAACTCCAGGTCGTGCCCCAGGCATGAAATCAGTTTTGTGAAGAGAACAGTTTTTTGAAGAGGACCGAAGCTTTACTGGAATGGATGACAGAGTAGAGGAGGGAAAGTAGACGAGACACAGTGAGAACGGGAATGATTCTGGTCCAGGTGGGTGTGTGTGTAACGGTGGGTCATGGTCCAAAATGGTGACAGCTGTTGTCACTGACCATTACGAGGAGGACACCACCCAAGGGTAGGGTGGCAAAGGGGAGCTTGTCTGTAGGTGAACGGCCTTTGGGGAGGTGGTCCTGGGGGTTCCATGGTCCCTCCACTGGGAGTTCTCCAAGGCTAGGTGCAGGAGCCCGCAGCCTATCAAAGCGTGGACACAGTGTCAGATTTCTTTCGGCGACCCAGATTTCTTTTGGGGACCATGTCTGGGGCCCAGCCAGCTCCAAGAGTTGCCTGCTGCTGAGTACCTCGCTTCTCTGTGCCAGCCGGACCCACAGCGCCGTTCGGAACAGGAGCCCCTGCAGAAACCAAGTGAGGGTGGGAAGAAACGTAACCAACCATCGAGTGGCGGGAAGGGTGATGCTGGCCGTAGAGGGGAGGGAACCACGCACAGGGCAAGGCTGCTGAGTGGCGGGACTGTGTTTCTGGCACCTTCCGGTCCTTTCTCACCCTCTGCCCCTCCCCTTGTGCCATGTTTTTTACCCACTGGGGCAGGTCTGATCCCAGGAGCTGGGAGGTCTTCATTTAAAGCCCAGTCTTTAAATCAGGCCCATGCTCGGTGTGTCCCCAGCTTCCTAAGGGACACACACACACACACACACACACACACACACACACTGCACAGGATGTATCTTCTTGAAATCATCTTTTAAAGTGCCCACCTCCCCAAGCATCCTCTGGGGTCCATGAGGTCAGGAGGCATACCTTGTTTATTGTCTCGAGCCCTGGTACAACATTAGAAGTCTCTGGATTTCTCAAAATAGAGAAATGCTGAACAGTAAGGGTTTGTTCAAGTCAGCCTACCAAATTTCACGGCGCCGCGAAGGGATGGAGAAGACACCTTTTTAGTAAAGCCTTTGGATTGAAATAAGACCATGATGAGCAAATCCAGATCGAAGGAGTCTGTGAGTGAGAGACATGGAGAGCCGTGGGCTCTCTGGGAGCCTGGGGTACTTGTGGGCTTCTCTGACCCTCAGTTTTCTCATCTATGAAACATGATGCCGAGCTAGTTGATTTCTGAAACCCTTTTGTCTTGAAAACCTAGAGTTGGTGGATTTTCATCTGGGCCAGAGCGTAGGTGAATCCAGATATCTGGAAGTATCCTAGGCAGAGGATGGCTATGGTGTGAACCCAAGAGAGAGACTTAAAACAGAGATGCTCGTGGGACCACGAGTCTCACCAGGGTGGTCAGCCGAGACGGGAGCAATGGCCTCGTGTGGTAGACCTTCCAGCACGGGTGATCCCACAGCACTGCTCCCACACATGGTGCACACACCCCTATTCTCCACCACTGTGCTCGCTCAGGCTGCTGCAGTAGCCTGTGAATCAGTCTCCCTTCCAGAAAGGAGTATTTGCCCCTCAACCCCCATGCTCTGAGCTCTAAATGGCCCTGCCCTGCCCCTCATCTGCCCCTCCCCATAGGGCAAGGAGTTGACGGAAGCAAGAGCACCAAAGCCAGCACCTGCCCCACCATCTACACCATATCCAAGTACTTGAAACCCCAGAAATCCCTACCCAAATGGCCCCAGCTGGATTTGGGCATGTGCCGGCCTCTTCTGCATGGTCCTCCCAAGGATGGGCATGTTGCTTGTATGAGTGCCCCCAAGCCCAGGGAGTGGCCAGGAGGCTGCCATGTGCAGGGAGTGTGGGTGGAGGACCGCCCCACAGGGAACTCACACGGCCTCCCTCTTCCTACGGCTGGGGCCTCTCTAACTTCAGGCTTTGGCTAGAGACACTGATGACCAAGGAGTGCTGTCTACAGCAGTTCACCTTGGCTCTGACCCCTCGACGCCTACAAAATGGCTTCTGCTCACCATGCCGTTGGAGAGCCTCTCACCCTGACCTGTCTGCCAGCGAACTAATTCCTCTCTGACCTGCACTGAATCCCTGTGTCTGGCTCTGCACCTGGGGCACAGTGGGCACTCTAATCACCAGTGGAGCCAGGCATTGGGATGGCTAGAACACCCTCCATAAACGTGGCCACTGGGGCATTTGGGAGCTGTTGCACCACCGTGAACGGTTCTCACGCTTCTGTTTGCTACAAAGAAGTGTGTTGAGCACTTCCTGTTTGCAGAGCACTTTGGAGGGAAGTGCATTGTGAAGGGCACCACTCTGTTCCAGCGCCGTCCTGGGACACGGATGCTGCAGTCTGGGCCTAGAGATCCAGAGGGTTCTGAGGGCCCCTGGGTGAACCTCAGGTGTGGACAGGTCCCACATCAAAGGCAAGGGGAAAGACGTGGTGGACGGATGTGGCCCGGTGAATGGGACTTCTGCCTTTGCTACGGATTGTCTCAGTTTAGTTCCGCTGAAGCCATTTATTGAGCACCTGCTGTGTACTGTGAGCTGACGCCATTTATTGAGCCCTGTGCTGGGTGGTTCTCTGGGAGGGAAGAGGAAGGGATGGGCTAGGAAAAGGCAGTAAATCTTACAGATTCTCCTTCTAAACACCTGGAGAACGGGAACTATACCTACAGTCCTAACTTGCTGGGTTGTTAAAGTTACTGAAGAGGAACAAGGGTGTGGCTCTTGGCCCTCGTGTCATTGTTTGGTAATGAAACGTCATACGACACTCCGGCACACCTAGGTGTGCCCAGGTGGGGTCCCCTCTGGATCTATGATTTCCAGGAAAGCAGGGCCACTGCCTGGGCCACGGATGGCACTGGGTGTGTGACAGCAGAAGGTGCTTCTGACTGGCAGTACCTGGCCCGCGTTGAACCCGTGGAGCCACGCCCCTCAGGCAGCTGTTTTCAAAGGAAGGGGTGGGGACTGTCCCAGAGTCATGGTCACCGCCCCTCATTATTCTCTCCTGTTCTCAAGCACGGCCCCTGCCTGTGAAACCCGTCCGGCCGAGGCTCCTGGTCTGGGCTCCACGTGCCCACCTGGAACAGGTGACCTCGCGTCCTCAGCCTAATGCCCAGCACAGCACTGCTTCCCTTAGAGCTAGGGCGACACTCCCGAAAAACGCGGGGGGGGGGGGGGGGGTGCGGCGGAAGCAGGTGGGGACAGGGGTGGGCTTTGGGGAACGGCTTGGCCCCGGGCTTGGGGATGTGCCTTGCTCCTGGACCACCCGCCTCTCCTCTTCTCCGTCCACATCCTGGGAACAGCACGGCAGCGTCCCTCCTCCATCCCGGATTCCTGGGCCGTTCCCTCGTGCTCAGGATGCGTCTGCATAAGTCAAAAGGCAGGCTCTTGTACTTTGAGCCGTAGAACCAAGAGTAATTAATAATTTGATGTTGTTGGGCACAGAAGCTGTTCTGAGTGCTGTTTATAATCTACAGTTAATTAACCTTCTGCTTTTCAAAAAGCAGAAACTTAAGACCTAATTTTCTGTCTCAAACACGTTGTTTCTGATATCCATTATTTTAAAAATATGTTTTCACTGATATTAAGAAATAATTATGCAGACTATCTCGGACTGATTAAGGGGACTATGCTCTGTTAGGATTTTCTTTGAAAACGTGTATTATAATGAGCTTTTCTGCGGTGTATTGTAAGAGGAAATATTATTCTCATCACACAATTTTAAAGCAAAAGCCAGTGCATAAAAGAAATGTTACATATAATTTCAAGACTATAATTTTGTTGTGTGGTGAAAAATTCTTTCAGGAGAGGACAAAATAAAGTCAGCACTTGGGGAAAAAAAAAACCCTTCATAAATACAAACTGTGGTAAATCTCAGTTGGTAGCAAAGTCACTATCCAATTAAAATTCCAATTTCAGAATCTCAATCATTTTTAACTTTCTTGTGAATATTAACAGGATGATCAGCTTTGGCAAAACACCAGGAAGAAAACTGTAACTGTCCAAGGAAATTAAAAATCATGATAGGGTTGGTAATATATTTTACCTAAGACACTAAACCAATCACTGTATAGATTATTAAATTAGTATCAAAGTCAGTTAGAGTGTTATGGTAGAACATTCTCCGTTATTAAATGGAACACATTTCAGGAGCTGAATTTAAAACAGTGTTTGGCGAGGGCACACGAGGCCCCAGCCGTGCCGTCTCCATCCCGTTTTTGGGGGGAGCGCACGGGGTCTGAAGCCACAGTGGCGGAGGTCGGGGGGTGGGTTGGAGCCGGGAAGACACTTTGGACAAAAGTGGTTGCGTTTAGTGTTTTCTACGGATCCACTCTTTCACTTACCAGCTCAGGGATTGGAGCGAATTATTTAAACTTTTCCCCTTGGATTTCCTCAAGGGTGAAAACAAAGGCATCAACGGCACAAACCTGAGGTGCTTGTCTTGAGGATTAAATGAGCCCTTGATGCGTCAGGCACCCTCACTCTGCCCGTGAGGTTTGGCAGGAAGAAGGGGAGAGTAACGGTGTCGCCGGGGCGTGCAGCCACGTGCTTTCTGCGACAGGGACGGCAGAACCTTGTCTTTCTGCCTCGACTCAGCCCTGCCTTCCCAGCGCTGATCCTCACTGCGTTGTTTTTATTAGAAAACCATGAGGACCTGGGCGGAGGACCTGGGTGGTGTTTGTTCGGGTTGTTTTGTTACAGAGGAAACACCCTTTTTGCAGATGCTTTACGAAGCGTGCAGTGGAAATCCCAACGACCCTTCTTGGCCCTGATTTTCAGGCGGGTCCCCTGCAGATTGTCCCCACGAGGCCGCAGTAACCCGCTGGGACCCCGTAGGGAAGTGTGGCCGTTGCTCTCTTACCCTCCAATCACCAGGACCAGCGAGGGGGGATCAATACTGAGATGCCCCCGCTCTCCAGGTGGTTCCGTTACCACGTGCCCGGGCTCTCCAGGCGCGAGGTCAGCTCCCGCTTGACCACTTCATCCAACTGCTCCTAGGCTCACTTTCCATTTGGGTTTCTTCTGCTCCCTCAGTAGGCCCTACTATCTGTCCCCATGATGACAGACATTGTGTGGCAGTCACAGGGCACAGCCACCAGTGTACTTATGTATAACAACTAATAGAACTCGGGTAACAACAGCCCAACGAGGTAGAGACTGTTTTCATCCCCATTTACAGATGGAGAAATTGAGGCATCTCTTACCTAAGGTCACACAGCTGGTGAGTGGCTGGGCCAGAATTTGGATCTCCCACGCCCAATTCTAGCATCTGTCCTCCTGAGCACCACACCCTTGTAACCAGGATGGGGCACTGTTCCCGAAGGCCGTCAGCCTCCTCCTCAGTCCCTTTTCGGGAAGCCTTCGAAGATGGTCCTCATGTACTTTCCCGTCACTTTGTGACACCTGATTTGGTACAGGTGCTACTCCTCAGGGAAGAATGAAAGGGAATGCAGTCTGTCCCCATGTCATTGTCCTTCCCTGTCGACCTCCCGTCCCTCCAGGGACACAGCCTCTCTGCCCTTTGGGTGTGAGTGTGACCGCCCTGCAGGGATTTGCAGAGTGTCTGGAAAAGCGCCTTCCTAACACCCCCCAGCCCAGCACACGCAAGTTCCCTCTTCTCACCTGCAACCCTCCGTCCCCTTATTTCTTAGGGTCTTGCATGATTTTTAAACATGTACGAAGTCATTTTGAAATAAGAGCACCTTCCTGCAGGGACCACCTGCACTGAGGATGTGGGAGGGCATTTTTGCTCAAGTCTTGTCCTTCCAGATCCACGTGAGATCCTTCTGGCAGAAGTCAGTGGTCCTCTCTGTCCTCCAGAGCATCCATCATGGCGCCTGGATAGTTGGTGGTCCATACCGTCGCTGGGATGAGAAATCCTGAGCACGCAAAATAGGAATATTGACACTAAACAAGGGCTCGTGATTCCCCCGGGATGTTCGTTTAGGGCTTCAGAGTTCACTGGAGGCCATATGGCATTTGAAGTTAGCCTCCACTCTGGGGAAAGACGGTGGGCAGATCAGGGGCGGCCCGGGAACAGGTGACTGAGCAGCACTTGACCACGCGTCCCTATTAGAACGTGATGCACTCTTCTCTGCCTCGAGCTCCCTCCCAGGGAGGTACTCTACCCCATGGAGCTGCCCTACCCCGTGGGCAGACTTACTTCCAAGCTGCTCTAAAGTCACAGTTTTCTAGCCAATGCAGCCTCCACAAACCTCTGCTTATAGTTGGTGGTTACTTTTTTTTTCTAATGGTTATTTATTTTTGAGGGAGAGAGAGAGAGAGATGGAGCGTGAGCGGGGGAGGGGCAGAGAGAGAGGGAGACACAGAATCCAAAGCGGGCTCCGGGCTCCGAGCCATCAGCACAGAGCCCGACACGGGGCTCAAATTTGCAAACCGTGAGATCATGACCTGAGCCGAGGTCGGTCGCTCAACAGACTGAGCCATCCACGTGCCCCAGAGGTTACTTTTCCAAGACTCAGGAAGCAGCATGGCATCCAGTCTGGTACAGGCCTTCTAGAATCTGCTCAAAGGAAGCTCAGTGGACACGTAAGTCAGGGCCCCAAGCGGTCAGGTGGGAAACAGGCTATGAAGCCTTGTCAGCAAGTCCGTGAATCCGTGGTCACACTTGGTTTTACGTAGAACCAAATACGTTGTACGTCACAGTGCAGTTAAATATCGGTCCGGTGTGTCAGATGCCCTTGTGAGGAATGAAATACCGATTCACTTTTTTAAATATGTTGAGCATTTCGGACTGAATTAAAATATGACACCCGCGTTGTATTTCTGTGAGAAGGGGCACTCACCCACCTTTAGAAAGGGAAGCCGATCCTCTCGTTCTAGAGTCGAGGAAGAGGGCCTGGAGGGCAGGTCAGAGGCAGAGTCCAGCTCTCCCCTGGTAGCACACGGCCTCTGGCAGTAGCAGGTGGAAACCAGGCATTTTCCTAGGTGACGCGATTTTTCTATGGATTTTGCTCCAGAAGTCGCTTTTTTGGCTGCTGGGTCAGATGCCGATTTCGTGGCCCTGAGACTCGAGGTCCTCCAGCCCAGGTTAGCCCCGCCGGCCTCTGGCCGCCTGGCTCCCCGGTCCACAGCCAGGCCCCCACGCCTTATGGCGCTCCTCCGCAGAAAGCACACTCCAGTTCCGTGCTTACCTGACTCTGCAGATGTTTGATTATCACTTGATTATCTCCCCGATGAGGACCCTCTTGTACTTTAAATGCCTCCTTCACATCAGCACGGTAATTTGGTAAGGGAGGGGACGAGGAGAGAGAACTGGCGAGCCTTTCTGCAACAGCTCAAGAGCGTGGAGACGTCTTTCCAGCAGCGGCTTGTCCGTCTGAACCAGCACGGGGGGAGGGGCCGGGTGTCCTCAGGAGGCCACAGGAGGCCAGGGGCTGACCCCAGGGCCAGGCCACAGGACCAAAATGGAGACCAGAGACCAGATATATCTGCTGTCTTCCCCCTCCCGGAGCCTTGCAAGACCCACCTCTTAGACCCAAGCTAGAAACCCCTACCTCAGGAATAAACGAGAGTGCACACCGACAGCCTTGTTCTAGAGTGTTCTGGAATACTGGTGAGCCGACATCGTCTGTGTCCTCTGATTCACTGTGAGACCTCGTGTCTACCCAAATCTGTGTTCTGTCGGCCTCATTAGGATGTTTGTTGACCCCACTGAGTGAATGAGTGGGTGGACGGCTGAATACATGAATCCATGAACAAATGAACGAGAAGTGAGATCCTCTGGGAGATGGTCACCTGCCTGGGTGTGGTTCAAGTAAATGGAGGGCTTTAGGCCTAAGTTCTGGAAGCTCCCTCAAGTTCCCATGGTCAAAACGAGGGGCAAAGAGCGGGAGGCAATGCAAAGGAAGAGGGTCACGTAGGAACAGGAGCCGACCGCGCTGGTCCGGGTTTCCTCTTCCTGGCCCTCGTTCTGTCCAAAACTTCTCTTAACTAAAGTTGATCTCATTGATCCAAATAAACCGCCTGAAACAGTGACTTGTATAAATTGGGCGGAGCTTGGCAGGTGTACCCCTTCTGTCTACTCTCACCAGCTGGGGCAACCGGGAGACTGGTCCCCTCGTGTGTCCCATGGTTGATGCTGGCTGCCGGCTGAGACCAGAACACGGCACGTGGGTCTCCACTCGGCCTCGGCTTCCCTACAACAGGGCCGGCGGTGGTGTTAATGGGGAGCTTCTCAAGCAAGAGAGGGCCAGGGAGAAGCCACGCTACCTTAGTAGTTAG
The DNA here is from genome assembly GCF_022837055.1 of Prionailurus viverrinus. NCBI lineage: Eukaryota > Metazoa > Chordata > Mammalia > Carnivora > Felidae > Prionailurus > Prionailurus viverrinus. Next base: position 166,595,325 of record NC_062562.1, read on the forward strand.
TTACCCAGCATCATTTTTATCACATTCTGGTGGTTGAGGCTGCTGCACAGGGCTGCTCAGGTTTGAGGGAGAGACACACAGACCTCGCCTCTTGATGGGGGAGCGCAGAGTCCTGGAAAAGCATGTGGGACCAGAAATACCACCTGGGCCAATTCTGGAAAATACAGTGTGCCATACTCAGCAAGGTGTCAAGCTCATACTAAAGTATGAATGACTTCCCAGGAATAAAAGAGCGTCAGTAACCCAAAATAACGTCAGAAGGGTTTTATGAGTTCAGTTTGGGAAGACACTTCTGACATTGTCTCCTTCAGTCAGGTGTGACCCCCTAAGACCTTCCCCAAATCAGTCCACCCAGGTAGTTAGATTCGTGCACCACACGTGGATTGAGGCCCGCGGAATTACTCTCGCTAGAGCCTCAGGAAAACAGCAAAATAGTGACGGGCTGAGCTCAGGGGACCTGAGGGTTAAGGACCCACAGACACAGAAGGGCTCCTGTGAGCCCGTTGCTCTAAGCGATGGTCCAGCCATCTCTGCAGCGAGTATAAATTCAGGAACATCGTGTTTTCTGCTTTTGGAGGCGGTCTGTAACTTTCCCTCCTGTCTCGAAGCCAACACGCCTGCCCCCTGAACGCTGAGGTCCTGACGGAGCAGCCGGGCAGCCGGACCTCCTCGGTGTGGCCAGCCTGCCCCAGCGGGCAGCCGAAGCTTCAAAAAGGGAAATAACCAAAGTGCAGACACGGCAGATGGTGGGTCTGGGAGCGAAAGAGGGAGAACTCTTAGCCTTTGCCAGCCCAGCACCTCAGCTGTCAGCTCTGGCCGTTCGCAGATGGCCCTGCTGCGGCGGGGAAGGCGGAGACCAGCCGAGCGCCCCATGCCCCCCGCACCCCGCGCTGTCCACAGGTCAGAGAGCCGGCTGTGGGGGCAGGTGCAGATTCAAGCATTCCGTCCGCGGGCTCCGATGAGTGTGGACCCTGGCCTCCCTCACCTCGCCCCCCCCCCCAGGAAAAGGAGACAGCTCTGTCTTCAGGAGCCCATTCTGCAGGAGGCTCTCCAACCCCTGCCCTGCATGTCTACACATCCCTCGTCTACCTGGATCTGTTTTTAACCAGTCCTGGGTCCCAGGTTGGCCTGTCTGCCTGGGGAGCCCCCGGATGCAGTGGTCAGGGAGGCACCTTGCACGCTTCAGTCCCACACAGCCCTCCACCCCACACCCTTCCAGGTCCTTGTCTGATGTTGGCCTCTGGCTCGGCGGCCTCCCCGCGGGGACTGCAGATCAGGCCTCAGCTCTGGGCTGGAAGTGTCTCTCCCTCGTTGAAGAGCCGGCAGCATGCAGATGTGGGGGTGTCCTTTCCTGGGCATGGGGCCTCTGCAGACGCCGACCGGGGCACTCCAGCCTCCATGGCTCTGACTCGGGATTTGCTGCAGGAGCTCGGCCTCGCGATGAGGCCCTCGCGAACTCTCTAACCTCCCACAGACCTGCAGGATCCACACTAGGCTGTTTGTCACCTGCGCAGTCTGCACGTGCCCACAGGATGGGGTGGGGAGGGGCGGGAGGCCTTGGTGCTCACGCCCTTTCCGGAAGGGAGGACCTGGACACTACTCAGAGCTTCTCTGAGAGCCCGGGCGTGTCTTTATTCCGGAAGGCCCTGAACCTGGCTATCCGTCGTTGGTTCTTGTCCTGAAGGAAGAGCGGACTGTGGATGTTGGGGAGCAGTTAGCAGTGCTCCCCACAAGAGCCTTCCCCACTTTGCTCCAACGACGAAGAGACCTCCTGTGTTTCTAGCCCCTGCAGGTCTCCCGTTCTGGCACCGATCGCTAACCCTGGACTGCTGGTCGTGCCGGTGTTTTGTCCGCTGCAATCTGCGCTTGTGTGTTTCCTCTCCAGCACACACAGCGGGGGCTTTGGTGGGAGCTGAACACTCAGCCTCTGTTCAACAACGTTCACTTCTCTCAACCTCCAAGTCCTCAGCCCGGGACGGGGTTGCTGCGGGGTGGTTACAGGCATCCGGGGAGCAGAGATGACAGGGACCACGCTGAATGCTGTCGTTGAAAGGTCTCTGTTACACACTCCCTGAGTTGAGTACTAGGCACGGGAGGGGCCGTTGGGTTTCTCTGCCGGCTTGGGAGCGGGGGTCTCGGTCACCTGGACCAAGGGAGGGATCCAGGGCCCCGAGGGGAGCTGCCTGAGAAGTGAACGAGCAGAAACACGCAGCTGTGAGCACCGAGCCTGGCTCGCGGTCGTGTTTCATAAATGGGGGTCCCGGCGGTGACGGCCACTGTTGCTGAGTAACTGTCCCTGATATCGTGCAGGGAGAGCCTGGTGGCAAACGTGCCGTGTCCGGAGAGTGGGCCAGGCCCGGCTTCGCGCTGCAGGTGACAGAGTCTGAGGAGCCATTTACCTACACGTGAGGCTCGAGCAGGACGGAGAGAGTTGCTGTGTGCACAGTACTTGCAACAGTGCCTGCGGCATACCAAGCACGCTGTGGGGGTTAGTTAAACGCGAGAGTGTGTTCTTACGTCCGGCCGGGGTTCGGGAAGGGCCCAGTCACAAGTACCCAGCGTGTTGGGCAGAGGCAGAGACAAGCCAACCCCGTCAGCGCATTAGAGGCTGGAAGCATCAGCGGCAGGGGGGCGCGGGGCTCGGCCCAGCACACTCAGTGTCACATCTGTGTGCACGCGTGTGTGCGCTGGGGGTGCAGGGGTGCTGGGTCCAGCCCACCTGCTGCAAGGGCGGAGGCCAGCCATATGTGCCACCATGCTGGGCAGGTCTGACTTAGAAATCCCGCCCCCTGGGTTTCAGGGAAGAATTTGGCGGCCTCTGGGCCCCTGACTCAGGAGTGTATTTCCTTACCAGTGTGAAGCTGGCTCCCTGCAACCAGTGTAGACATATCCGGTGCATAACCGGACATAACCCTGCACAAGTCGCCTGAGGCCGCCACAACCTGGATGGCTTTCAACAACAGAAATGTACTGTTCAGGTTCCATAGGCTGGAAGTGTGAGGTCAAGGGGTCACAGGGCTGTTCTCCCTCCGAGACTCTGGTTAGTACCTTTCTTATCCCTCCCAGCTCCTGGTGGCTGGCAACCCCTTGGTGTCCCGTGTCTTCTGGACACATCCCTCCATCCTCTGCCTTTGCCTTCCCACAACATCGTCCCCATCTGTCTCTGCATCTCCTTTCCTCTCCTCATAAGGAGACCAGTCCTGTTGGGTGGGGGCCCACCCTGCTCCAGAATGACCTCACCTTAATTCCATCTGCAATGACCTTGCTTCCAAATAAGGTCACACTCCTGGGCACCAGGGATTAGGACACAGCATATCACTTTGTATCATATGTGAGGGGGACACAAGTGAGCCCACCGGACACCTTTAAGAGGAACCTGTGATTCTTCTGTTCAGGAGGGTAACTCCCCATGAACAATTTGGAAACATACGTCGCGTATACTGATAAAGTCAATGCCTACAGTTCCAAAATGCAATGCTTATTAGATCCGATATAGCATATTTCTCAAATTGGTCATCCTTTCTCTTTTTAATGTTTATTTGTTTATTTTGAGAGAGAGAGAGAGAGAGCATGTGCACAGGGAAGGAGCAGAGAGAGAGGGAGAGAGAATCCCATGCAAGCTTCTCATCATCGGTGCAGAACCCGACGCAGGGCTCGAAGTCACAAACCGTGAGAGACAAAACCTGAGCCAAAACCAAGAGTTGGACGCTTAACCAACTGAGCCACCCAGGCGCCCCTCACATTGGTCATTCTTAACCAGAGTAGACACCAAAGCCACCGCTTGAGATTTGGGGGAGAAGATGCCTGTGCCCTGCAGATTGTCCTGCATGGAGTACTGAAGGGCACACCCATTCCCACGTGCTCTCTGGAGAACCGCCCCCAGTGACGCCAGTCTGCCACCACAGAAGGGTGTGGGTGTCCCTTCTCTTCTGCATCTGCCACACGCTCGGGGGCGCGTGAGGGTTCCTCCTCTTTGCTGGATCGGCCCTTATCACCTTGAGCCCAGAGAGAGTTTGCCCTCCAGATAAGCCCTCAACAGTGCTTGTCACGAGCAAATAACATTCAGATAGTCGAGTCGACTTCTTGAAGATATGGTGAGAAGAAATGAGGAGCATTGATTCAGATCCCACCATGAACTAAGCACATGGATGGAGCTTTCTGCCACTTATGACTAGTTGATGGCCCCCAATGTGTTCTTCTCGTATGACTCTGCAGTGGGCCCTGGGCAGGACGGGCAAGGTGAAGGCAAGCTAAGCATCCGGTTTCCCAAGTTACCTGTAGTTACTTGCTCAGAAAGGCAGGCTTCTTGTCTTGTTCCAAGGCGAGGGCTCATGCAGTTAATTTAGTTGACGAAATAGGGGTTTGTTTTTGTTTTTGTTTTTTTCCCTCTGCAGAACTCTGTTCCTAAGCTGCATTTACTTCATGGCATTTAAGCCAACTGCCTCATTAAGCCGGAGATCCTGAAGAAAGCGTTTGCAGAATAAGGATGTTCATAATTAACACAAAAAATGCCACGGCTTTATCTGCCTGGTCCTTCTCCCCTTAGTTTCTTATACTTAATGATCTCTTTACTGAGCAACTAACACAGAGAGAAATAAAAGAGCAGAGGAGCCCTGTGTTAAAGGGCATCTGGAGAAAGTAAGCCACCGTTCCCCTGGTTTTGTATGCCTTCCCCCCACCCCCCAACCCCGCGCAGGGCAGGGTTCCTTCCCATTTGCCGTCATCTCGCCGTGGAAGAGAACTGAAGAGAATAACATTCGCCAGAATTTGTCATCCCGGAGCTATATGGTCTCTGACTTCCCTTTCCACCCGGCACAAGCGAGAGTCTGAAGTGACCCTTTTTTTGCATCCCCGTTTCCCGGTGCTTTGAGCTTAGCAGAAACGCGCTGGCATTTGCCGACGGAATTGATGGAAACTGATTACTCTCTGCCCGAAGTCAGGCTCGGCCTTCAACCCCATTCATTCTCTCTCCTGAGGGCGAGTCTGGAAGCAGCTTGCACACAAAGACGGCTGGACGTGGGAAGCTAGTTATCTCTCGCTCCCCCGGCCACCCCCCACCCACGCACGCAGGCCCACCGGACACATGGCGGGGCCACTTGGCACAAGGTCATCCCTCTCGTTCTAGGGGATTGCTCTGGGTCCAAAGAGCAGAAGCAGATGATTCGTCTTCATAGGGGTTGTGGTGGCTTGTTTCTGTCAAGCTTCTCCACTTATGAAGGCTTTGTCAGCCAGCCGTTTTCCCGTTGGGATTAGCCTGAGTTGGCCATGAATTCACGTGCTGTGGAAACCGCTGCCAGGCCCCTCGCCACTGACTTTGGGGGCGGGAGGGGGAGAGGGAGGGTCTGCTTCCTTCCCCCCGCCCCTTGAATTCCGTTCACTGGCTGTGATTCCACTCGCCTTGATTGGCTCCCCCCCCCCCCCGTCCCAGCCCTGCAGCACAGAAGCGATTGAGCAGAATCACCCACAAATTGCATTGCAAATGGTGCCTATTTTTTTCCAGCAGGCCATCTGCTGGAGTCTATTACTCACCCTCCACAGAGCCAACCCGAGGAGTCAGGTGGTTCTGGGTACAGCCACTTCTGAATCACCTCATTCCATACTCACCTGAAAGTCACTTTGCTGGCTGCTGAAGACGCTGGAAAATTCCAGGCTCTGGAGAGGCGGTCTTCTTCCTTTTTTTTTTTTTTAAACCTCAGGAGACCTTTGGGCCTCTGTGGGCTCTGGAAAAGCATCCACGTGGCAGGATGCGGGAGGGGGGGGGGGCGGTGCTGTTAGGGGTGATGGCCATGCCCTCGGTGGACAGAGGGACCTTGTCCAGGGGCTAGAACCAAGGACTCCGTGGCTCTTCATCTGTTGTCCACGGAGCCCCGCATTCAGACCTGGGTGCACTGGGGACAGGAGTGTTGGGTGTTCCGTGAGACTCTACCGTCTGGTGACCAGCCAAGTGGCAAGCCCATGTTGCATTGAGGGGAGTCTCCATGAGCTTCTGGCCGCTGGAGGACAGCGCCCAGAAGGCAAGGAGGAGTTGCTTCCAAGGAGAATGGCACTTGCTGCTGCAGGTGCCACAGACTTGGGGGCTCCTCCCCTGAGAGACCAGGCCAGTGCCCCGGGGGTGGACGGACAGCTGCCTTCGGGCACCCCCGCACCGGGACTAAGGGTTTGCAGCCTGCCCCACTCGCCGGCCTGGACTTGGCTGCGAGCGCCTCCAGGACGTGGCCCCCAGGACGTGGCCCTAAGCCTTTGTGTCCACCCTGCGGCCATCCGATCCCCGCGGTGCTTCCCCCCCCAACCTGTCTGCCACCTAGGCTAGCCCAGCTCCCTCGTCGCCGCCGTGTTCCTTCCCCCGTGATCCTCTCCTTCTGCGGCCAGTTGTCCTTGGCTCTGTTCCAGCATATGCTGTCCCTTGGGTTAGGTGCACCCATTTTCAGCATGATTTCAGCTTCCTCATCGGCTTTCTGCCATACGGGCATGTGGGGCTGGTTTATGGCACACACCTGATGATAGCCAGCTCAGTGGGACTTGTATTACGTGATTGGAGAATTTTTCAGTCGTTACTCTATTTTGTTTGTTTTTTGTTTGTTTTTTTTTAATATATGAAATTTATTGTCAAATTGGTTTCCATACAACACCCAGTGCTCATCCCAAAAGGTGCCCTCCTCAATACCCATCACCCACCCTCCCCTCCCTCCCACCCCCCATCAACCCTCAGTTCTCAGTTTTTAACAGTCTCTTATGCTTTGGCTCTCTCCCACTCTAACCTCTTCCCCCCCCCCCATACTCTATTTTGTTTTTATTTATTCTTGAGAGAGAGAGTGAGTGAGTGTGTGAGCAGGGGAGGGGCAGAGAGAGGGAGAGAGGATCCCAAGCAGTCTCCACACTGTCAGTGCAAAGCCCAACACGGGGCTGGAACTCATGAACCATGAGATCATGACCTGAGCCAAAATCAAGCGTTGGACACTTAACCAAGTGAGCCACCCAGGTGCCCCTATTGATGATTACTTTGAAAACAAATCTGGAGGGAATTTGTTTATAATGCATATGGATTGTGTACAAGAGACAATCCTTTGACCTAAAAGCTGTTTAGCACCCAGATGGGGTCTCTGGTCCCCAGCATCCTGACTTGGTACACTGGGCGAGTTTTAAGCAGAATAGAATTGTTCTTTCTGGAATAGATCACAGATCCCACAAAAATCATCCACAGGTAACAACTCCGATTAGCCAAGACACTTGGCTGCACTAACACACACAATAATGGGCATTTCTGGGGGAAGCCTATGAGAATTATCATTTGCGTTTCAGCCCCGTTGGAGATGGGGCCATTTTGTTGTTCTGCCACAGGAAGTGAAATCCGTCGTTCCTTTAAGGCTGAAGAATGTGCTGACCTTTGAACCTGTTCTTTCGCACGCTGTTCATGAGGGAGTATGTGTGTGGGCATGAATCCCCAGGCATCTCCCGCAAGCTGATCTGAGATTTTCCGCGATGTAACCTACAACACAGCTTTCTTTCTCACTCGGTTCTGCCTGGATGTGCCCTGCTTCTGCGTGGATTGATTTCCTGTAGCTTTCTTTTGTAAAGCATCTTAAAATAATAACTCACAGTGGCGCAATAACTCAATTCAGAAAGCACTCATTGGGCTCATAGTGTTCAAATTTGTGCAAACGAGAGAGAGAGAGAGAGAGAGAGAGAGAGAGAAGCTCTCCAGACAATGAACTTCTGTTCAGTTGGACCTTGATTTATTGGGGTTCATTCTGGGGCTTGGTGGTCAGCACCAGGCTTTTCTTGAGCCCCGTGGAAGGAAGGCATATCCAGGGCACGGTGAAGACCACTCGAAGGTTGTAGAAGGTCAGTGTCCCCAAGGCGGGGTTCATGATTTGCTGGCCAGCTCACAGATGTGTCCACGCACCATTGGTGTGCACTCCATGTGTGTGTCCATTGTGTGTCCACATTTCTCCGCTTTGTGTTCCCTTAGAGGAGATTTTGAAGACCCACATCGCCCATTGGTGGTCTCCAGACGGCACGAGGCTCGCCTACGCCACCATCAACGACTCCCGTGTGCCCGTCATGGAGCTCCCAACCTACACTGGCTCCATCTACCCCACAGTGAAGCCCTACCACTACCCCAAGGTAGGCGACAGGAAACAGTAGAGCGAATTCTTTGCCTCGTTCCTCAGTCCCCCCGACCCAGGCGACTCCAGACGTGGAGCTGTAGAATCAGACGTGTTCTGAGCAATGCAGTAGAACAGAGGCAAGATTAATTATTTCCCATTACACTGCATTAAATTCCCATCTCCGCTGAGTTGAATTTGTTGGCAGGTTTACTCTATCTTAAATAGTTGAACTGCCGTTAATCATTTGTGTGAGTTTCATGGGACCCAAAATAAGTACCTTACCTCCCCTTGTGAGTCCGTGGCAACAAAGTCACACTGCCTGCTCCCGGGGCCCTCTCTCGTCACGTCCCTATTTTAGAGTTTGGCTTCTGGGAGGTCCGAGGGACCTCTGTCTGCCCCTGGTCCCCTGGGTCTGTGCAGGGCTCTTTTGTGTTTGGCCATATCCTGGCCTGTAGTCTCTAATTGCTTCCCAGACCAAGTTGTTGGCACAGAGACTGGCAGGACAGCAAGGGTGCAGTGGAGGGGGAGGGGTACAGATGTCTGAACCTTGCTTTGTTAGCAAATCACAGCATCCTGGCACGAAGCAAGGACTGGTGCCACATGTTCTGCAGCCTGCACCGCTGCAGAGACACTGATGTCTGTCTGACAGAGTGGGCTCAGCGGCCCTGCCGCCCTGCCCCCACCCCCGCCCCGGCTTCGCTGGAGCGCTCCAGGGCCACGGCCACGGCCACAGCTGGATGGATGTGAGCCGTTCACTGCCTGCACCTGCCTGGTGACGGAGCACTCGCTTCCCGCCTGCGGCTGCCTCGGAAGGACCCCTGGAGCCCGCGCCCGTGAGCGCTGAGCCACGGCTCCCAGGCCATCAGACCATCTCCCAGATCGGAGGGCTGATGCCACGAGCCTTGTGTATCGGAAGGACGGGACGCGCCAGCCTGGAGGTGGCAGCAAGAGGGGCGATAGTGTGCAAGTGAGGCCAGTGAGGTGCCCGGCGTCCCGGGCCACAGAGAGGAAGCCCCTGGTGTATAGTTGGTGCAGGTGCCATATATTCGTTTCTCACAGCCCTGCCTGGAGCCTGAGAGTCCGAGATCGGGGTGCCAGGAAGGTCGGGTCCGGCGAGCACTGTGTTTCTTGCTCCACCCCTGCCTTCTCTCTGTGTCCTCCCACAGCGAGGGAGCTCTGGTGCCTCTTTCTCTCCACACGAGGGCACCAGTCCCTTCACGGGGCCCCACCCTCCTGACCTCACCTGACCCCGATGGCCTTCCCAAGGCCTCACCCCCGCATACTCTCACATGGGGGCTTGGGGCTTTGACCTAGGAAGGAATTCTCAATTTGGGGGGTAGGGGACACAGACATTCCGTCCACAGCACCGGTAAAACAATTCTCTTAATTTTTTTTTGTTTTTTGAGAGAGAGAAGGAGGGGGGGGGGGGGGGCAGAGAGAGAAGGAGACACAGAATCCAAAGCAGGCTCCGGGCTCCGAGCCGTCGGCACAGAGCCCGACGCGGGGCCCCAACCCACGAGCCGTGAGATCATGACCTGAGCCACAGTCGGACGCTTGACCCCCTGAGGCACCCAGGTGCCCCAATACTGAGCCTTTTCTGTGGGTCTTCGATCGGCGTGGCCAGTATCCAAGGAGGTCCCTGAGTGGAGGAGCACGAGCTCTGTGAAGGCACAGCATTGTCCCCACCACCGTCCCACTCCGACAGCACTTGATGTCAGCCTGCCACACGGACCTGCCTGTTGACAGAATTCTCCCTTTTCAGCTGGGCGTGATTGGACTGGACTCTACATCTTGTGGAAGGGGCCAGGGTTCTAGTCGCAAACGGTTAACTAAATGCGGGCTCTTTTGACCCCTGAACGCCCCACCCCCCACGCACACAGTGGGGCCAGTGGCTGCCTGACTCCTCTAACAGCCAGGGATCCAGTGGCTTCCCCTGTGAACCCTGTTATGGGAGTTTCCCCAACTTAGAAGTGGTGACCTGAGATCCATCTGGAGTTCACACTGAGCTCTGGGGTGGGTGAAATTGGAATTACAGAAGCCCGGATGGTTTGTATTCGGATGGAAAGGCGGCATATTCTAGCCAACAGAACTCAGGCACCCCTTGCACCGTTGTACTGTCTCCCAAATCAGAGGCATGAGTTGGTGACCCCGCCAGACTCCCACCCTATTGTGGTGAACCCGACATGTCTTCATGCAGGGAGCAGAGAAGCAAGGGTATCCGTCAGACCCGGCGTGTCGCTGACGAATAATGCCACGTGTTCCCCTGTCCCATCCCGGCAGTGCTGTTCCGCCCGAAGAGGGAGCACAGAGCAGCAGTGACGCAGAGCAGAACCCACCCAGCACCTTGTCTGCACCTTTTCCAGGGACTTCCCTTTCCCCACCGCTGGGCCTCGGCCAACATTCATCAGCCTTCCCCACCCGTGTCTTTGCCCTTGGGCGCGCTGCCTCCTGGCATGGCCTCCAGGAATTTCTGTCCTGCTCCTTGTCCCATCCCTTGCCCCTCCCAGGTTGATAATCGGGAGGCACTTGGAGGAACAAGAAGAGGGTAGGGTTCCTGGGGAAGGAATGGCACCCCAGTTACCTTTGGTCCTTCGTGCAGCAACTGAGGCACTGTCCCCGCAGGAAGGTTTACTCACACCTGGTCTTCTTTGCTTCCCAGGCTGGATGTGAAAACCCCAGCATTTCCCTGCACGTCATTGGCTTAAATGGACCCACCCACGATCTGGAGATGATGCCACCAGATGATCCACGGATGAGGTTTGCTTCCTTGTTTCTACTATGCTAAAAAAATAAGATGAACGTTCATTTACGTGGTCTCTCCAGATTTATTTTACTGCTCTCTTAAACATCCAAGAAAAAGGTACATCGTCCAAAGCTTTGCTTACTGCTTCATGATTCACTTTTCTGGAAAGGAATACGAGTCCAACCAGTACCAGTATTTCTTTCCTTAGTCAGGAGCAGACTGCTCTCCCTGGGAGGCTGGGCTCCTCGGGAAGGGGCATGTCAGGTCAGCCGCAAGACTCCAGCAGGGACACGTTGTCTCACACAGGCAGACGCTGGAGAATATCCATTGGATGAATGGATATAGCCTTAACCAAGAAAATCCACATGATCAGACTTTCTGTAAATGGTGCCCCATTTAAGAGATAACTTTAGAACAATGGCGTACTTTGGCAGCTCGAGGGCTGGTGGTAAACCCTGCTCTAGTAACCCACTTCTCCTGGTTGGTAAGATAACCTGTGTAGGTGTTAGAGCATATTGGCAAAGGTAACTGGCCTGTTATCATTACCTTCTGGTTTGGGTAGATTTTTTTTTTTCTTTTAATCAAAACTGCTGAGTAGGGTCTATCTCAGTGAAGTGGTCTGAGTATCACCAAAGTTTGAACAGCCTGGGGACTGAATAGACTTCCAGAACCCCCCATATCAGCAGTAAGCTTCTCTATGGGGGATGTTGATGGGAGACTGAAAAAAAGGGGAGCCCACCGTACAGACACCAGACCCACTTGCCGATAGATCTCCGTAAGTCTAGATATGGGCCCAGTGAAGCCAAGAACGATTCATTCTGACACTCAGAGGACACCCACCCCAAATTTTCCAAAACCTCTAGCCCAGGCCTTTACTATCCAGTTACAGAACTCCACATTATTAGTCGCTTCTGGCAGCTTCTAGAAGGACAGGAGCTGTGGCCCCATCCGCTCCGACTCCTCCACAGGCTCTGCCCAGGGCTGGGCGCTCTGGCATTGGGTACTGCTGGTATTCTGTGGATGGTGTGGTCCTCTCCTGCGGTGACTTCCTTAGTAAGACCCTCAGAAGCGTGAGCCTGTGGAAAATTCCACAGAGATTCTTTTAACGCTTTCTTCTCCGTGGATAATAAAATGCTGTGAGGTCCTCAGGTACACAGACCAAGCACAGAATTCTGGGCTCTATAAATGGCTTCTCGCGGCCTCTCTCCCTGCCCAGGATTGGTCTCCTCAGTCATATCAGAGGGTCGCAACGTCCCCAGAGGCTAATGAAGCTGGCCCCCGAGCCACCGGTGCCTGGAGTCCCAGAGCCCTTGGTATATGCTGGTCAGGGGGGAGGGGGGGGGGTGTTGAGCTGATCTGGCTCGTGTGCTTCTGCTGGGGTAGAAGAAAAGTTCTGGTCATCGCTCTGCCTCCTCTCCTGAAGATCCAATATTTCATTGTTTTCCTTTCAGCCCCCATCCCTGCCAAGCCTCCCGGGGCCTGGTCCAGCAAACTCACTGAATTAATATGGAAAGTCACCTGGAAAATTTAAGCCATCTGTTTGAGTTAATTGAAAATCTCATTTGGTCAATTTGGTGATGCTGTTTCCACAGGCCTGATTACCTTCAAGGACAATGAAAAATTAGCCTCAGTCGGGGCTTGAAATTCAGACGCTGGCTTCAGGTTCTCTGCTCTGATTTCCTAGGCTAAATGCAATCCCGTGCCTCACGTGCAGCAGAAATCTGTAATATGCAAACGTCACGCTGTCTCATTCTCTCTCTCTGTCACACGGCCTTGAGATTTTTTCCAAAGAGAGCACAGGTATATCAGAAATCGTAGAATAAATTGTGAGCGAATATTTATCGGGCATTTAGTTCACCAGCCGTTAGCGTGAGCGCCGCGAGCATCGTGGGGAACGAGACGTGGAGCGGATGATGTAGGGCCCGGGGTGTAGACTGAACAAATCGTCGCAAGCGAATGGATAACTGCAGGCGTGCGAAGGGCCACCAAGCACGTGGGGTGTGGAGGAGGGGCCGAGCTACTGTGCGGGGTGACCATGTCTCTCCCAACCTCAGCGCTACGACACGCGGGGCCTGGTGACTCTTTGCTGTGGGGGGCACTGCGGGGTGTTTAGCGGGGCCCCAGCCCCACCCATCAGACGCCAGTAGCACCCCACCCTCAGTTGCGACAGTCCCCCGTCTTTGCCAAATGTCCCCACATGGAGAACCACTGGTTCAGAGTGAAGGATCTCGAGCCAACGCCTGCGTTGAAATCCGAGTCCTGGGACCCTGGGGAAGGTATGCAGGCACGCTGCCTCAGTTTCCCCATCTGTAGAATGGAGATAAACATTACTGATAGAAGTGGTTGTAAAAACCAAATGAAACAGTGCAGGTGGCACAGGCCTGGCTATATGGTCACCCCGTCTTGTGGCGTGGTCAGTACTTCCTGTGGACTTGCTGGCAACCTTCCCCTTCAGAACTCAGCCTGACCTGTCCCCACAACCCCAGTTCTGCATGAACTGGTCAGGTTGCAGTTCTCCGGGCAAAGTAAATGAATGTGTGTCGAAGATTTTATTTAACTCCTTAGCTAAGAAGGGAGCCAGTGAGGTGTTAGGACCAGTCTTGCTGGCATCGGCAAAGCTAGGTCTGTGTGATCGGTGTAACAGAGAAGTGTGGGGGCAGGTTTGCTGGGTAACGGGTCTAGCAGGGCCCTGAACTGTGACCTTGGGGGATAGCTGGTCCACCTGCAAAAACCCAGGAGGGAAGTCTGCCCGGGGCAGAGTCCCCAGTTGCCTCAGAGGCCGAGCCCGGGGTTATGCTGGAAGAATACTGCTAGATCCTGTTCCCTCTTTCCAGGTTTCAAATACATTTGCTGAGAATCTCTAAATGACGTCACCAACTGGACACAGAACGGATGCCCCGATCTCCTTCCAAAATCCTACTGCCCGCAGTCTGGCCTCCTTGGGTCCCCATGTGCTCAGGCCTCTGACTTTCCTGGGGGATCTTCCCCTGGAGGGCCCGGCGTCAGAGGGCGCCCCCTCCCTCCCATCTCCTGGTGACCCCAGCTGAGGCTCTCCGGGACCACAGGCTTCCAGGCCCTCCCCGCCCCTCCTGCCCAGCCCAGAAAGCCGTGAGCTATGTCAGACCGCCTGTTCCCTCTGCTGGCCTGCTGGTGGCTGGCTGTGCTTACATTCTTTTGTTCCCTTAAAATCATTAGCTGCTGAGGTCTGTTCTTCCGCACTGTTGACATATTCCAGGCCCTTCTGCTAGAAACATGCTCTGGGCGAGTAGCGGCAGGCAGGTACAGCTCACCAGATGGCCAGAGGCCAAAAACAGCTTCTACGTCAAGAAAGCCACCTGTCGTCTTTCTTCTTAGGACCCAACCCTACCTGCCCACGCTAGAGCCACTGCACAGCTTTACCCCGCCTCTCGGCACCCCTCCTCAGATTGGCTGCTGGGCTTGCCCCCTTCTTGGGGTGCTTGCACCTGTGCTCTGTCTGCCTGGAAAGTTCCCCCGCATGGCTGAGGGGAGCACCCATGCACTGTCAGTCGCGATCAAAGTGTTCCTTCCTGAGCACTTCCCTAACAGCCGAGCCTGAGTCACAGCCCCACTCCCTCCTCCCCCGGCCTTACTTTCCTTCGTAGGGTCATCCCAGCAGGATATTCTGTGTGCTGTGTTCACCAAGTCCTTTCCCTGCCCAACAGCTGGAAGGAAGGTCCGCGAGCAGGGACTTGGGTCTGTTTTGTGCAACGCCCTCCCTCCCCTCCAGAGCAATGCCTGCAACACAGGACAAGCTCAGGAAACCTTTGTTGAATGGGCCAGCGAGCTGAACAGGTAGCCAGTAAAATCCTACATTGATAGGATCCTCAATGACTGAGAGTTCTTTGGTTTTCTGGAACCTTTCTAAGAACCAAACCTTTAGAAATGTGTAGGCGTTGGTGACATCGTGCCATTTCCACTATAGGATGCTATTGGGGAGGCAGAACTTCAGCCGGGACTCCTTAACAAAAAGAAGGATTAACAAAAGGAAATCAGCTCATTAATGCGCATGGAGCCCGTCTTCAAAAAGCTCACCGAAAAGTGACTCAAAGCAGCAATTCAGAACTGCCACCCCTGTAGCATCTTCAGCCAGGAACAGTAAATTTGCAGGGAATTAGCTGGACGAAGGGGAGCAGTTTTAGGTATTTGAGGACAGCAGATCATGGGAGGCAACTCCCAGAGGAAGGTCTGTTTGCAGATTCCGCTGGTGCATCTCTGCGCTAAGAGTCTGTCTCCAGCCCAAGGAGAACGTGTCTCCTGCCTTTTTTCTGGGCTTGCTCTTTCTTCATTGCCTTCAGCTCAAAATAATTTGTATGTCAAAAAGGCATATCTTGAGGCAACATGTTCTGGCTTTCTTCAACTAGTCTAGGAAAGGTAAAAGTAAGAAACCTACCATGTGGAGGGTTTTAGGGAGGATGGAAGGAGACCCACATCCTCCAAGGACCTAGGTGGGGAGAGACAACAAAGAAATGTATCCTATTACAAAAATTAAGTGCCACAGAGTAGGCATTCTTCTTTTTTTTTTTTTTTAAGTTTATTTATTTTGAGAGAGAGAGAGCAAGCGGAAGGAGGGGCAGAGAGAGAGGCAGAGAGAGAGAATCCCAAGCAGGCTCTGAGCTGTCAGTGCAGAACCCAGTGTGGGCCTTGAACCCACGAACCATGAGATCATGACCTGAGCCGAAATCAAGATTCGGTTGCTCGATCGACTGAGCCACCCAGGCGCCCTGACATTGATTCTTTTAAGAGTTTTGCCAAAGGATGGAGAAATCCTCTCCAGGGAGGAGGGTCGGCAGGTGGAGGGGTCGGAGGTGTGGGCAGGATTTGGGGTATCCCAGGATCCAGTCTTCAAGAGAAGTAAGGGAGCACAGGGGTCCCAGCATAGAATGGGGGGCCCTGAAGCATCATCAGTCATGTGTTGTGGTTTGAACTGTAAAGCTGTGACCTCAGGGCTATTTATATTCTTTGCTCCTTCCAAACCAGGCTTCTGGATTTGCTGGTGGGTTTTCACTCTTGCTTTTCCTTCTGCCCGTCTCCCCGGGAACAAGGATGTGGGTTTATAGCATGTATAGGACAGTGGCTGGGTCCAGGACGGCCCTAAAGGCTTTTGCAAGCTGTACACGTCTGAAGTAGCTCCTAATGCCCCCATTCCCCAGATGTGAAGACTGAGAAATGCAGAGTTTAAGGAAGGTGTCTGAATCCACACAGGGTGTGGAAGGGGGTGCTGGGCCTCAAGCCAGGCGGGCTGGACAGCCTCACCTCCCTGAACAGCCTCCAGAGAGGTATGGAACATTCTGGAAGGTCCACTGGTCACTTTCAGCAGGCTGGTCAAGGAGCCACCAGGAGGAAGAAACAAGACCCTTCATCTGTCAGCTGTCTGTCATTTACAGCACCCATTTCCAGATTCCTCCTGTTGTTTGCCTGCTAACCAGCCTGACCTCCCCTCCAACAGTTCTCAGATACAGGGAAGATTGAGTCTGGGCTTCCGGATCTTTCCAGTTGGCCAACACTTACTGACCCTGGTTTTGTGCCACACGCTGTGTTAGGCACCCGGATGGCCTCTCCCATCGTGTCACCCACAGTCCAGAAAGCGGGACAGCTCGTGGTCCACGGCCGAAATGAAGTGTGGGTGGGAGCCACGACACGCGAGGTGGGAGGGACAGCAGCCCACAACGCGGCCCGCGGGCGCAGGACTCCCTGGGCCAAATTTGAGGCTGTCTTTTAGACGTTTACGTGAAAGGTAATTAGGGACCATGACCCCGTGGAGGCAGGGCTAAGGGAAGGGCAGCGGCGCCTTGACAAGCTGAGCTGTGTCCTGTGGGTGCAGACCTAGATGGAAATCATTACGCACCGACCGCCCCATGGTTTTTACCATTTTCCCCCCCGAAACCCAGCTGCTCTGATCCAACAAACGCGGCTGTGTCGTGCTGGTTTCCTGGCGCCTTCCCAGGGCTGCGGGACTGGGTGTTGAGCTAAGACGCAGCAGAGACCCGCAGGACCTTTCCGAAGCCTTGTTGCACTGTGCCGATACGTGTTTTTATTCTCCTCCGAATATCCATTCGGCCGTGGCACAGCCGGCCGCCTGTGCGCTCTTCCTGATTGCCAGACGGCCGCAGGCTGTCACACAATTGCACCGAGAGAAGGAGCCCAGTGGGTCCCTGACGCACCTGGGCGGGGACGCGGGCTCGCAAAAGGCTCAAAGGCGTCTTGCTTTCACTGCGTTTTCTTCTACTTGAGCTCATTCGTTCATTCATCTTTGACCTCCGGTTCCAAGGACTTAGATGCGCTTAGCTCATGGAATCCCACCGCTGGTCTGTGCGAGGCCTCACTCTTTTTATTTCATTGTTCTTTTCAGGGAGTCCCTACTCCGTGCTCTCCTCGCCACATAGACACCTATGTTTCTTGGTCAGTTTCTGGCTTTTTGTTTGCTGAAATCGACTACTTTGTTCAATGCATTTTTCCTTTAAATTGTTTTTTTTCTTTATTGTTTTTAACTTAATTCCACTATAGTTAACATGCAGTGTTTTATTAGTTTCGGGCGTGCAGTATGGTGATTCAGCACTTCTGTACATTACGCGGTGTTCATCAGTATCAGTTACTCTTTTTTTTCTTAAGTTTATTTATTTATTTTGAGAGAGCGAGAGAGAGAAAGCACGAATGGGGGAGGGGCAGGGAGGGGGGGGGGACAGAGAGAATCCCAAGCAGGTTCTGCTCTGCCAGTGCAGGGCTGGATGCGGGGCTCAGCCTCACGAACCAAGAGATCATGACCCGAGCCAAAACCAAGAGGCAGACGCTTAACTGACTGAGTCACCCAGGCGCCCCAATAGAAGTGTCCTCTTGATGCCCATGACCTATTTCACTCATAACCCTGCCCACCTCCCCTCTGGTGACCACCAGTTTGTTCTCTATAGTTAAGAGGCTGTTTCTTGGTTTGTCTCTTTCTCTGTCTCTCTTTTCCCCTTTGCTCATTTGTTTTGCTTCTTAAATTCCACCTGTGAGTGTGAACTCCTGTGGTATTTGCCTTTCTCTGACTTATTTCACTCAGCATTGATACTGTAGCTCACCCATATCATTGCAAATGGCAAGATTTCATGCTTTTTTCTGGCTGGATGACAGTCCACTGTATATCTATACCACATCTTCTTTATCCACTCGTCAGTCAGTGGACCTTTGGGCTCTTTCCATACTTTGGCTATTGCAAACAACGCTGCAGTAAGCATAGAGGTGTATGTACCCCTTTGAATTAGTGTTTTTATATTCTTTGGGCAAATGCCCACTTGTGCAATTACTGGATCCTAGGGTAGTTCTATTTTTAACTTTTTGAGGAAGCTCCATAGTGTTTTCCAGAGTGACTGCACCAGTTTGCAATCCCACCAACGGTGCATGAGGGTTTCTTTTTCACCACATGCTCACCAACACCTGTTGTTTCTTGTGTTGTTCATTTTAGCCACTCTGACCGGCGTGAGGTGGTATCTCAGTGTGGTTTTGATTTGTCTTTCCCTGATGATGAGTGACGTTGAGCATCTTTTCATGTGTCTGCTGGCCATCTGGGTGTCTTCTTTGGAGAAGTGTCTGCTCCTGTCTTCTGCCCATTTCTTAGTGGGATCATTTGTTTCTTGGTTGTTGAGTAATATCAGTTCTTTATATATTTTGGATACTAACCCTTTATTGTCTATGTCATTTGCAAATATCTTCTCCCATTCCATAGGCTGTCATTGAGTTTTCTGGGTCGGTTCCTTTGCTGTGCAGAAGGTTTTCATTTGGATGTAGTCCCAGTAGTTTATTTTTGCTTTTGTTTCCCTTGCCTCCGGAGAACTGTCTATGAAGATGCTGCTATGGCCAGTGTCAGAAACATTACTATATAGGCACCTATTTTTTTTTTAATTTTTTTTTCAACGTTTATTTATTTTTGGGACAGAGAGAGACAGAGCATGAACGGGGGAGGGGCGGAGAGAGAGGGAGACACAGAATCGGAAACAGGCTCCAGGCTCTGAGCCATCAGCCCAGAGCCCGACGCGGGGCTCGAACTCACGGACCGCGAGATCGTGACCTGGCTGAAGTCGGACGCTTAACCGACTGCGCCACCCAGGCGCCCCTCAAATACGTTTAAATAGGTGCCTATAGGGGTGCCTGGGTGGCGCAGTCGGTTAAGCGTCCGACTTCAGCCAGGTCACGATCTCGCGGTCCGTGAGTTCGAGCCCCGCGTCGGGCTCTGGGCTGATGGCTCAGAGCCTGGAGCCTGTTTCCGATTCTGTGTCTCCCTCTCTCTCCGCCCCTCCCCCGTTCATGCTCTGTCTCTCTCTGTCCCAAAAATAAATAAACGTTGAAAAAAAAAATTTTAAACGTATTTGAGTCCCCCTTCTCTCCATTAATGTTAGTAAAACGTGTGCTGCTGTTTATATGTATGCATGCACTTGTTTATACAAGTGACATTGTGATGTACATAGATACAGATACATAATAAACTTCTGTGTGTGTGTGTGTGTGTGTGTGTGTGTGTGTGTGTGTGTAGACCGTTTCCCCTCTTTTTCACTCAGCAGTATGTAAAGACCTAGCAGATTTATGTGTGTACATGCAGCTCTCTGCTTCTAACTGTGCACGTGGTCTAGATTTCTGCAAACGCTCGGGGCTTACATTCTCAGGGCCTCCTCTGCCACCAGGTGCCTCTTCCACACATGACTACCCATGATAAGCCCATGCCAACCAGCTAGGAAACAGAGCCTTCTTTCTGGTCCATCTCTATAAAATAGGGACTCGTTGGGAGATTGGTATAGTGAATCCAATATAAACCTTGAATAAGAATTAGCGGGAAGACAGAGGACATCAGAGCAATGCAAACATCACACAATAACAAGGTCCTCATTACTAGTGACCTCAGCCCCAGCCCCTTCAACAACTATACTGCTGTACCACCATCGTCTCACCCCCGTCACCATCACCACTGTCACCGCCGTCACCGTAACCTTCACCCCCACCACCTCCATCACTTGCCTCTACGTCTCCTATTCTATAAATCCCTTCACGTTCAAAGCATATCGACGATTGAACAAGGACTCCACGGTCCCTAAGCTGGCACCTCTCTCACCTCCTTCTCTCTTACCCTGACAGTGATCCTACATTATAACCAGCCCTAAGATGGAAGGGAAAGGTTCCTCCATTGAAAGTGAAATCGTGGAAATCTACATCAAATAATAATCTGTCTTGGAGCCACAGCACTTTCATATTCTGCAAAATGCAATTTGCCTGCAGATATTTTTACACAACCGTGTGACGACTCTGAGGACCCGCTCAGATATGGAGCCAGACCCTTCATCACAGGCAGTATTTGGTATCTGGTGTTTCCGTTTGCTCAACAATGTCTTCTATTTAAAAACATCACTTTTTAAAAATTTCTCCCAAAATATTTTTTCTTCTCCGCCTTTATTCATGGAATGAACATTGCTGAGAAAATGCCAGAGTTAATTGCAGGCTCTTTATTTCGCGAGATAAACAGACCTTCTGTTCCCTTGCCCTTTATTGCCCACAACTGTGAGAACCTTTGCCAGAATTTGGAATACCACAAAGTGACACAGCACATTAATCCCTGGGAGAGAGACAGTGCCCTGTTAATATTTTATGGCAAACAAATGGACTAATAAAAAATTCATATACTTCTCACCAGGAAGAGTCCGTGTATTTTGATCTGAAGGCACCTTTGGCTGCAGGTTTTTGGGAAGCTGGCAGTGTCTTCTCAGCAAACTTGTGCTTTTCACCACGCCCTCCACCCCCATCCTCCGGGCAGACCCATGACCTCCTTACAGTAGGGCAGTCCTTACCCCTCACTGAAATGAGGGGTTGTCTGTCTCCCCACAAACCGAGCCCCCCTACGACGAGGGTTTGGCTCTCTATATTGCCAGCACCTGGGACCGTGTCTGCACAATGCTAAACCCTAACTAAATGCTCTTGGAATGAACAAATGTCATTCGTTGGCAGATAAAGTACTTCAGAATAACGAGAAAACCGGTAGCATTTCTTCTAGGAACCTTTACTTCCTATTCATGTTTTGGTGTCATGTTCTTCTTAAAATGCAATTTCTGGGGCACCTGGGTGGCTCAGTCGGCTAAGCGTCTGACTCTTGATTTCAGCTCAGGTCATGATCTCGCGGTTTGTGGCCTTGAACCTTGCATCAGGCTCTGCAGTGATGATGCGGAACCTACTGGGGATTCTTTCTCTCTCCCTCTCTCTCTGCCTGTGCTTTCTTTCTCTCTCTCTCTCTCTCAAAATAAGTTTTTAAAAAACGCAGTGTCTAAGATTCTCAAAGTACGATCATCTGCTTTCTGTGATTATCAGAATGTTTCAGTATCTCTCTTCATCTCGGCACTGGATCAATCCTTGTGTCTTTCAAAGCCCTGCTCTGTCTCGTCTGCTTACATCATTGTGCTTTAAACCCTGTTTTCTCCCCTCTTTTTACTGCAACCAACTTCTCTTTATTCCAGAACACCTTATCTGCCTGCCAATACGTTTATTCACCCAGAGAACGTTTAGTAAAGGCAGATGTGGAGATGGAGATCTGTCATTCAGTGGCTCTTGGAGGTGTTCTCTGTGGTCTCCTGCTCACCAGCATGTCACGTGGCTCACTTAGATCGTGGTTCTCAAACTCGAACACCACTGGAATTATCTGGGGGCCTCGTTCAGCCAGACTGCTCAGCCCCGCCCACAGTGTTTTGGACTCAGTGGGTCTGGGTTGAGGCCTGAGAATTTGTATTCCCAGCCTTCCCAGTATGCTGGTCTGGGGATCACACTTTGAGGACTGCTAACTTGGATAATCAAGCGTGGGTGCGGAGACTGTTTCTGCTACTGCCTTTGCCCCCTGCGGCAGAGGCGTTGGCTGCTTCTGCCGCAGAAGCCCCGTGTCGCCATTGCAGTCCGCTGCTGTCTCTGGGCGGGCCAGCCTCCCGGGAGTGTGGTGGCTGCAGGGGGCGTGCTCTGCAACTCTGAGCCGGTGCGCACAGGACCCTGGAGACAGGCTCCCCGTCTCTGTCCGTGCTTCCTTCCAGGCGCAATGGAATGGATTTGAAGGCACCTTTGGCTAGAGATGTGCGGGAATGGGGTGATGTTGATGTGCAACCCAGATTCATTGCCTGCACCGACACAAACAGGCCCCGGGGAGAGGCCAAGGCCAAGGGGGCTCAGAGTTCTCTGGGCACGCAGGCCTGCGTAACCTACGGCTATCCCATCACACAAAGTCAAGTCACATTACTGTTGCTTCACTGACATTGACTTTCTTTCCCATTATAATGTCCTTCTGGATTCTCCTCGGTCAGTGCCTCCTCTCTCCTCTTGTGAGGCAGTGTGACTCAAGTCGTGAGGATTTTATTGGTTTCTTCTGTAGGTACCCGAGCCTTGGTACTGGATCACAACTAATAGGAGGCATGCCCTTTGCAGTGCCACAGGGAGCTCCGGGCCCGGCTAGTTGTCAAGAAGAATTGGTAATACACGGCAATTGAGATCACATGACACAGGCCACAGGTTCAAGGAGGGAGGGGTGACCGTGGCCTCATGGAGGATTCTGGGGGAGTCCCTTCCCACCCCTGTTTTCAGCCTCTGTAGTTGGGCCAGTGGTGCCCGTAAACTGTGAGCAGAAGCAGGCAGTCTGGGACTTCTCATCTGGGGAAGACGGGCGTGGGGGCTCCTACTGTTGTGCCTTGTCTGTGAGCTACACAGCCCTAATGCGGAAATCTCTGTCCAGCATAAACAGCACACAGCCTAGGGCCCTCAGCACCTCTGCAGAGGGAGCCCAGCGAAAACACGGTGGACGCACCTTTCTCCTGGGAAAAGAGGTCCTGAGGGGGGACACATCTGGGACACAAATCAGCCAGGCCCCCAGGCTGGCCCCAAACACAGCTGTGGGGCCACCTGCCTGTGGACAGCCTCATAAAGGCCCCTGTTCTATAAAATTCAGAAATCACAGAAGCTTCTCCTAGCAAAGCCCCCAAGAGAACTCAGCACATCAGAGCAATAGCTCTTGAGTATGGTTTCAAAAGAAGGAAAACTTCCTCCAGGATGTTTGGTCCTTTTTTTTTTTTTTTTTTTTTTTTGAGAAGGACAGGGGACAAAATATGTATT
This sequence comes from Prionailurus viverrinus, assembly GCF_022837055.1. NCBI lineage: Eukaryota > Metazoa > Chordata > Mammalia > Carnivora > Felidae > Prionailurus > Prionailurus viverrinus. Next base: position 166,618,296 of record NC_062562.1, read on the forward strand.
CAGTTTGTTTATGTATGTTCTAATTAAAACTGTTCTGTTTGGGGAATAATTTGGCTGAGATCTTGAACGCCGTGAAGCCCTCTCCTGTCCCAGCGTGTCTGCCCCCGCAGGGCCGGGCCGGTTTGAGTCGAGAGCTGGACAGCTCCCTGCTTCGGCCGCACTGGCCTCGCTGGACAAAGAGAGAAATGCTTTCTGGATTCTGCAGACACGGTTCCTGCCTCACGCAGTCCACACACTCGAAGTGTTCTGTCCTTGACAGGCCCCCTCTTGCCCGCTTTTCTTGTAATGTCGATTCATTGCTTCAGCAGCTTAAAAAAACACTCATTCCTGCACATCAGTGTGGCCAGAAGCACCCAGAGGAGCCGTGCCCACGTGCCTCCCGAGGGCAGGCACCTCTCCCTACGTCCCCACGGGTACTCGTCGACAGACCCAGCCTCGTCCAGGTTTGTCGACAACTCCGTGCGGTTATCTTTTCTTAATTTTTATTTAGTTGTAACTTTCCATTTCCTTTTAGTCAAAATGCTCCATATTAATGCTTAGAAGTAAAACCATGCAGAAGGGGTTACAGGGAACAACAGTCCCTCCCCACTCACCCAGCCCCAGATGGAGATGACCCTAACTCCTTGTATGGTGTTCCCCAACAGTAACCCTTGCGTCGTTAAATAATATGCTTATATATTTCATTTTTTATTTACTTGTTTTTTATTAATTTATATTAATCAGCTTTATTATTTGTTTTTATTTATGCGTTATTTCTTAGGATACACAAGAAATGTGCATACCACACCCCATGCCCTCCCACCTTCTCATTTATGTGCGTTTTAATTTCCTCTGTTGGTTACCTTTATTTTATTTTATTTTTTTAATGTTTATTCGGTTTTGAGAGAGAGAGCGTGCATGCATGGGGAAGGGACAGAGGGAGGGAAACACAGAATCCGAAGCAGGCTCCAGGCTCTGAGCTGTCAGCACAGAGCCCAACACGGGGCTCGAACCCACGAGCTGTGAGATCATGACCTGAGCCGAAGTCGGATGCTGAACTGACTGAGCCACCCAGGCGCCCCTGTTGGTTACCTTTAGAAACTTAAATAATATTCTTACCAGTTTCTTCTGTATTGCGTTAACTATAGACAAGAATTCGCACCTCCCCAGTTTGAAAGATGAAGACATGGGTCCTGTCCTTTCCTCCAGGTCCCTCTCTGTCCCTGTCTCTCCCCTAGAAACTCTGTCATCTTTTTAACGTTTCTGTCACTGAGATTGGTGGCATTTGCATTCTGTCCCGTGACCATAACTAAATCTTACTACTACTCTGTACGTTGATTCTAAGAAGTTAAAATCAATAAATAGCACTGACTCGATCATAAGTGATTGTCTTTCATGCTAGAGGTGTGATGGGGCTATGTGTCTTTTTGTTCAGCGTTTTTTCCTGGAGTTTTAAATTACTTTGTTTTTAACGTGAACTGTTTGATTTTTTCTTACTCTCACTCCTGTCCTCCCAAACTCCATTAGGTATTCTGCTGTATTGCCCTGTTCCCTAAACCTGTCCTCGCAAGAACCCCCGCTGCCCACCCCAGTGTGGGCTAACTATTCTCTACCACGTCCTGGGACCTCCACTGCTGTCCTGAGTTGGAGCCACTGTTTTCTGGATCACACGCCACCTTCGTTCCTGATGACGTTTTCATTAAATATTACATTATTATATACACTGGGGCACCTGGTGGTTCAGTCGGTTAAGCGTCAGACTCTTGACTTCAGCTCAGGTCGTGATCTCACGGTTCGTGGGTTCGTGGGCCTGGGGCTCTGAGCCAAAACTAAGAGTCAGATCTCACCCTTGGAGCCAGCCAGGCACCCCCATGCTAAGCTTTTAATTTTGAGTCTTTAATTTTTGATTCACTATGGGGTGTACTTAAGGACAAGATATCGGTCGTTAAAAACACGCTGAAATTTAAATACCCCTTAGCCCTAGAACAGCAGAGAAATTTGCTATCAGCCTAAATTTTGACCCTTTGTCGAAACTTACTTCCTTATTAGTAGATTGTGGTGAGATTCCTTTCTTCTTAGGACTCAAAGATTCTATCAGAACATATTTAGGCATTTTATTAATCTCCCTGGCATGTGAAAATCCTTTTAACCTGCGTATTCAGATCCTGTTTAATCCACAGAGATGCCTCTTCTGTGAGTTTTGGAGATCATTCTGGTCCCGGCACTCTGGTTTCCCTGTGAGAAGTTCTTATGTCCTCGGAAGGGACAGTCCCCGCCCCTTTCTGTCGCCTCTGTGGCACCTTCCTCTGCCTTCTGGGAGAGCTTCCCCAGGTTTGCTCAGTTTCTCCTAGTCGGATTTCTCTCACTTTCAGGTTTGGTTTCCCCGCAGTCTTTCGCCTCCTCCCCTCCATCTCACCCTGTATTTTTAGGGCTCTGTTCTGCCTTCACGTTTTCCGTGTGATCCCTCCTTTCCTTCCTTCGTGTTGCTTGATGACTCCACCTCAGGAAGGAGACATCCACCCACGCAATCTGGCAGCAGATGCGGCTGGGGGTTATTTTTGACTCTGAACTTTTGGGTGCTGCTTGAACCTTCTCCGATGAAATCGGAAGACAGAATCTAAACCGAATCCATCGTGCCTCTCTCTGCTGGCTGAGTTGAGAGTTTTCTTCTTTCTTCTGCCTTCGTTCGAATTTTTTTTTTTTTTTGACATCTAAGTCAACAGGTGTCCATGAGAAGTCATGATTGTCTGCGACACCGAAGTCGCAGAGGTTTGACTTCCCACGTTCCTGGCTGGTGCGAGCGTGGTGTTCCCGAGGAAGGATAAGACACTGGGGAGCAGGATTGTGTCCTCCTTCTGCCCGGCGACTGCCGTCTCATGGAGGGAAGCAAAGGTGGACAAGCCATTGTGTGGTTTCACACACCTCCGTCGATGTACGGATGCTGGAGATTTTCAGCACTCACTCCGGCGGTATTGTGATTGTGCATCTTTTTTGTGTCTTTACAGGCACGTTGACACCAAGTTGGTAAAGACCTCCTCACATTTGCCAAGCAGATGCCTCTGTGTGCTGGAAATCTCCATGGGCTCATGCCGTCCACACTGATGAGGCCCTTTGTGTGTGCCATACGGTCCAACCCTCATAACCAACAGTAGCTTGACAGAGCCATGACCTCGGACCTTGACACTAGCCCTACAGTCAGAATCTACCCATTTCTCCTGCATATAACGGTCAGGCGAACAGCTTTAAAGTTAGAGGAAAATGGAAAATATATAAGGAACCAGGAGAACCTTTCTACTTATGGGTCTCTTCTTAGGGAAAGTTTCAGAAATGGTCAAACATTGTGTTTTCCTTTCCATTAACATATGGTGTCGCTATGAACCTCACGAAGCAAATAGTCATTCTTTCTAGAGTACCGCTTCTTCGTGAGGCTCTGTGTCTCCTCGCCAGATGCTGCCAGCCTTTAAATTGCCCATCCTGAGCAATGCTTTATCTTTACGACTTGACTTGATTTTTTAAAATACCCTGAGCTTGTCTGGCATGAAGCCTAGTCATGGATACAATTCATGGGATTAGGAAACGTTGGTTCGAGACGAGATGTTGCTGTACAAGTAATGAGACTGCTGTGTGTGGTTCTGAGGGACACTCGGGTGGAAGGCTCCCAAGTGTTTGATGGACAGCAACACGATGGGAGATCCTGGAATTGCCAAAACGTGAAGAAGCACCACTTCCTTCTAGAAAGATATGGAAGTATTATATGGAGAGCAAGGGCTGAGCACAGACCCTGAGTTATTTTTTTTTAATTTGTTTAATGTTTATTTATTTTTGAGAGAGAGAGAGACAGAGCACAAGTGGAGGAGGGGCAGGGAGGGAGACACAGAATCCGAAGCAGGCTCTAGGCTCTGAGCTGTCAGAACAGCTGAGGCTCAAACCCACGTACCGTGAGATTGTGACCTGAGCCGAAGTTGGACACTTAACCCACTGAGCCACCCCGGTGCCCCGACCCTGAGTTGTTTTTAAGGGCCAAGCTAAATAAATGTTTTCATGCCTACAAACATCTGGGGAGACGATCAAACCTAGCATTACAAGTCGGCTCCGGCATCCACAGAGGACTTGCCAAAAGGCCACGCTCCCCCTCAGAGCAGGAGCCTGACCACGTCGGGGGAGTGGGCATATCCTATAAACACACAGACCCAGGTCCCCGAGGCCGTGGGCCTGCTGAGCAGGTGGTAGAAACAGAGACAGCCCTATTTCCAAGACCACAGCAAATTGAGAAGGTTGAAAATCATAAAAGTTGGATTATGCCTGAATGACATCCTCACCAGCCATGTCCCCAGGAGATTGGCCAAGACTTTGATGGGCAGTCCCCGGGCCTCCCCTCTCCCCGACGCAGAAGGTACTGGCCTGAGCCAGCTCGTGACTTAGGTTAAGTTATTAAAAGTTTTGATTGACAGGTGGATTCGAGAAATAGGGGACACAGCAATTCAATCTCCTGGTTAAACCAAAGCTTAGATGAAGACGTCTGGTTCTTTAAGCCTTTCTGTTGAAAATAATCATCGGAGGTACTAAGGTCCCTTTTGAGCTTGCTGGGAATCGTCTCGTGAATGTGCTGGAGCCTTTAGTGATAAAGGACCTTGTGAGGCCACAAAGTAATCATTCCTAACAATAGGTCTCATTATAGATATAGATGGGGTAGGTGATAGAACACAGGTTAGCTGGCCTCTAGAACATTCTGGGAACTCACCTAGGGATAGTCTCTTTGCACTTGTTTTCTTCTTTTTCTCAAATGTATAGTTTCCCCCTAAGACTCCCAGTTTTGAAGGACTCTGGGTGAATTGGTGAGTGAATTAATTGCTGAAAGCCCCAGCACCCTTGTGCTAAGTACAGGGTAACCTAGAACAGTGTGACGTTTCAGGTCTGGGTAGAAGCAGGCGTGTGACATCTAGGGTATCCAACCAAATCTGCCTGATGCCCAGGGCCGTGAACCAATTTCCCTAATTAGCTGGCGAACGTCCCTGGGTGTTTTGCCTTCCCAGGAAAGGGAAGGGACGCACAGAGCCTTCCTCTGCGTGGCCCTGGGGTTTTTATAGCATGTGAGGCGCCGTGAGCGCCTCTCTCTCCCAGCGCTTCCTGGTGCTCGCTCTGCCAGCCGCTCGCGTGACCTCCTTCTCCGTCCCGTGAGCTGCGGTGGCGCGTTGGCCTGGGCTGTGGCTTGAAACCCAAGCCAGTAGGTCAGCACTAGCTGCAGCGTGACGCGTAAGACCCGCGGAGCAGAAGCCACACGCTTCCCCCTCCGGGAGTCGTTGGGCCGCGCGCACTTTATCCGCAACCCTGGAGGGAGCAGCTGAGAAGGAACCGCGCTGTGTGGCTTACTTGGGCACGTCAGTGCCTTGGCTGTGCCCGCCACAGTTCGCGATCCGAGCACCTTCTTGAGAAACCCCATTTCAGGACCTCCCGGGACGAGTCCAGCCCGACAGGCCCCGGCCCTCGGCCCCGGCGTCCAGGGCTGGGCTGCGCCCGTCTCCTGGCTCCCACGGCCCCCGCAACGCTGCCAACCCCGTGTGTTTGCGTGTTTGCAGGGAGTACTACATCACCATGGTGAAGTGGGCCACCAGCACCAAGGTCGCGGTGAACTGGCTGAGCCGGGCGCAGAACGTGTCCCTTCTCACCCTCTGCGACGCCACCACCGGGGTCTGCACAAAGGTACGGGGAGGGAGGGGACAGGGGCCGATGGCAGGAAGCACGGGAGGCGGAAGGGAGGCGGCATTCCGGGGCGTCTGGGTCACCGTCCACAGACTGGCCGGAACCCGCCTGCCGGCCTCTGTTTTGCTGCCACCGTGTGGATGGATTGTGTACTGCCGCAGAAGTCAAGGCTGAGCCCTCCGCGACCGCAGGGGTCGCGTCCTCAGACCTGCATGAGCTCCACAGCCCGTGATGTGTCAACCCCCTTTATCTGCGCCCACCGCATGCTCGGGACGAGCCTTCTCTTCATTTTCCAGTTGATATCAGAGACGGGGAGGGGCAGCCTGAGCCCCCAGGACACGGGTGGAGCCGGCCCTGCCACCTGGCTTGCCTTGCCCACTTATGGTGGACCTGGGGCCAGCGGCCCCTGGGGGGCCGCATCCATCCCTGAAGGTCACCGGTGAGCCCAGCCGTGTTCCTGGGGGCTCGGGCTGACTTAATGTGTAGTTAGAGGAGGTGAACTACCATGGAAAAGTACCAGAGGGAAGCGAACAAAGAATGAAAATCCAAGCCGAGGGGCGGCCGAGGACACACCCTCCGGCCCGTGGGTGCGAGGCCGCCACACTTCCACGTGAGCCCGAAGAGGCACACCCCCTTGTGCTAGGTGAGAAAAGGTCAATTATACTCCACGAATAATGCCCAGCAGGTCTTCCGGAAACTCCTTTTGGCCCCTAAGTTTTTACTCCCCAGCTGGGGAGGGAGAGGGCTTGTAGAGCAGGTTCACCGTGGCCTGGGAGGCCCGGAAGCATCTCGCCGCACCGCCTTTTCCAGGTGCACAGAGTGATCTGTTACCGAGACGGACGTCCCCACGTGAGTCACCTGAGAGCAGACTCCAGGTGATCCCGTGGGCATATCGAGGGGGAGGAGGGAAGGAAGGAGCAGACGCAGAGCCAGGAAGCCGGGAATGGTTGCTGATCTACACCTGCTCTCACCTCCGCCCCGACCCGTGCGAGTCCATCATGAGACTCCCTCCTGCCGACCGTACAGGACTTGGGGCTAGAGAACCCCTCCCTGGGCGTCCGGAGGCCGGACCAGCACCGGGAGCAGGCCCACGGCGTAGCTGGAACGCTGGTGTTTTTTGTTCTGTTTGGTCGTCCATTATGCGTCTTTCCACACGGTTCTGGGAGATTTACTTTTCGCTCCCGGGGTTGTTATTCAGGGCTGTGGCTTGAGAAATGTCCACACACCTGCACACGCACACGCACAAAGGCCTACAACAAGGCAGCACTTCCGAGCAGGCCCACGCGTGGACTGACGGCCAAATATGGCAGAAGTACGCCATCTTCCACCGGATTCCCGCCCACCATGGGTTTGTCCCCGTTGCCGGGGAGGGCGACGTTTTTCTTGTTCGGGGACACGAGTGTTTGGCGGTGAGCCACAACGGCGGGCCGGGATGCCTCCTCCCTGGGCGGGCCACGGCTCTGTGTGCCTGTGCAGCGACCGTGGAGGGGAATCAAATTGTTTCTGCGCTGTTGGTCACAGACACAAACCATGCAAAAACATCCTTTGTCTAATGCTCTTATTTCATTTCAGAAACACGAGGACGAAAGCGAAGCCTGGCTCCACAGACAGGTAGCTACTGCACGTTTGACTTGTCTTTTGTCTGCGCCCACCCCCAGATGCGCCACCACGGCGCTCTCCGAGTTTTCACAACACGATGGCTTCTCAAGCATTCAGTCCCTCAGTAGCCCCGCAGAGGTTTCCGGCCCTGGTGGGTGGTGGGGGCTGCTCGGCCGGCTCCTCCTTGCTCCCCGTGGCCCTTGCGCATGACTGGAGAGTCATAGAACCAAGGAAGAAAGACAGTTTGAAAACCACGGCTCTTGAGAACGTACGGGGCTTGGTGAGAACTCAGTTCTGTTAGATTGATGTCCTTGTGGCGAATTACAAGGAGTCCATAAACGCTGCCTCAACGTACTCTCTAAAACAAGCTGGTAGCCGTACATCTCTCCTCATGATTCTATGGCTGTCCCGTTGGAGGCGCACCGTGCTGGGGTTCGGCGTGAGCTTTCACGGGAACCTGGCCTTCGGAGCCACCCCCGGCTTCCCGTCCTTACTCGGGCAAGAAGTACACGTTAAACAGGCTCCGGGGTCTTGAGGTTTGAGGAGGTCGGGAGAGGCCGACAGGGACTCCCACTTCTGCAGCCAAAAACATTAAACTCCCGCAGAAAGCAAAGCTCTCAGGGCTGGTGTTTTGTCTCACTCCACACCCTGGCAAAGAACAGGTGAGAGTTTTGGAGGCTTCCTTCCTTCCTATCCGGCCTGCTGGGATGAAAGCAGTCTGAACATTTGTGGGGAAAATCACACCAGATTGGAGTCTCGAGAACCAGGGTGAAGCGAGTGCCAACAGAATCCGGGGACAGAATAACGGTGGCTGGACGCGGACCCACGGGCAGGACTTCCCTAGCGGCGGAGTCAGCTGTCCGTCCCAGCCTCCCATCGGTGACGTCCAAGGCGGGCAGCCTCAGACACGGGCACACAAGCACACTCACTTTGAAATACTCCTCCTCGCCGGTCTTTTCCGAAAGAGGAATCGCCCGAATGCCCGATCTTGTTTCCTGTGTGTAAGCGTGGGTGCCACATCCAAGCTAAGAAAACTCCAAGAAAGAGAGCGTGCTTGGAGGACCCTGAAACGTGAGCTGGGAGGTCATGCTGTGAAGTTGCCGAAAGCCCCCCTGGATCAGTGACAGGAGCGCAGATAGCAAACACACGTGCTGGTGCCCCTCTTGTAGCAGACAGAACGTCAGACAGCTTGACGTGAAAGCGAAGAAAAGCCATCATCTGTGTGGTCGTCTGATCGGCCAGTACCTTACGGATCAGACCAGACAGCGCCTAGGCTCCGTGGATCTCAAAACTGAACCAGCGACTTCTCCCAAGCCCTTGTCTGGCGGGTGTGGGGACGACCTTCCTTCTTGTGGCTGAACGACATTCCACTGTACGGACAGACCGCAGCTTGTTTATCTGTTGATGGGCATTGGGTTGTTTCTGCCCTTTGGCTGTCTTGAGCAGTGCGGCAAGAACCTTCTGCGGGGAGCCCAGAGCCAGACAAAGAGGCCGCCCGTTGTGTGATTCCATTAACACAAAATGTCCTGAATAAATGAGTTCACAGAAAGGGACGGCTGTTTGCTGGCTCCCCGGGCCGGGGGAGGGCGCTGGGGAGCAAAGTTATGTGAATTTCACCCCAGTACAGTTTTTAAAAAAACAAACAACAAAAACCCAAATGGAAATGAATCCTCTAGAACAGCAGCTCTCAAAGATTCACGGGGTAGGAAGGTTTGATGAGAGGCGGGCATGAATCCCACGTGTGGTAAATGGAAGTAACCCTAAGATACGTTCAGAAGACACGGACAGGTGTTTGGCTGTGGGCGGGGCTGGAGCACTGGCTGGGGGTCCTCGAGGTCTGGAGGCCAAGAGGCCGCGCGCTTTGCTGGTCTCTTCATCGTGGAGATGCCATCATCACCGGGATTTTTCTGTATTTATCAGCCTTGCAGCTCGTGGCCCACCGGAGAACACCAGCCACGCTCCAGACAGACAGCCTGGATGGCCTTGGGACAGCGGCTCTCTCCACGCAAAATCAAGTCGGCACTCGAAGCCACGTGGAGAATCACACTTTTACAATGCAGACTTGAAGGCATTTACCGAGCAAACCGCTAACATTTTTTAAACAGCCATTGAGAAATGTGTCGTGCCGTCTTGAGTTTAAGACGGCAGGTCCTACAGAGGACCTGTTCCAAGGTGGTGCTTTCCCCGCTCAGGGCCAGCGAGCGGCCCTGCCTGGGGAGTGTAGGGAGGCCCTGCTTTCTCTGGGTACCACTCCCCAGGCATCACGAACACAGCGCTCCAGGGCCAGTAGGAAGGTCTAGCTTCACCAGTTTCTCATGACGTTCAAAGAGATTTTTCACAAAGGGAGCCGTGGACCCTGTTTTTCACACCCTTCAGGATATCACGAGGTCCTGGAGGGCAAGTTAGGAACCACCCAGTTCTCCTAGGAATATTCCAGAAGAATAGGCAGCTCCCCCCTGATGCATACACTCCATCACCACCATCCGTGACCTTGCAACGTCTGTCCTGATGTGGATCCACGGGGATTCGGTGTAGAGCCCTGGACCCCGTCCTCTGGCTGAAGATGCATCCTGTAGGCCGACATCAGACAGTCTTTCTTCCTTAACCAGAATTTTGGTTTTGTGATTTCAAACTCCAGGCTGGGAGATTGGACAAGGGGCGTGTCCGGAACCACTCTCTGGGAAGAATTGGCAGGTGTGGTACCAACATTTCACAAAGACTCTCTCACCAGTAGAAAGGGCTCCTTCTTCACGGATCCTCTGCGAGTGGCATGGAGGTGGGGAGAGGGGGCATCGTGTGTGGCAGATTCCCTGTTAACCGAGAGAGACCGGAGAGCTTCCCCCAGAAGCCCCGAGTGTCAGCACTGACATCCGGGTCTCCTCCTCAAAAACCATTGCACTATCCTACCAGGAATACATTCACTGCCCCAGAAAGCGGGTCTCAGGCTGAGGGCAGGTGCACAGTGCTCCCTGATGAATGTAAAGGTGATATCGAAATGGTGAGGGCCCCCTCAGTATGAAAGCAAAGCGCCTGGCCGGAATTAATTATTTATTACCTTCATTCAGAGTATTTTTCTCTGCCAAAAGTGCAAACACTTCCCCAGAAAACGGAGGCAATATTGCAGTATCCGCCCTGGGGCTTGGCAAATAAAAGTACATTTAAAAAGCCAGAGTCCCCACTCACTTTCCCATTGCCCCTGCTTCTAAATACCACGCTGCCAGCTCTAAATAGAAAAATAAATATTTGCAGATTAAAGGTTTCATTTTATTGCAAATATTCATGAAGATTAAATGTCATTTTAATCACATGTTAGTTTATTTCTCCGGGCGCATCACGCTGGCGTCTCCTCGCTCACTGCGGGGAAATGTGCGTTCCTGGCACCAGCTGGGGCCTATTTACCGTTTGTTCTCGGCCGCGTGAGCGTGCGGCTCCTTGAATCAGAAAATATAGATCGTCGCCGACTAATTGGTGTTCACGGATGGAAGCTTCCAAGCCGGAGCCGCAGAGATGCTGAGATGCCGCTGTAGCAAAATGCCTTTTCCCCCATCGGGGAGGTGGCCCGACCCCGGGGCCGTGGCCGCTCAGCTCTGGGGGGGCCGGGCAGGGATAGGGCAACACACTTCAGGCCTCGGCTTTGAATCCAGCCGAGAATTCCTTCCCCGGGGGAGAGCTGGGAATGCCCATTCCTCTCCGAGGAGAAGTGGCAAGAGACCCCAGCAAACGGGCTATCCGGCAAATGCCCGTGTGGCACGCTCTTCTGGTTCAAGGTTCCTGGAAGGAACGTTTCCTGCACCTGCACCTTAGAATGAATAAAATGTGTCCTTGTTTGCTGTTCTGTTCTCTTTTTACTTGTCTCCCTGGCGGGCTATTCCGTGTTCTTTACTAAATTAAAGAACAAAAGACGGGACCGAACGTGGTAGAATTCGTTTTCAGACACAAACTTGTGAGTGTTCGGGGTTCGCTTCTTCAAGGTGGAGGCGGGTGTGCCTGGACAGGTGCTGCCCTGGGCTCTGCTCTCACGGAGCCGCGGTGAGAGGGGCAGGTGCCCCGGGCGCTCTCCGAGCAGAGGTCCTGCCCCGCCTGGGGGCCTGCGACAAGCCCGCTCCGGGCTCGGCGCCTTCCTGAAGGCTCTGCTGAATTCCTCATTGTTCCTTGGGAAACAGAAGCTTTGACTCGTGCTTCCCAAGGAGAGGAGAGGCCCCACGCACTGTTGATTCTTTCCACCGCACCCCCCATTACAAACGGCAGAGGAGATGGCTCTCAGGATGTATCGTCTGTGGTAGACCTTCCACACACAACGAAGCCTTTTCACACTCTGCTTTTGTCCATAGAACGAGGAGCCAGTGTTCTCCAAGGACGGCCGGAAGTTCTTCTTCGTCAGAGCCATCCCACAGGGGGGACAAGGGAAATTCTATCACATCACCGTCTCGTCGTCCCAGGTAATCCCGACCGTTTCTAAAACTTCCCGCTGTGCTGGTGACAGCCCCTAGTGGGGACCACTCTGTGTGCCCTGATCATCTGCAAGGTCCCCAGAGTGAGCCCGGGTTCTTGAACTGGGAGGTGGTTTCCCCAAGGTGGGGAAGAATGGGGTGCTCGCAAAGCCCAGGGCTTGAGACGCTGGGTCGCACGTGTGCCCTTTCTGTTATGGCTCGAAAATGCAATGACACTTCGGGGCCCCTGGGTGACTCAGTCGGTGAAACGTCCGACTTCAGCTCAGGTCACGATCTCACAATTCGTGGGTTCAATTTCGCATCCGGCTCTGTGCTGACAGCTCGGAGCCTGGAGCCCATTTCAGATTCTGTGTCTCCCTCTCTCTCTGCCCCTCCTCCACTCACGCTCTTTCTCTCTCAGACATAAACATTAAAAAAAATTTTTTTTAAATAACACTTCTGGCAGTAGCATAGGGGACTGTGGGACCCGGTGTTGGGGATGAGCCCTGGGACTCGGGTCTACTACTTTGTAGACGATCCTGTGCCCTCGACCCTCCCTCCCCGTCTGTTGTGCTGTCCCTGACCCTCTCTCCCAGGGACACGGGTCTCCCAGGGACACGGGTCTAGTGCCTCACGGTGCGGTGTCCTAGGACATGCTGTCTTTGAGCCAGGTGTAGGCACTATGCTATTACTCTGCTCCCGCCTGCTGCCACTCACCTGATTCTGGGGTCTGGTGGCTTAGGAGCAGGGCATCGCTGAGCTTAATGTACGCGGATTTAGAACCAGAGGCAGAGATCTTGGTGAACGCTGTTTGTTGCAGACCTGTCACCCCAGGAAGCTCAGGGCACTGAGTGTTTGGGGAGTGCTGTCTTTAGGAAGAAGGTGCAGAGAGGGCGTGGCATTTCTGTGACCATGACCCTCATCTTCCGAGCGTGGATTCCATTTCTGACAGAGCTTAAGTTATTTGGGGCCCAGGATAGGTGAATTAAAATTTGGTTTTAAATAGTTATCAAAAATATCCTGTAGCTACTAATAGAAGACTCCTATTTAGGATTTGGGCCAAAAGACAATTTCAAAAGAACATGCTGAGGACACCCCACTTAAGGGCAGGTGTGACACAGGGAACAGTAACGGAGACCCAGCAGTGACCGTGGGGAGCCTGGTTCCCCGAGGCAGGGCTGCAGGGGCCTGAGTCTCCAGCCCAAGTGACCGCATGACTGACGGTGACTGCTCTCTGGCCGACTTTCCGTTGGTCACTGTGGCACCAGAGTCCTGTTTCCACATTTTGGATCACATTAACCAAGATCGAAAACGTTTATGTGTTTGCATGTGGCCGTGTCCCTGAATTCATGCACAGAGTGCCCTGTTAACATCCCTGCAGGAAGCAGGCCCGCTTTCATCCAGGAGAGCACCCCCCTGGCCAGGAGCCCCTCAGGCCACCCCTGTCATCCAGAATCCCCCGCACCCCCGCTTCCCTGCTCCCCGCAGGCTCTCCCTTCCCCTGAGACCCCCATGGGCTCTGCCTGACTTAGTCACCATCCGATTCCCACCTGCCTCCCTGAGCACCTACCCTCCAGCACAGCTGGCCGGTGCCTCACCCTGCACCTCCACACCGCGTTCCAGATCACGTCGTTCCTGTCACGATGGCCGCACCTCCCCCCATTACGGTTTATTGTCAGAATTATTCCACATTGGGAGGCACTTAGGGAGAGAGAGGGATTCGAACTGTCCTTGTAAATGATGGCAGAGAATGACAGACATGTCTCCTCCCTCCCTCCTTCCCTCTCTCCTTCCTTCTCTACCTTCCTCCCTCCCTCCTTCCCTTCCTCTCTCCTTCCTGTCTTCCCCCCTCTTTTCCTGCCTTCCTTCCCCCTTCCTTCCCCTCTTCCTTCTTTTCTTCTTTCGTCTCTTCCTCCTTCCCTCCTTCCCTCCTCCCTCCCTCCCTCCCCCCTCCCCTCCGTCTATTTCCTTGTCCTGTTTCATACCCCCCCATATTCCTCTTTCCTGCCTCCCAGTCTTCCTGTAGTAATGACTCTGCTAATGAGATTCCCAAATTTTATAAAACAGCATCAGCAGCATGTGCAGAGGGGCCATTGCTGCCTCTAGTGACACCCATGTGTCATGGTTGGTGGCCCGGCCGTCATGGCACCAGGTGACAAGTACCACGGACGTGGACTCTGGAGGAAGGGGAGGGCTAGGACCTGGGGGTGTCAGCCGAGGCTTTGTGGACGGGCTGGATGCAAGCCCCGGTCAGAGGAGAGGACTTGGCAGGGGGGGGGGGGACCCCACGGAGGGGCTCGGGCTCACCAGCTCTACCATGTCCTGTCTGTGTTCCAGCCCAACAGCAGCAACGACAACATTCAGTCCATCACATCTGGAGACTGGGACGTCACCAAGATCCTGTCCTACGACGAGAAGCGGAACAAGATGTAAGTGGGGCGGGCCGCGGGGCCGGCAAGACCCTGGCGAAACGCGGCCCTTACTTCCGGTCAGACGACACTCACTAGGTTCTGTCTCCCAGCGGCCCCACCTCCAAAGTTGCCAGACACTGAGCAGAGGAAGCCGAGCGGCCGGCCCTGCGGGGTGACACAGGGGGACAGGCAGTGGCAGGACGGGTCTGTACTCCTTGTGAGCTCCAGGCCCCGTGCGGGGCGCGTTGTGACCGTTCTGTCCTTTGGCTCAGCAGTCCGGGGGAGGGAGAGGGGTCACTGCTTTCCCCGCTCCTAATGTAAATAAGCCGACACACAGAGCGGTTGAGTCGTTGACTGCGGCTTATCCAGACAGTGACAGGGAGCCAGGATTCAGCTCCGACGGTGGAGGCCAGGCCCGGGATGCCGCTCGTCCTCCCTGGTGGTGGGACCAGGGCCCGGGGGCCCGCGCTCCAGTGGCAGAGGAACACCACTGCCCCAGGCTTTACGTCTGGACTGGTGTCAAGGGTGCTCAGGTCCCGGCCCTCCGGGAGGCCAACGGCTTGTAAAGGGATGCCCGCACCTGAGTCCAGTTGTACACCGTCCTCGGCCCTCGGTGGAGCCCCAGTGAGGCCCCTGGGTGTGTGGCTCTCCCGGCCCGTGCCCGGGGCTGGGCCTGAGCGGGACAGGAGGTCCCGCCACCACGCACGGGCAGAGTCCCGGGGAGCGTCTGCAGACAGAGCCCTGCAGGGGACGCGAGCCCACCCTGGGACCACTAATCCCTGTTGTGTGTCCCCCCCCCCCCATCTTTGCAGCTACTTCCTGAGCACGGAGGACCTGCCTCGGAGGCGACAGCTCTACAGGTACGTGGGCCGGCCGCACACGGGGCTCCGCCTTCAGAAGGCCTGGTGACTCGTGCAGGGACGCGGTACCCCCGGGGGGGTGGGGGGGCGCAGGGGACCGTCACAGAGGCAGCTGTAAGGTCTGGAGACAAATAACGAGAAATGAAGAGGCCACCAAATTTGAAACTTGATTTTTCTGCGCTTGTCCCACGCAGGGGTGTTTGCTCCCCACCCCCGACGTGCTTTCTCGTGTTGATAACCCAGCCTCTTTCTTCTCAACTGTATGCAAATGTGACGTGGCGGGCTCATTCCCACGGGGGGCTGATGGGAGGCAAGTCGGCTCGGGCGTGCCCCGTGTCGAGCGGGGAGGAGGCCCTCTACGGGCTCCGTGTCGCCACCGTCTTGCTGTGACAGCGGTCAGATCTGGAACCCCAGACGAGGCAGAGGAAGGGTGCAGTCTGAACCCTGGAGAGGCGACTTCTTCCAGGGTCTGTTCTCCCTGGCATCAGGTCCTGTCACCTGCCCCAGTCACTGTTCCCACCAGGGAAAGCCTTGGGTTCTGAACTGGGATCACCAGACGTGGAAATAGCACAACCTCTTACCTCCTCCGTGTTTCCCAGACTAGAAGGTCGGTGGGTGCTGGTCACAGCCCACAGGCACAGCAGCCGCCCCGCGGGGACCCGAGGGCCCGAGGGGGTGACTCAGGCTGGATGGAGCCGACGCCTGGCTCCCCTCCCTGCCACGGGACGCTGGAGAATCCCTCTCAGGAGGACCAGCATGTCCCCTCCCGCCCACCGGTGCGTGTGCTGAGGGCACAGAAGGCCAGCACAGGGGAGTCCCTCTGGAGGGGAGAGAACTCTGGCAAACCCACGTGGGCACAGGCCCCCTGCCCCGTGTAGCCGGGCGTGCCTGCCAGCGTTACTTAGATCAGTCCTGTCACCCCAAGAATGAAGGGGTTCGAGGCGGACCACCTCCCTTTTCCTCTGCCTTACGAATACCGTTAGAAGGCCGTCTTCTCCTGGGCGCGAGCTACCGTCACCCTTGTGGGCAGGTCTCCTGCGGGGCCTGTGGGGGGAGGCGACCTTCCCCGGCAAAGTGCTCAGGCAGGAACCCCCTCCAGGTACATGCAAAGCCTCCTCGGTATCTTCATTTTGGGGAACACATTTCAGGCCTTCTTGACGTGAGCGTGTGCTTGTTCCGCGTGGTCCCGGGGTTCCTGCTCCGCCTCCCCCCCCAACAAGTGAGAAGCTCCACGTCTCCGTGTGGCTCCGAAGCAGCCGGAGCCCGGTTCAGCCCATGCCCCTGGGGTTCCTGACGCGTCGTGCACCAGTGCTAGGCTCTCCTAGGAAATTCAGAGATTCAGAAGACGAGCTCCTGTTCTCAAAGAGCGAGCCGTCTTCTCAGACCAGAGGCGTGGGTCCAAAGTACTAGATAACGGCACCAGGCACTGTGCGCCTTCCCCTTCCCAGTGGGGGCACGCACAGGCGCAGGTGACCAAGCGTGCACTGTCACGTGTGCACCCAGAGAGCACACGTGCCGTGAGCTCTTCCGAGGGGGGCCTGCCCGCCAGGGAAGGGGAGAACAGAGCAGAGCATTCGGGCCTTCCCGGGGGGGGGGGCGGGAGAAAGGCCCACCGTGGAGCGTCAGGGACTCGCGAGCGCCCTTGAAAGGAGAGAAGCCACCAGCCCCGAAGGCTGAGCTGGGGGTTTGGGCCCTGCGCCCTGGGCTGGTCTCCTCGCCGCCTGGGTTCACGCCCCGCCGTCTCTGTTCCTCCAGTGCCAGCACGGTGGGCAGCTTCAACAGGCAGTGCATGTCCTGTGACCTGGTGGAGAATTGCACCTACTTCAGTGCATCCTTCAGCCACAGTGCAGACTTCTTCCTCCTCAAGTGCGAAGGTAGGCTGCGGCCCTCTGGACCCACCTCTACGTCAGCGCTGAGATCCGCGGGCATCCTGGCCACCGGCAGGGGGGTGGCGGTGGGAGCCTGTCCCAGACCAGGCAGGGACCTGCCCAGGTGGGCTCACGCGAGTAGGGTTACTGGACCGTCTGCGGTTTACAGCTTATCAGGGCGTTTACCCTCGAGGCCACTTAATCCCAGAGTTCCTCCACATTCTCCAAACAAAAAGTCCTAGGAAGTAGATAAGTGTCCCACACGTTGACGAACCTTTGCCATTTATAAAGGTAATAAACTTCTCAAAGCTCAACTTCTTAAGCATATTTAAGGGTCAAGGTGATCTAGAAGTCTCAGGCAGAAAAGAAATTATCGTCCTATGACCTAACGTGGGGGTAACTTATCCCAGAAAGTTCCTGATCACACCCGTCAGCATACACGAAGCAGTGGGCATGTCCCACGGTGGAAAAACCAGTGTCTTTGCGTCTTGTCCTCGTATGTTGGAAGGACAAGGTCTAGAATCCACAAATAAATGCGGTTGTTACAAAGCGTGTCTCAAGAGCTCCTGAGACCACGTTGCTGCAGGTGGAACTGACTGGGACCAGGACCAATTCAGGCCCACGACTCGCGGGTGCAGAAGGAGGAATGTCTGTGAGAGCACTGTCTTCGTTGGCCTTCGCCAGCCGCACACCAGTGCATGGCCTCATCCCCTTTTTGTGAGTATCTTCCAAAATCGTGAAAAGCCAGGAAGACTCGGCCCCTTGACCACCACAGGCTCAGCCCCAGACGTTCTCCCAAGACGATGGGGAACCTCTGAATTACAACTGTAGCCACCCCCTCCCCCAGTCCCCTCGAAGGAAGGTGGTACCAAACTCCTCTTTCCTGTGCTGCCCGGGAAGCAGACAGCAAGCGGCCGAAAGAGGAGAGACCCTAAGAACCAGTCCACTGGCTTCATCCATCGACAGGAGGTTGGGTGATGCACAGGGAACCAGCATCAAGGTCTCCCGGCTACCGGGCCAGTGACACCTGCCGCCCCGTGGCAGGATCTTTGGGAAATTACAGCCTGGGAAAATGTAGGGTTTATGTGGCCAGGAAACCGACCCACTAGGAGCTGAGACAAGAGTCTGACCAGAGCTACACAATCACGCATCTGGAATCTTGTCCCCAGAAGGAAACACAGAAACATCATGATAAAATACAGAAGAGAAAAGTCAAAGTGCATGTAAAGAACTTCCCAGACAAGGATCCATCATTTAAAGCCCATTTAAATATTGAGTATGTTGCCTTATCGTAAGGTAAGCTTAAACTAGCCCTCTTCTCTACAAAATTTCTCTGTATATATTTTTTGTATGATAACCTATTTTCTGGTGAAAGTAACTTGAATGCCCAAATTGACCTTTCCCCCAAAGCCTGACCAAACCCTCATTTTTAAAAAGGGACTTTCTAAAAGACAAACAAAGAAACATAAATGTACAAAACCAATAGCAGCAAACTTTCAGAATCCAGATGCAATGATAAGAGACCACGGACTTAGCCGCAGTGAAAGCAAATCCCCGTCCTGCGCTGAGGGCCGGTTAACCCCGTGAGCGGTGGTGACGACTGTCATGGGGGTGAGACTTCAGAAGGGGATGATTACACCCAGTTTGATTGCTTGGGATTTCTGGGGGGGGAAGAAGAATCAAGGGAAGATGAGGTGGCATTTCAGACGTGGGCAAGGGTGGGATTCAGAGTGTCGAGTGCAGTGTCATGGGGCGGGGGGAGGAGGATGCAGCGTGAGGAGGAGCGTTGGGCATGCTGAGATCGCGTGGAGGGTCCCCCCCGACGGCCTGTGAGCCCCCATCGGTCCAGCAGAGGCATGCATTTAAGAAGTCCAATTTAACAACCAAAATTAATTCTCAGTGATTTTATTTTCCCCCATGTCTCTCGGCAGAGATTAAAGTGGACCCAGGCAGCATTGATTAAACTCCCTCCCCTGTGTTGCTTTCACACCCCAACGCTACTCACTACTCCAGAGATTCCTACGAACCTCTGACCAAAACAATGTCCCCACCCCCAGCTCTAAGAGGCTCTCCTTCCCGGCTCCTGCGACACTTCGGGTAGATTAACATGGCCCCTAAGATGTAGCCAGAACAACAACAAGTCCTTCCCTTCTAGGCTGAAGAAAACGTAATGACTGTAGAGGATTCTCTGTGACTGGGGGAAGGGGAATCTGTGAACACTCCCACACTCAGAAGGGCTCGGCCCATCGTGCAGGAGGAGGTTTGGACCAAGGGTTTAGAACCGGGGCACGGCAGGCACCCAGCGGCCAAAGCAAGTGTTTAATCAGAGCGGCCGCAGGCCGTCACGCTGGGGGAGTCCACAGGGCTGGGGACCACACAAGCGGCTGTAAGACCACAAAACTGAGATACCCCATCTAAACTCCTCCTGCTTTGCCTGCGGACCTTCCGCTGTGATGGGTTTTGCTGAGTTTATCTGCGATGGTTCTGTCCCTTAATTTACACTGTCCCTCTGTCCCAGCTGATTGTCGCCCATCACTCGTCTGCAGTGAATGCTTGTCTGTGACTGGCCCTTCCATGCGTTGTCCTTCTCCTGGTGAGACCATAACCTCCACCCTCATCGTCACAGATTTCCTCTGAGTCTTATCATCTGGTGCCCTCTCCTGTGACACTTCCTTAACATTTATTCTGTGCTGTCTCAAGGCTTCTCATTTCTGTATTTGTTTATAATTCTTAAGTTCTTAATTTTTATTAAGTATGTAAAACTTTTAAATGCATAAATTATTTTCTTACCTTCGCACACCATCGATTAAAATAGCACAAGTAAGGCAAGACTCCGAAATGTTTGCAGTGCTTACATCCACTCATTACCTAGCTGGGTCCCATCTCCCTGTGCCGGTATTTCTAGCAAAAAGTCATGGGTTTCATATGGCCACTGAAGGCTTGCATGAAAAGTGCCTGTAAACCAGATGCAGTGGAACCTTGTAGAAACTCACCTACATAATAAGTACACAGACGTTTAGATTTCTTTTCCGATCTCTAGGGTCTAGCAGTGAAGCCAGATGCATTCAAAATACTGCATTACCATGTGACATCTTACAGTGATTTTCCAGAAAACCCAGCAAGCTTTCAGTTTCTACACTTGCTGGTCTCCCCAGTGACCCTGTAAGATGGGTGGTGATAGAAATACCTAAACTCTGTTCAGCTCTTCACAGTTTGAAAAATACATTCCTTATAATATTTGACGTTTATGTTTCCATTTCTGATTGCTTGCTATCTGTCTCTAACACAAAGAGATCTTAGAGTTCCCTACACTGACTTGCACATTTGGTCTTTGATCGATCAATGGACACCTGACTGATACATCCCCCAGACCTTCTTTTAAGCCAAGGGTTGATTTTTTTTTAATTTTTTTAATGTTTATTTATTTTTAAGAGATGGAGAGACAGAGTGTGAGTGGGGAAGGGGCAGAGAGAGAGAGGGAGATACAGAATCCGAAGCAGGCTCCAGGCTCTGGGCTGTCGGCACAGAGCCCGACGCGGGGCTTGAACCCACCAGCCATGAGATCATGACCTGAACTGAAGTCGGACGCTTAACTGACTGAGCCACCCAGATGCCCCAGGCAAGGGTCAATTTTTATCAACCCTTGGGATGAACAAGCCCAGGCAGCGTGGGCACCTTCAGACCAGCATGTGTGACGGAAACTGTCACTGGTTCCTCAGCTGTCCTGGAGCACCCAGATCAGAAGTCAGGCTGCATCTCCCGCAGAGCTGTGACGTCCAACTTTGAGTCTTGGGTGACCCCAGTGTCAAGTTTAAAGAAAAATTACTCACCTCCTGTATTAGTTCCCCGGGGCTGCTGTAGCAAATGACCACAAGCTGGGTGGGCTTAACGCAGCAAAAATGTATACTCTCCCAGTTCTGGAGACCAGAAGTCTGAAAGCAAGTCGTCTGCAGGGCTGACTCCTCGTGGAGGCTCTGAGAGGGAACCTACTCCATGCCTCCCTCCAGCTTCTGGTGCTGCCAGTGATCCTGGGTGTTCCCCACCTTGTAGATGTCCTACCCCGACCTCTGCCTCCACTGGCACATGACCCTGTGTCTCTGGGCCCCACACCCCGATCTCTGCCTTCGTCGGCATGTGGCCCTGTGTCTCTGGACCCCAGTTTCTCTCTCCTTGTAAGGACACCAACCACAGGTGAGGACCCACCTACTCCAGTCGACTTCATCTTAACTTGATTGCATTTACAAAGACCCTATTTCCAAATAAGGTCACATCCACAGGTACTGGGGTTGGAACTGCAACATATCTTTCATGGGGAGATACAGTTGACCCACAGGACCTCCCTTCTGTGACTCCATTCACCTTCTTCTATAAGAAAGAGAGGAAAGGAACTGTTGTTGGTTTTCTCAGGGACACAAATTTAAGGGCAACCACGTGAGACTTTGTGACAGAGACTGTTCCCAATGGCTTTACCATATTCTAGAAAGAGTGAGAGGGGCCTCTGCAGAAAGTGATAGTTTCCAAACCATGTTTTTGGAAGATAACGCTGGCATGTTGGCGGAAGAAGTGTACGTTTTCTCCAGAAATTCTTCCTCTGTGTCAGAAAGTCAAATGAATACTCGAGTCACATGGAGCTTTGAAAAGTTGTTAGGATTTTTCTCCTCCCCAGCTGAATTCATCCAGGAGAGCCACTGTGCAACTGAATCAAAGCACCCAGTTTACGTAATTTGAGTTTTACAGTCATAGCCTCTGTTTAGAGAATTGGATTTTTCTCTTCAAACTGAATCCCAAGCACATGATTCATTTTCCTCCAAGTTTGTGAGAAGGACTCAGTCAGTCCTGTTTCTAAGAAACACCAAAACTTCACCAGGAAAATGGGACCTGTGCATGAATCAGGCATTTGCTGTTTTATATCAAAAACAGTTTTCTATTTTTAAAAGTTAATAAATAAACCTCTTTTTCTTGGAACCAAACATGGTGAAACTCGAGCTTTTCGTCCTGTTCTGAGTGGAGAACCTTTGTTATGAGTCCTGCTACGGTCTGGACTTCACCCCCCTTTGCTGTTGTGATTTACGGAGCCATTTGCCAATGGTTAAGACATTCGGCCATAGAGTCGGCGACTTGATTTATCAAGACAGCATTCTCCATCTTGAAGTCAAATTGAAACAAAACATGTAAGCTTAAAATAAACCGAGTGACTGTATCCCGATTACTGCTTTTCTTACTACTAAATGCTCGGGGCTCCATCATCACCATCGCTGCCATGGAAAAAGAGAAATCACAGAAATGGAGAGCAATGAAGGATGGAATTGGACAGACCTGGCTAGAAGCTGGGCCCCTCCGCTCACTAGCTTTGGGATGTGGGCACGTTGGCTGGCCTTGCCAAACCCTCGACTTCCTCATCCTGAAAACTGGGGCCACAACAGTAGCTGTCTCACAAAGCTCTTGTCTGGATTCACGGAGGTAATGCACGTGGACTGCTTGGCATGATGTCCGAGGCACAGCAAATGCCTAATAAGTGATAACTAATATTGTGACCACAGTCACCATCGTCATCGTCGTTACCTCAGTGATCAAAGGAGAGTGTCTTAGCCATCCTCCAGCTACTGACTCAGCATCCAGAAGGTGGGGCTAACATGACAGATGGTTACCGTCTGTGAAATTAGTGAAGCAAATCCCTTACTCGGTGTTTCCAGATGTGAGTGGCCATCCTCATACCTCACCAGGCTGTGCCAGAAGCCCTGGGTCTGCGCTCACACTAGCAGGATAGAAAGTTCCAGAAGTGACTGTAGTTGCCAGAGTCACAGAACCTTAGCTCACCCATGTGTGAGGCATGGAGGTGAAGTACCTGGTGACTTCAGAAAGGCAATGCCTACAGGGCCCTCCACAGCTGGTTCTTGGTGGAAGTTAGGAAGGAACCAAGTTTTCTTATTTTCATCAGCGCTGGATATTTCCTCCTTCTGTGCCATTTCCCCTCTCTGCCTCTACTCCATCAGATGCCCAGTGCTCTCAGCTGCCCTGGCCATGTCCTGACCTTGAGGAGTATAACAGAAGGGGAAATGTACACCGAGGCACTATATTAGTTCTCCATGAGTTTTAGTCAAAACAAAGCCATGAGTGGCAGGGATGAAAAATGGGTTTCAGCCTTGAAGATCAACTCCTCCGCACTGGAAGTCCCTGGCTGCAGTGCTGTGCATAAGAAGGATGCCTTGGCCAAGTCCAGGCTCAGCAAGAAAGAGCCTCATGAGCGATTGATGGGCCATGTCTGCCACATGCAGCAGTGAGGGAGGAGGTGGTGCCCACCTACCACACATCTGTTCCTGGAGGGAGTGGAAAGCTATTAATCTTGACATCACTACAGAAAGTATCCCGAGGGAAGCTTGTGGCCTAAGGTTTCTGACTGAAAGACAACTCGGCCAGTCATACATCTTTTGAAGTAAGGAGAAGAAAGCTCCAGACCCCTCCAAAGTGGCCCCGGGGTGATGCCCATTCACACACAGTCCTTCAGTGTACATCTAAGCAGGTGCACCCTCTTACATCCCGGCCCATCCAATGTAGGCATGAAATACACTCTTCTACTGAAATTATTTCAGATAACTGTAAATGATAGTGCCAGAGCTAGAAAAATAATAATCTGCATCCTCGCTGATGAAACTATATTATTCGCTTCAAACATGGGGCAATACTGATGCCGTGCAACAAGATTTGAAAAGGGAAAAGCACGTAATCCTCTAAGCGTCTCTTATACCAAGTTTCCAAGCCATTAACCTGGGCGACCCTATTTTAATTTTGAGTTTGTCCAAGCAAATGTTTGGAACCAAGTTTGAGACTCCTTGGAGCGTTGCCAGTGTGTTTGTGAGGAAGAACATCTCTTCAATCTCTCAGACATTTAGAGCTACTCCCTCTGAAGCTGTGGGTACCAAGAACAAGGAGAGGGATTCTCGGGGCAGGTTGTATCATCAGTATAATTTACATGAATACTTTGGAAGATGCTAAACTCATCAGTAAAAGCTCCCAGACCCCAAGCAAGTCACTGAGCAGGAGCCTCGTTGCTCTTCAGTGACAACAAAACAAGCATCTCCCTCAGAAAGACACTTCCCACTTTCCCACTGGACACCTTCCCCATCATGGGGCAAATATCTGAGCTGTTCCAGCACCAGGTGACAAGGTACCTTCTGCAAAATGAGAAGTCTTTCCTGACAGCATTCTACTTGAAATGTGCGTTGACAATAAATAATACCATTCGGTGCAACTATGGTGCCTCTGTGACCCACGTTCTCCTTTTATGCCCACTGCCCCGACTCCAGCCAGCCACTTTGCTCCTGACCACCATCACATTTCCTAAAGCATCTTTTCCTTAAGGACAGCTTCCTGAGTACATATGTAAAATAGTAGAAGAAACATAAAATTAAAAAATAGGGGTGCCTGGGTGGCGCACTTGGTTAAGCGTCCGACTTCAGCCAGGTCACAATCTCGCGGTCCGGGAGTTCGAGCCCCGCGTCAGGCTCTGGGCTGTTGGCTCAGAGCCTGGAGCCTGTTTCCGATTCTGTGTCTCCCTCTCTCTCTGCCCCTCCCCCGTTCATGCTCTGTCTCTCTCTGTCCCAAAAATAAATAAACGTTGAAAAAAAAAATTAAAAATAAATAAATAAATAAATGGCACCACTGAGTCACCAGGAAGGGGTTACCTGCAGACCAGAACATTGACAAATTTTTGAAAAGTAAATAGAAATAGATCACACTGAGAGTTAATTCCAAAGTCCAAAGCCTAGGCTGTGTATGTAGCATAAGTGATGAAGGATATAATTACAAAAAAAAAAATTAAAAAACAATCGATAAAACAAAAAGACAACCTACAGAATGGGAGATGTTTGCAAATGGCATATCTGATAAATGGATCAGATATTAGTATCCAAAGCATATGGAGAACTGATACAAGTCAACACCCAAAAACAACCCAGTTACAAAATGTGCAGCAGATATGAAGAGACATCTCTCCAAATAAGACATCCAGATGGCCACTAGACACATGAAAAGATGCTCAACATCACTCGTCATCAGGGAAATGCAAATCAAAACTACAATGAGATATCATCCCACACCTGCCAGATTGGCTAAAATAAAAAACACAAGAAACAACAGGTGTTGGCAAGGATGTGTACAAAAAAGGAACCTTCATGCACTGTTGCTGGGAATATAAACAGGTGCATCTGCTGTGGAAAACAGTGTGGAGGGTCCTCAAAAATTTAAAAATAGAACTACCCTACCATCCAGTAATCATACTACTGAGTATTTTCCCAAAAAAAGGGGGAAAACATCAATTAGAAGGAATATGTGTAGCTCTATTTTTATTGCAGCATTATTTACAATAGGCAAATTATGAAAGCAGCCCAAGAGTCCCTCAACTGATGAATGGGTAAAGAAGACGTGACATATATACACAATGGAATGTTACTCAGCCATTAAATATAATGAAGTCTTGCCATTTGCAACAACATGCATAGAGCTAGAGTGTATGATGCTAAGTGAAATAAGTCAGTCAGAGAAAGACAAATACCGTATGATTTTACTTATAGGTAGAATTTAAGAAACAAAACAAATGAACTAAGAGACAAATGAAAGAGACAAAATGAAAAAAAAAAAAGAGAAGCAAAGCAAGAAACAAACTCTTAACTACAGAGACCACACTGGTGGTTTCCAGAGGGGTCAGGTGGGGGTGGGTGAAGCAGGTGATGGGGATTAAGGAGGGCACTTGTGATGAGCACTGAGTGACATATGGAACTGTTGAGTCACTATATTGTACAGCTGAAACTAACATTAAACACTGCATGTTAACTATATTGGAATTAAAACTAAAAGCTTAATAAAAAAAAAGAAGAAAAAGTAAATTGACTCATCAAAATATACACCCTCCCCTAATTTTTTTTAGTTCAAAAGAAAAACTGAATAGATGCAGTAATTATAAGCCCCAGTTTTCCGAGAAAGCCCTGGATAATGCCTGACAAAGATCGATGTAGGCCTGATCTTTATTTTTAGTGCCCTTCTCTTCATTCTCAGAAGTGTCCTTGATTGGGCAAAATTATGGACAGCATACCACCAAACAGGAATGCGGAAGATCCAGCAGGATTACCCAGAAGACCACAACTGGATGGAAATGAGCATTCCAGCAAAACTTGAGAGACATGAATACTGGATCCCAGAAATGCATTCTGCCAGGTGGAGGTTCGAGGGGAGACTGGGAAGGATGAAGGGGAAAAAAGATATAATAGAAAAAAATCCCACCAAGCGTTGAGTCATTACAGAGGAAAGAAGTATTGAATGTCTTGTAAGAATTTGGGGAAAGCCAGGAAGTTAATTGCTCCTACTGAAATTTGATGATTCCGAGGTTAGAAATTACATAAGGTTATGGGGCAGAAGGAAGGGTATGTGGAGGGTTTTCTCTTTTCTTTTTTCTTTCCTTTTCTCTTATTATTTTAAATACTCAGAGTAGTATCGGGCTTCTCACTTTGCAACAACAGTTCAGGAAACAGCAGAACAAGTCCATAAACTGCTGCTGATGGAAAACGGTTTCTAAGTTTCAGTCCTGCCCATCCTGAGCTCTTGTTCATAAAATGGGCAGGAAGGGGTACCTGGGTGGCTCGGTTGGTTGAGAGTTTGACTTCAGCTCAGGTCATGATTTCACAGTTCATGGGTGTGAGCCCCCCATGGGACTCTGTGTTGACAGCACAGAGCCCGCTTCAGATCCTCTGTCCCCCTCTGCCTGCCCCTCCCCCACTTCCACTCTCTCAAAAATAAACATTAAAAAAAATAAATAATAAAATAAAAATCAAATAAATAAATACAATGGGCAGGAAAAGGAATTTGGGAATGTTCAAATATGTAAAATATACCATTCACACACCTGCCCTGGCAAACAAAACAAAACAAAACTACACACAGAGGGCTTAAACAAAAGAAAAGGTCTGGCCAAAGAGAAGTAAGAGGCGTATGATGAGCAAAGGAACTAAACTTTAACAATTATTGGATAAAATGTACTGCAGTTGTTCATGAGGATTCCTAAAACAAAAGTGCTTAAAAAACTAGAAGAAGCTTCTAGATGATTTCAGCCAGCTCTGGAAGGGCAGCTGTGCTCCAGCAGATGGAGTGTAGACCCACTGGTGGGGAGCAGGGGATGTGGGAGACTTGGGTGCCTGTATGCTGAAGAATTAAGTGAACCCTTACCTTATACCACACACACACACACACACACACACACACACACTCACACACTCACACCTCAAAATGGATTAAAGACTTATACATAAGACCTGACACTGTAAAACCCCTAAAAGAACCCACGGGGGAAAGTTTTGTGCCATTGACCTTGTGTTTCATGGATAGGACACCAAAAGCAAAATAAGAAGAAAACATTTTAAAGATGGAAGCAAGGAAGCATTGGCACTACACTCCAAGAACTGTCACCTTAAACAATAGTGCTGGCACATTCTGACCACCAGTAAAACATCCATCCACTTCTACCCACGTTCCAATAGTAGGTGACATTTTGTTTTAAACCAGAGAATGTTATCACATTGCCTGGCACACGTGAATTACAGGTATTAGATTGGAAACGTACAGCTGGCTTTCAACAAAAGTTTCCATTTTTGATAAGACATAAAAAGAATTGATCCCAAACTTAATTAATTATTGATGCTAATGGAAAGGAAGAGGAATAAGGGGAAACAGATGCTTGTCTAGCCATGAGTTTTGGCTCCTCCCCTCCCTCACTGTTTAAGAGAACACTTGCAGGGCGCCTGGCTGGCTCAGTCGGTTAAGCGTCCGACTTCAGCTCAGGCATGATGTCAAGGTTTGTGAGTTCGAGCCCTGTGTCAGGCTCTGTGCTGACAGCTTGGAGCCTGGAGCCTGCCTCGGATTCTGTGTTTCCCTCTCTCTCTGCCCCTCTCCCTTCCTCCCTCCCTCTCCCTCTCTCTCTCTCCCCCCCCCCTCAAAAATAAATAAACATGAAAAAAATTAAAAATATTTGCAAGTATAGATGCTTGAGGGGACAGGAGGGAAGGTCAAGTGAACCCCACTTTGCAGATTATAACAGGGAGGGGCAGGGCATGGAGGGTGCTGGAGGGAACATCCCAAGTCTAAAAAGAACACCTGCCATTCTGCTGCAGTCAGTTGTCACCATTCAGAAGCTATTTAATTTCTGGATCTTATGGTACTCAAACAGAGCTTCAAAATCCATATTTTTATATAAAAATCGAATTTCTCAATATTGGAAACCCACTAAAATTTGGAACGTATTCCTTCTGGCTAAGCAAACATTTGCAGGCCATATCCCACCCACAGGTGACAGTCTGACGTCTACAACCCACTGGATTGCCAAGGGGAGTTTCTCATAATCTCTCGGTCCCAGCTATGAGCTACCCTCTTGGTTGTCACTAAATAGCCAAAGCTTAAATAGCCAGAAGGAGCCATAAGTGAAGTGGATACGTTTCTATCTCAATGATCCAACCCTGGACCCTCATGAACCCACAACACTTTTTAAAGCTGATCTGTAAGAATATTTTGAAGGTACTTGTACTTAATTCCTAGCTATCCAGCATGGTTGAGTAAGGCAGTTTTTGTATCAATAAATTCTTCTCATTATACCATCCATAAATTGTCTTCAAAGAGGTGAGGATATTTATCACTTACTCTGCTGGCTGTAAATTGATCTTTGCTGCTTCAGGGAGCTCTTTGGCACTGTCGTTGCCTTCCATCATTGACTTGAACCATTGGTCCATGTGAGGAAGAAAGAAAGTTATCACAAAAAGGACTGTGGTGGTGGCTGACTCCACTTTCCTTGCTTTGCTGTTGAGGAAACTGAGGCACAGAGCTGTTGAATGACTCAGGCAAACCGCACAGCCGGTTAGTAGTAGGAGCCCCAGACCCCACGCCGTCTGACTACCGTCCTGGTGTTTCTGTAACACTGTTCTTCTCCTTTGCATCCTGATTAGCAAGCACCATGGCTGGCCATCGAGAGTTTTGTGTGCTCGGTGCATTGTACCCAAAGAAGGAACCAAAGAGGCAAACCTGGATGAAGTGCTAAGGAGAAGGTGAAAGGCAAATCTCAGAAGTCACATTTTTACTCTCATAAGTTCCATGGCTTTCACGCACACCAGTTCCAATAGCTTCAGACACGGGATGGCTCACATTTGCCTGAGAACACAGAAGATGGTGGTTTGAGCCACTTGTCCCAACCCCACCAGGAGATTTGCATGCTGATAATGAATCACTGTTAAGGAAATGCGTCCACGAGAGACCTACAGTTAGGAGTTCAGCCCATGTCCAACGTGGAAATGCATACTACTGATAAGAATGGGAGCTATGAGTGATCCTGTAAATTGTGGGTGACCCCAATCCTGTGTGTGCTGCACCCAGCACCACGTAGACTTTAATAAGTCAAACATGAACAACAGTTGTCTTCTTCCGTGTTGTCGACAGCAACAAAAAAGCCAATATGGCGGCAGAAAGCAGGGCAGGGGCCAGGAGGGTTGCAAATGAGCTCGAAAAAGGAGCAAAACTTCTTACAAAGCACCTTCTTCAGGAAACGTGGGGCCAAATAAGTCAGCAATTCTCGAAAGGAGACAACGTGGGATCATCCGTGTTCTTAAAATAATCACATTCAAGGGAAGATGAGCAGAGGCATCTGGCTAAATGTTACATCTGCTTCCACTTCCGTTAACTTTTTTTCCCCCAGAAGAAGGTATTAGATTATGGTAGACAGCTATTGAATGATAATACAGCACTCCTAATGCATTTTTAAAAGCCCCCTGTTTTGTACTTCATAGCTTTGCATCCATACCAACCGAGACAAAATGCATGTGAATGTAGGGACTCCATGAACACAGAGTATCCGCTCTCCTGCCTGGTTTGTTCCTCAGCAGAACCATGAAGACATCGGAGACATTTCCCTAAGGCAGGTTCTGACCTCCACCTCCCTCCTCCATCCAGTTCAACTATTGAGCAGCTAATGTATGCCTCTAGGTGCTGGGGAAGCACAAAATCAGTCAGAGATCCTGCCTTGAGGGACTCATGTTGAGGGGGGAGCACCCATCCCAGAAATGACATTTAATGTGGTTGGTCTATTACTGGGATGTGTGCAGGGGGGGCGTGAGAACCCAGGGAATTCTCTGTGTGCTAGGAACTTTGCTGGAGACCACCGTAGGCATTTGAGTAAGGCATCGTCCGGGGCGCCTGGGTGGCTCGGTCGGTTAAGTGTCCCACTTTGGCTCGGGTCCTGATCTCGCAGTCCGCGAGTTTGAACCCCGTGTCGGGCTCTGTGCTGACAGCTCGGAGCCTGAAGCCTGCTTCGGATTCTGTGTCTCCCTTTCTCTCTGCCCCTTCCCTTGTCGCTCGTGCACTCTCTCCCTCTCCCTCTCTCTCTCTCTCTCTCTCTCTCAAAAATAAAATTAAAATTATTAAAATTTTTTAAATAAATAAAAATAAGTTTAGGGGCGCCTGGGTGGCGCAGTCGGTTAAGCGTCCGACTTCAGCCAGGTCACGATCTCGCGGTCCGGGAGTTCGAGCCCCGCGTCGGGCTCTGGGCTGATGGCTCAGAGCCTGGAGCCTGTTTCTGATTCTGTGTCTCCCTCTCTCTCTGCCCCTCCCCCGTTCATGCTCTGTCTCTCTCTGTCCCAAAAATAAATAAACGTTGGAAAAAAAAGAAATTTTTTTTAAAAATAAGTTTAAAAATGAATAAGGCATCGCCCTTGACCTCAGGGAAGTCACAGACATGTGGTGAGAGTCCGCCTAACAAAAATTTGTATATTTAGGGCATGGAGGCTGCTCTAAAAGCCTAGCAGTTCACCGTCTCCTTTCCCACTAGCAGAGACTGCCCATTTTACAGATGAGAACGTTAAGACACTTTTTACATCTTGCCCAAAAGCACACAGCTAATTAGGGGCAGAGTCAGAACTAGGATCGGTATTTTTCCCACACCCGCCTTCTCCACGTGCCCGTGAACACCACTCTTGCTCTCTTGTGCGTGGAGACAAACGAGCATTTTTGCTGATTGTT
This sequence comes from Prionailurus viverrinus, assembly GCF_022837055.1. Lineage (NCBI taxonomy): Eukaryota > Metazoa > Chordata > Mammalia > Carnivora > Felidae > Prionailurus > Prionailurus viverrinus. The sequence goes on from NC_062562.1 coordinate 166,649,186, forward strand.
CCCCTCAAACGCTTCTTCCACAGCCGTGTAAATTGAGCCCTGGTGAAGCCTTAGACACAAGAGGGCACTGCAGCCCTGAACATTCACACCTGCCTTCCTAGGGCCGCTGTGGGGTCGGTGCAGCATCATCTCCCAGTGTCTGGTGCCCCCTCCGGTGTGGCAGTCCCACCACCCGCACTGCAGTAGTGTTTCCACCACCCCGTGGGGCTACAAAGGACAGAGCCGTCCAGACCGAGAAGCATTTCTCTGATGCTCGCTGTCTGCCAGATACGGACTGCAGGCCAGGCGTGCAGCCATGAGCAAGACGCAGAGGCCCTGCCCTCGAGTAGCCCAGAGTCTGGTGAAATTCACAACACTGTGAAACCCGTCAAAGGGGCCGAGCGTGGAGCAGGGAGCCCGCGAGAGCCTCGGCTGGGATGGGCTACCTCCCCCACGTCATGGGTGTGAACTGGTCCCTGTGCTCTAGGACTTTACTGGTGAGGAGACACACACCACCAACTGGAGAATAATAAAGGGCAGACTGTAGCGAACTGTTTGGGAAAGACTATAAATGCTCTCGGTAGCCGGGAGAGAAAGCATCTGGTAACTGGCAAAACTTGGGGGGTCGGGGGGAAGGGCAGATGGTCCTTCCCAAGGAGGAAGCGGGAGGAAGTGACCCCTTTGTGCCTTGACTGCCTCATCTATAAAATTGAGATAATAATAGTACCTGCCTGGTAGGGTTGGGGCAAACATGGAAGTTTTGACGATTTATGAAGCACTCACACTGGATGTTACTGTTGTTCGTCATTGACCATGTTATTGTTCATGATGATGATGACAGTGTTATTGATGATGATGGTGATGGTATCACTGCTGTTGCCCCAGCTCTGGCTCATACCTGAGAGATGGGGCCTTCAATTATGGTCACTTTTCTCCTGTAGTGGGGAGAAGTTTCGCCTCTTGTTTCCGATGACTGGTGATGTGAATTTACATAGAGATCGGTTAATAATAGCTATTATGTTTCTACTCCATAAATTAGACCAAGATGACCAAACTGTATCATGGAATGTGTCTGTAGACAAAGGATTTTTATTTCCTTTCTGTGTACAAGAAACAGTAGTTGTGGCCTCCCCGGCTAGCTGAAGTGGACGTTGAAGATCTGGACCAGGATCTGGACCTTTGTAGGTGGCGTGGAAAGTGTGCACGGGACAGAGTACAGCTTCATGCAGAGGGCAAGAGGGAGTCTGTCCTCAGAGCACGGAGCCCACATAGACCACCTTGACCGTTTCCAAATTGAAACGAAATGAAGAAACACACAGATAATGAATCTTACCTTGCCTGGGCAGGCAGACCGCCGCCAGGCAGACCGCCGCCCCACGCGCCTCCCAGATCTTAAGCATCAAGTTTCCGTCTCCCTTGAATCCCCAGCTGCTTACTGGGGAATGTTTCCATTATTAATAATTATGAATACCACCTTCTGTCTGTTTCACTCTTGCAATGACCAAGGACTACAAGAATGTCTCCTTCATTTAGTCCTTCCAAATGCCACGGCTGTCCACATTATGCACGTGAAGGGCCCACAGCTCAGAAGCCAGGGTCACATGGTCTTACATAGGCAGGAGCTCAGACAAGATGAAGGTTTATGCTCTTAACTAAATTTATTCATTGCAAAAATGATCATCAGTTATAGGCCTGGGAACTGAAGAGCCTGTTTTTTGTTTTTGTTTTTTTTGTCTTTGTTTGTTTTTTTGTTTTGTGTGATTCGGAACCATTGTCTATAGTCAGAGAAAGATTCTAATGGGAATATGCATGGGTTATGTGCCACAGAGGGACTTTGTTCTGATGGGGACCTGCTTGTTGTACATCCTTGGCCTGGGGGCATCTCAAAATTTAGCTAAGTAACATGTATATGGGAAAGTTTCTTTGGGGGGAGGGGAAGGAGGGAATGTCTTATGCAAACAGGGTCAGTATGTATCATGTGTGGCTTTTCTGACAACGAAGTAAGACCTACCTCTGGGTCCCTATTGTGGGTTGGGTTGTATCCCACCCTCTCCCCAAAACACAGATGGTGAAGTCCTAACCCCCGGAACTTCCAAATGTGACTTTATTTGGAAGTAGGATTGTTGTGTATGTAATTGAGATGAAGTCATTCTGGAATAAGGTGGCCCTTAATCCAAGGACTGGTGTCCTTATAAGAAGAGGAAAAGAGATGCAGACACACTAGGCAGAAGATGCCACGTGCTAATAGAGGCAGAGATTGGAATGATGCGTGTGTAGGCCAAGGAGTCCCCGGGACCGATGGCCACCACCAGAAGCTGGAAGAGGCAAAGAAGGAGTGTCCCGGGCAGGTTCAGAGGGGACCGGGCCCCGCTGATGCCGTAGTCTCGGACTCCCAGCCTCCAGACCGTGAGACAGTAAATTCTGTTGTGTTAAGCCCGCCTGTTGTTGGAACCTTGTTACGGCGGCCCTGGGAGAGGGACGCAGCCCCAGGGCAGGCCCCTCCAAACCCTTCCCCAACCGCCTAAAACCCCGGCTGATTTCTTACCTCGGAGCAGTGGTTCTGAAAGAGCAGCCCACAGACGTGGTGACACATGCAGGTTCCACAGACCTGTGGACACATAACCGCTGGAGCGGCACCCGCCGGACTCTGCCTGTCCAGGCCGTCCCGGCCATTCTGGTGTAGCTAGAGTTTGAGCATTGCCGCTTTAGACGGTGTATGAAATAGCATTTCCTTGCTTCCAAGATGTGCTTCTCACATTCTTCGTTTTTCTGAAATCAAATGCATCTCAGTGTCTCTGTAAAATCTTAAATGACTGGTGTCTCTTGCATCATTTGTGTGTTAGAATCCATGAAAAATAGTGCATACAACATCCATCCGATATGCCTGTTCGTGTTGCTTGTTTAAGAAGCTACAACCGTGGTAGAAGTGATTCCTGGTGCTCTGGGATTTTAAAGAAGTTTGTGTCCTGGCCATGGGAAGTGCACCGGGCACCTTGAGACGTGAGGTGACCTTCAGAAATGCCTCCCGGGAAGCATTTAAACCTTCCATTCGTCTCTGATGCACCGATGCATCGTCTCTGATGCTTCCGTTCGTCAACTTGAGGCCCACCCTCTGGGTCCTACTCCCATGTAATCACTGTGACCTTCCTTCCCGCCGCTCCTGCTGGCCTTTCCGAAGGGCCTCTGGTCTTGAGGCTTTACTTCAAAGATACACTACTTGCTCAGAGAGGGGCCCCCTGACTGCAGGAAGTAATGCATTTGGTTGATTTGTTTTCTTCCCTCTCTTCTGGAGGCATTTCCCTATGAAGCTTGCAGATCCCCCCCGCCCCCTGTCCCTGCCCACTCAGAAACTGAGCCTCAGATAAAAATGGTGTGCGGTTAGGAGGCTGGTATTTAAGACAGAACATCTGTTCTGTCACACTTTAACAACACGGCTGCTAAAGCAGGAGAAAATTAATTAAAAGTGTCACTCATGTGGCTGTTCAAATTACATTTCTCCTTCTTCTCCACGGAGCATTCACGTATACGTTATAAAATGTTGTGGTGTCCTGAATCATTAATTTTGTTTAAATTATTATAAATTGCTCACTGACACAACAAAAATGAGGAAATTGGGGAGACGAGATTTTATTTGCACAGAGTTTGTATTTTTTTATCTTTATTTTTTTTAGAGAGAGAGAAAGCACGAGTGGGGCAGAGGGAAGCAGAGACTCCCAAGCAGTCTCCGTGCTCAGTGCAGAACCGGACGTAGGGCTCGATCTCACGACTGTGAGAGCACGACCTGAGCCAGAGTAAGAGTCAGATGCTCAACAGACCGAGCCACCCAGCACCCCTCCACAGTGTTTAAAGGATGAGTTTTAGTAACATGCTGTGGGTCAGTGTAAAACACACACACACACACACACACACACACACACACACAACACATACTCCATTCTTGTAAAAGTATCACTGCTCTTTACCCTCCCTTCTCTCCCCAGTGTTGCTGACGTTTTCTAGAACAATGATGACCCACGTCCCAACTTGTATGTTGGTTTATTTTTCTCACTTTTCCCGCCATGTCCATCCCAAAGCAAAGAAAGACTGTTATATTCACATTCCCACAAGATTCCCCCAAGAGATCTTAGCGTTTTTAAGTTTGTTCATTTATTTAGAAAAGTGTTTCACCAGGGTGCTCCGTTTGTCGGGAGCTCAGCGGGCCATGCTCCTGAGATCCCTGCCCTTGATACATGTTCACAAAGGCAGTAATTCAAGGAGAAAGCAGTCAGTGTAATGAAAGCAGTAAAACAGTTATTAAATATTCCGAGAACAGAGGGCTTACGTCTAGCTGGAGGGGGTCAGAAATGTTAGCTGAAATTAAGACACACTTGTGTAGGGAATGTTTTTAGATTCATAGAATGCCCGGGCAGAAGGAAGTTTACAGACTCTCTAACCCCAGCATTTTCTAATGTGGTTTAAGTGACAGAGCCCTTTCTTCAGAAAGAAACTTCTCACAGGGACGCCCAGCATGGCAATGGCGGCCCGTGAGGGCTCCCAGGAGCTCCCTTTGGAAACCTCTGGTCTAATTCAGTTGCCTCATGTTGCAGATTAAATAAACGTGGGGGCAAAAGGGTCAAGTCATGAGAAGAGTCCACTTGAAGGAAATAAAAATCCGCTGTAGCAAGAGCCTTTGTGCGACAGCACAGGAAACACGTTTGGCTTATTTAAGTGGAGATTTTGGAGGTATTTCTATACAAGACGCTTGCAGCATTGGCCTGCCTCAGATACTGAATAATCCTAACCTTAGTCCGATGAGAGAACGGTGCTTGGAAGGTTCTAGAATGCCTCGTAGAATATGGTTTTTCTGTGGCAGACGCCTAAGAAATCTGCAACTCGGTCCTTGTTAGTTGACTTGGTTGTTGACGGTTGATGCAGTCAACAAACTTACAATGCCTCTGTGATAAAACTTAACTCTCGATTATCTTTCATACTTTTTAAAAACCAAGGTTAGTCTTTGTAACAGGTAATTGGCAACTTCGAGGTTATTCAAAAGAACACTCCTCAGCCTCTGAACTGACTTCGCCCAACCTCACCGGTTCCTGAGGGTGCACCCTGTCAATGATTTCTTTACCCACCATTTAATCCGCAAATATCAGGTGGCTGCTTCCTGTGAACAAGACACTGTACGTGTCCCTTTGTGGGAATTAAAGCTATGCTGAGAGCGTTTCCAAAATGCCAAATAGAGTAGAAGAGATTAGACGTAAGTAATCGTCGGAACTCAGATTGGAACATACTTGGCTTTGGCCAAAATTCGTCACGGGACTTGTGGAATCGCAAGCAGGCAGGTGACGGGAAGCATTGTCACAGGTCTGATGGATGTGGCGATCCCTGCAGCTGCAGGAAGTGCACAGGGAGAGCCTCGAGTTGGAGCCGGAGACCCCGGTGGGGGTCCGGGCTTGGCCACACTCGGCACAAATGGAACAGCCAGTGCACGACGCATCATTTCCCCTGTGGTTCGCCTAATCTGGCAAAACGAGCCAGGCTGAGCTCCTTCCTTCCTTCTCTGGATTCTGTGAATTCTGCCAAACCCCTCACACCTTCCCCCAGGTTGATGCATACAGGGCATAAAAATGACACCACGATTTCAACGCATAAGTCTTGAAACCTAAAGCTTTATGAGTCAACAACCCCAAGACACCAGCTGGATCTCAGCCATTGTCATGAGCCCTGAGTGTCACTCACAGTTTCTGGAGCAAGAGGTTACACGTGACCATACAAAGTCAACGTGACATTTTTCGCCATCGTTTGTGAGTGTGTAAAACAACCCATTGATTTCTACAAACCCCTCTGAGTGATTCACTTAGGCTGCTGCATGGACGGAAGTGTGACCTCATCCAAGGTCCCCCGATGCACAGAATTAGACGGAAGCAAAACCCAGTGCTGTGGGGTGTGGCAGGCAGACCCCCCAAATGCCAGGGTTTATGCCAGCGATCACAAGGTCTCGAAATCAAACAGCAACAAAATCTGTCTGCCGCGTCGACTAGGAAATACTGTCTCTAGGACAAATATGTTAATCATCCACGATAGCACCGGTAGCTTGGCTAGGTCCCTGTTTAGCAGTATGATAATATCGCCTCCATGTATAAACTCTGCGTAGCCGGCATACATAATGCATGAGCTGGCAAATAAAGAGATCTGGATTCCGTGCACTGAGGAGCCGCGCCGACTGTCTCGACCAGAGCCTTCGCCTTTTCTCGCACTCCCAGCAGCTGGTTTTGAGACCATTCATCAGTGCTCCCGCCATGCGCAGTGAACTCCATTGTCCGCACGCCGTGGGTTTAGCCCTGCTTGGAAATTATCTGTCACATAAACATCCTCCAAGGATGGAGAGGAGAGGAAGGAAGACAAACACTGTCTCGGTGAATTTTTTTTTTTTTATTGTGATGATTTTTTTTTTCTCGTTTCCAGTTTTGTGTCCTTTTTAATCACTTCATTTGCATGTGTAATTGTCACTTTTCCCCACGCAGTCAAGCAAGTGTAAATGAATGTTCTGGCATAAACGGCACCAGAAACCAGAAGCGCGAACGTGAAGATTTTTCTGTTTGCACGTCTGTTGCGTAATTTAGTCTTTTCTTTGTGAAATCTGAATGCTTCGCCTCTGACCGCAGGGACTCCGTGGGTCAAAACTCCCATACGCATTGGTTGTGGATTTGCTTGCTACGGTTTATTTTTTATCTCCCCTCAGGAACAATATGCATTTGGAAGTCAGATATCTCACTTGAGCCAAAATGGTCTCGGTCACTAACCAAAGTTTTTAGAAAACCAAATGTTGTTTATATGTCTTCGTAAGCAAAGGCCGAGCAAATAGAATGAGCTTTCTCTGTCGGCAAACGCACGGTTCTGCATCTGGGTTTGACAGGTTTTTTTTAATGTTTATTTATTTTTGAGACAATGTGAGAGACAGTGCAAGCAGCAGAGGGGCAGATAGAGGGAGACACAGAGTCCGAAACAGGCTCCAGGCTCCGAGCTGTCAGCCCAGAGCCCGACGCGGGGCTCGAACTCATGAACCGTGAGATCATGACCTGAGCCGAAGTTGGATTCTTAACCGACTGAGCCACTCAGGTGCCCCTCTGCATCTGGGTTTGAACATATTAGCGCTCTCACTGCATGTTCCAGGGGTCCACCAGCTATGACACAGGCTTACCCACCAGGGACTTCAGAAATATCAGGACAGGACGAAGAGAATCGTGATAAATGTTTTTACATCTACCCATCATGTTCATAAGCGTGCGCGCCGTGTGAATGTCAGAGTGCACGTGGAAGGGGATCGCAGGACACATGCGTGTACAGAATGGGAAATGGACTATTTCACCCAGTTGCAGAGAGGAATTTGCAGTGAGGTATAACCGTATGCTTTCAAAAGCATGCCCCCTGTCCTAAGACCAGACAAAACTGTCCAGATCCCAGAAGGCCAGGCTGAGAGGGAGCAGAGCAGTGATATTCACTCTCTTCTGCCCTCCTTGGCTTCCACTTTGGGCTGAAAGTAGAATCTCCTTCTCGGTCCAGGTCTAGACTGTCGCCTCGGCCTCTTGCCCGTGTCTGCATTTCAGAGGGAGCCTCCGGTCGTACAATTCCTGTCTCCGGAGTAGGGTACGCCAGCCTCACAGAGGGACACGGAGGCAGTGTCACCCCAACACCCGGCACAGGGCCTGGCAAGTAGTGGGCGCCCAAAAGTGGTCGTAGCAGCCTTTGACGCTCTTACTAAGAGTAGACCTCAACAAGCCCGTACAGTAAAACCTTGGTTTGTGAGCACAATTTGTTCCGGAAACATGCTTGTAAATCCAAAGCTCTTGTATATCAAAGCAAATTTCCCCAGAAGAAATCATGGAAACTCAGATGATTCGTTCCACAACCCAAAAATATTCATTAAAAAATGATTACAATACCGTCATATAATACAAGATACTAAAGAAAATACAAACTATAAAGAGAAAAACGAATTAACTTGCACTTACCTTTGAAAACCTTCGTGGCTGGTGTGAGGGAGACAAGAGAGAGGAGGGCTATTGTGTAGGACGACTTTCAGTTTCACTAACCATCACTGCTCTCAATTGGCTCAATGGAATCTTTTCTGCACGGGGGCCATTGTATATGTTCGCACGGATGTTGACTACAGTACAGTATTAATAAACTCTTGTCATAGACTGTATTTAATGTTACTGGCAATAAGGCAGCCGAGGAAAGGGTCTATATCTGCAGGCAGCCTCACCTAGAATGAAGCAAAGCCTTCTTCAGGTTACTCTTGTCTGGAAAAGCAAAGAACTGTCCATAGGTGCTTGGAGGTGACAAAAAATACACCAGTGCCAGTTGGGGGCACCTTCCAACGTTCTGAAAAGTCAGGGATTTCTGCCAAACACCACCTCCTGAGACCAGCATCTGAGCATGGGAGACGATCACCCACAATCCCGCAGGGAGTGAGAGAGAGAAAGAGAGAAGAACCATTGGCTCAGTTGTGATCACACGGCGTCTGGCATCACATACGACTTGTGTTGCGCAACATCACTCCTCTATAAAGTTAAGATTTGTTAGAAATGTTTGCTCGTCTTGCGGAACACTCACAGAACACGTGACTCAAAATCCAGGCTTGACTGTCTTCTGCACGTGAGACCCAGAGGAGAAAAGGCGCAGAGCTGGAACCAGGGCAGGCTCCCCAACCACGTCCCCGCCTGCGGGAGTCAACTTGCTCACCTCTGAACCGTGTGCCTTCTGGTGATTTTGCTCACGACACGGCATCAAAGCCTATTTCTGTGCATTTTGTATTTTGTCCTGGTCTATTTTGTTCTAGACAGTGAGTCCCTGACAGCAAATACTTTGTCTGTTTCTGGCCGTTTCCCCTGGACCTGGCAGCGTGTCTTGCACACACGGAATCTCTATGTATGTTTGTCGCATTGAATTACACGCAAAGTGAAAAGAAGCCATGAACAGAAGTTGTCAGAATCACCATTGAGCAGAGTCCTGTAGGGTTCTGGCTGTCTGTAAAGCAAAAAGCCAGATTTTCCAGGTTTCAGTCACAATAACGTGTGCACGGATAACAGAGAGGCAGTGACAACATAGCCAAGAGCTTTGTACTGTACAAAACAACGCATTTCATCAGTGAGGTGTTGGCTGTATGTGCATTAGATGTTTTTGGAAGAAGAGGAAGGAAGACCAGTTTCAAACTTCAGTGAGTCCCTCCTAAGACTCGTTAGTAAACGTGTTCTTGTTTACAGTGGGTGTAGGGATCTACCTTTTTTGTGATAAGCTCTCCCCAAATCCTGCATATGCTGTTAGTGTATTGGGCATGTCCCTTGTCTTCTGAGAGAAGTCGTAGGTGAACGCTAGCCCAGGTCTGATCAAAGTATCACAAAGTCTAAGCATCTTTTTTTTTTTTAATTTTTTTTAACGTTTATTTATTTTTAAGACAGAGAGAGACAGAGCATGAATGGGGGAGGGTCAGAGAGAGAGAGGGAGACACAGAATCTGAAACAGGCTCCAGGCTCTGAGCAGTCAGCACAGAGCCCGACGCGGAGCTCAAACTCACCAACCGTGAGATCATGACCTGAGCTGAAGTCGGATGCTCAACCGACTGAGCCACCCAGGCGCCCCAAGGTGGGTTTCTAAATTACCTGCCAATTTTGAGGAGCCTGACCACCATAGAAATCTCAAACCCGTTTGGGTAATCTTAAAACCCACCTAGGGCATTTTCTCCCAGAGGAGGGTCTGACCTTCGGACAGGATCTGGAAGGTTAGAATCGGTAGGTTTAAATTATACACAGGGGCTGCTTTTTAACTTTTGTTTTGTGTCCTCTTTAAACGTATTTCTTGTGTGTTTTGTTTCTGTTTGGCTATTCTAAAGAATCTTGTATATTAAAACAATGGTGAATACAGCACAGTTGTGGTGTGGCTCTCGAGGAAAAGAACGCCGTTCAACCCTTATAGACGGAGGCAGTTACGCTTGGCACTTAGAGAAAAGGTGGGTGGGGGCTGAGGGGTGACCACGTACCCACAGAGAGCCAAAAAGCTGGATTCTAAAACACGGAGATGTGGGATGGGCTTAAGAGATCCTTCCTTAGCCTGATTTCAGTGTGCTGCCTTGATATGTCATGGCCAAGTATATGCTGAAAAGGTCTTTGTTTGTTAGCCATTAATCCATTCGGCAAGCATTTTGTATACAGCGCTGAGTCCCAGATTCTGAATAGGCACCGGGGACCCAGATTTCCAGCATGAGGATTTCAGATTGTGTGTGTCTGTCTGTCTGTCTTCTGTTCTCTGGGGGTGTGGTGGGAACCTGGTAGGAGCAGTTACTTTTTTTTTTTTTTTTTTCATTTCAATTCAGCACAGCAATTGCTACCATTGGTACCAGGGACCCTTTTTGAGTGACAGATGAGGGAGAACCCAGGAGAAGCTTCTGCAGCAGCAGTAAAGAGATAAATCCCTAAACAGCACAGGGACAGGCCCCAGCACGGTGGTGGTGGACGAAGGGCAGGAAAGGGCAGTTTGCAGTCACACACGCAACGCAAATGTCAAAGAAAGGCGAGAAGATGGCCCACTTCACTCAAAATCTGAGAAATGTGCATTAAACCAATGCCAAGTACTGTGTCTGCCCACTGGAGCCATTGTCATAATGCAGACCCCCCCCCCCATAAACTGTAAGTTAGAGAGCGTGAGTCTATATCGACTAGGACTCAGATGCCTCTGCCTGAGGCAGTAGACGGCTGCCCCACGACTCACGCACAACCCCCCGGGACCCTCCCCATCGCCACGTGACCCCAGCCCCCCTCGAGAGAGGTCCCTTCCCCTCTGTTGGCCAAAGGCATGAGAGCCGGTGAGTATGAAGCAGGGCCCGGATGCTTTAGGAGCCCCCATGTGTCCCCCTTGCTCACCTCCTCCTGCTGTGACCCAGTTCGTTCCCGACGAGGGCTGGGAGCTTCAGCCTGGGTCCCAGAACCAGGACGCCACACGGAGAACCCAGTGTAGCCGTGCGTTTACCAGGACGTGACATTAGCAAGAGATAAGCTTTCATTTTTTTAAGCACTGAAGGTAGGGGCTCCGTGTTTGGACCCTGAAGCTGGTTTAGTGAAAGCTGACCATAAAACCTTTCAACACAGCAGTTGCAGTGCTGGTAGCTAGCTTAACTGACGGTCTCGTCCACGCGCAAAGATACGAGCGAGCGAGTTTTCTGCAGCGCCGTTTATGGTAACGAAGAACAAAAGGAAACAGCCTAAATTTCCGTCAGCAGGGAAGGCACCAAATAAATTGTAGTATGTATACATTGTTAATTATAATGTATGTAATATATATTATATATAAATTTATAATATATAATATAAATTATATATACAATTTATATATATCATTTATATATATAAATTATATATCCATGTATATATATATATCCATATAATGGAATACCACACATCTGTTACAACTTTTCAGAATTACTTACATAATTGTACATTGCAGTATTTACCCCAGTATTTACCATTCAGCAACTTCATGTCCTCAGGCAAGTTTACGTTTTTCATGTTCGTCCACGTCAGCAGGTGTGGATTGACTCATTCATTTCATGTGCTCTCCAACCTTCTCCGTGTGAATGCGCTGATTTAAGCCGCCCCGTCTCCCGCTAGGGGTTAGCTGGGCCACTGCTGCTCAGGCACCGGTGCTGTTGAGAAGGACCTCCTACGCGCCTCCTCACGGGTGTGTGCAGGGGCGTGTGCAACGGTGCTTGCAAGATGCTCCGCCGTGGAGCTGTAGGCCGCACGGCACCGAGCATCGTCACCTCTCACGGCTGTGCCGACTCCAAACAATTGCTCACTCGCGTGCTGCCTGTTTGGCCCCATGTCCAGATGCTGGGCAATGATGTATGTGACAAACATGAGATTGTGGACACAGACCATGTGACGAAAATGTCTTTTAATTCTTTTAATGCTTATTTGTTACTTTGAGAGAGAGACAGACAGACAGAATGCCAGCAGGGGAGGGGCAGAGAGAGAGGGAGACAGAGAGGGAGACACAGAATCCGAAGCAGACTCCAGGCTCCGAGCTGTCAGCACAGAGCCCGATGTGGGGCTCGAACCCACAAACTGTGACACCGTGACCTGAGCCGAAGTCTGACGTGTAACCGACTGAGCCCCCCAGGCACCCCGCAAAAGTATCTTTTAAGTGGTGCGGGAGGATGATAAGTCACCTCAAGGTAACAGTTACCTCTGGGAAGGGAGCAGGCTGAGATCAGGGAAGGGTGGACAGGTGCCCTCAAGTCCATGTTTTATTTAAAAACAAAAACAAAAACAAAACACTGAGGCAATAGGGTTCGGCCTTAAGATTTGACAAAGTTGCTGGTTTCTATGCAGGTGTTTTTATGTTACTTGAACCTGTTTAAAATATCTGTGTGTGTGCAAATATGACCACATATACACAGAGAATCATCTTAAGACATTTTGGAGATATTTAGGTCACCTCTGGGAAGTGGGGGTCAGAAGGGTATTTCACTTGTCACTTTATTCCGTTCTTCAGTGTTTGCATTTTTTTTAGCAACATATATCAAGTTAATGAATTAAAAACTGAGGAGGGGGGCGCCTGGGTGGCTCAGTCGGTTGAGCATCCGACTTCAGCTCAGGTCACGATCTCGCGGTCCGTGAGTTCGAGCCCCACATTGGGCTCTGTGCTGACAGCTCAGAGCCTGGAGCCTGCTTCTGATTCTGTGTCTCCCTCTCTCTCTGCCCCTCCGCCGTTCATTCTCTGTCTCTCTCTGTCTCAAAAATAAATAAACGTTAAAAAATAATAATAAAAAATAAAAAAAAAAACTGAGGAGGGATGAGTTTCTTACTGTGTGGGTTAGATGGAAGGCTTCAAACTCTCAGAACCTGCGTTTTCTCATCTGTAAGATCGACTTTGGAGGGCTACTGTGAGCGTTATGAATTACTCATATCAAACATCTTGCAGAGTGCCTCTACATAGTAGGCACTAAATAAATAATAGTTGTTTACATTATTAATCAAAATGCAGGATACGCTCTGTATGCGAATTTACTCCCCCTGAAACGTGCAGAGGAAATAGATGTAGTGTCTTTATTTCTCAATAACTGATCTGTTCTTCCACATGAGCTCCCCATGAGGGAAAATGGATCTTTGAGCCGGGAAACTTAGTTTGATTCAATAATTTAAACCCACAGCCAGTGTTTAAACCCCTTTCGGTGAGGGCTGTCTCTTTAGATTTAAACACCTAGACTCTCAGATCACTGCTGCCTGCGCCCCTGGGGAGATGGTGTCAGATTTAGCAAACAAAAATACAGGACATGCAGTTCCCTTTAATTTCAGGCAAACAGCAAGTAATTTTTTTTAGTGGTAAGTCCCAAATACTGCATGGGACATATTTATACAAATATATATATATATATATTTGTATACAGTATATAAATATATATTTACATACTGTAGTGTTCATCTGAAATGCCCATGTAATTGAATATCCTATCTGTGGGTCAATGGTGGAGGGGGTATAGGGGGGAGAGGGAATAAGGTCCCAGGGCCTCCCGGACTTTGGATGTGCATTAGACAGTGTCTGGGTCCAGTCCAGTGGACAGGCTCTGAGTTCCGTGGCTGGTGCGACCCACAGGCTGTGTCTCAGCTCAGCCAGGGTCTGGGGTCTGAAGCCCCTTTGTTTTTCTGGCACATCCTCTTTGGGCCCTGGACTGGGACCACTCTTTAGCCACTGCAGTGGGGTCTTTAAGCCTGACTACGGTGGGATCTGTGCCAGGTTTTGTGGCTCTCAATTGAGCCACTGGTCTGTGGCCCCAGAGAAGCACGCAGAAGGTACGATGACCCCAAGGAAGCTGAACTCCAGCCATCCCTCTCCCCGAACAGTCCATGTTCGCCTCCAGCTCAGATGTGGCCCATCTCTGTGAGCTCATAGAGTCCCAGAGTCCCCAGCCTGAAGCAGAGAGCAGGAAACAACCCGACGACCATGTCCCTGTGATGGACCCTTCTCTGCCCACCCGCTTCCCGCCTGCCTTCATCATCCCCAGTCCCCCAGGATCACAGGGCTCCTTCCTGGACGCTCTGCGATCACCACTCAGCACTCACTCCATGAACATGTAGTCAAGTACCCACTATATCCCGAGTACCATCCAGGTGCTAGAAATAACAGGAGGAAGACGGCATCTCATTTTGTCCCTATAAATTCTAGAGCTTACACTCTGGTGCAGTTGAACACGCGGACAGTGAGCAAATTCTGAAAATTTCTGTTATAAGGACCCAACTTTACAGAATGTGACAGTGACCTCTCTAAAGGGGAAGAAAACAGGGACAGGTGGGGGCTGGTGGCATGGTCATGAGAGGTGCTCTTTCCCATTGGGTGGCTGGAGAAGGCATTTGAGCAGAGACTTCAACGAAGAAAAAAGCCATGCCAGCGTCTGGGGACAGAGAGAATGATACGCGTCCTTCAGAATCTGCAGAAGTCCAGCTGGCTGGAACAGAGTGGATTTGCAGAGCGGGCAGAGAGATCAGAAAGGTCGCCCACCTCATAGTCTACTTTCAAAATGATATAGAAATAATTTGGGAAGCCCCTTGTGCTTTCTGGACTCTCTTCTTGCTCACGAGAATAAGGCTGTTGACCATGGACTGAAGCCAAGGAGGTCTGTGCCTTCCCTCACACCGCGGGGCCCCGGGCTTCCTGGCAGCCTGGAGCTGGGAAGCCGCAAGCACAGTTCCGGGGGAGATGGACGCACAGGCGAAAGTCTACAACATAGCCCTGCTGTGGTCGCGAGTGTTTACCAGGTGTTCCAAGAGGCCAGCGGAGGGGATGGCTTCTCTCGCAGGAAGCCGTCCAGGATTGGCCGCTTGAGCCGTTCACTCGAACTCCGCGCACGGCGTGTGATTTGTGTCGGTGCAAGGACCGTGGAGCGGGGAGGGGGTGAACCAAGTCAGGCTCTGTAAAATGATGTGTATGCATTTCTGCAGCGGGAACACAGGGAGTTTTCATCGGGCCCCTTGTGATGAACGAGGGCCCAGAGGAAGACAGACAGCCTGCAGTACAAGGGCCTGTCCGGGCCCACACGTGTGCAAGCTGTAAGGAAGGCCGGGGTTCTCTCCTGCTTCGGCTACACTAACAACCTTCTTTCTGTTTCTTGTCTGGCTCCCCCTCCCTACCTGCCCAGGTCCTGGAGTCCCCACGGTGACAGTGCACAACACAACGGATAAGAAAAGTAAGTACCTTTTGCTCTTTTCTGGAACCTTCCCGTGCCATGGCAGAGAGGAAGCTGAGCCTTGCGAGAGAGTCCAGCCCACGGAGTCCTGTCTGGAGACCCAGAGTTGGGGATGTCCTCGCAGTTCAGAGTGACCCCCACGACTGGCAGTATCGATCAAATGTCAGAGCCACCCAGACAGAAGGTGCCCCCGCCCCACGAGTGCTGAGGCCCGGAGGCCACCGCGACCATGCAGGGCCCCTGTGTGGGGCGCTGAACAGGGCCCATGGCCCCCAGCTCCTCAGTCTGGCCCTCCCGACCCTCCCCTCCTCTTAGAACCTCCCACTGGGGGCCAAGGCTCCATGGGTGCTTTGAGACTCACCTGCCCTTTGTGGCGGGGGGACACCCTCACAGCACGGAGGGGCTTCACGTGCATGCCGCTGCAGGGACGAAACTTTCCGGAGCCTCTTGAGGACCTCACAGCACATTTTTGCTTGAGGGGACCCCGTGCAGGTTGACACGCACATGCAGAGGTCTGTCCCCTTCTTGGCCTTACTTCTTGACCTTCCTGTCCCCAAGGAACCCTACTGCCTCCTTCCTCCCAACTCCTCCCTCCTTCCTACCAGGGCACCACCCGCCTCCGCTCTGTACCCTGCCCTCGAACAGCAAGTCAGACCTGAGGCCCCGATGGCGGGGTGACCCTGCACGTCCCTCGAGTGTCACGGCAGCAGGCCATCAGTGACTCTGACTCCTGTCTCGGTGGTAGGGCTTCGAACGGCACTGGCGAGGGGGAAAGCGTGGAAGAGGGGGTCTCCCGCCATCTGTTTAGACACTGGTTAAAAAGTGGTCAAAGTGTTCAAAAGTGGGTAAAACAGATTTATTTCAAGAGACAGCATTTAGAGAGTATTCCCAGATAATGACAGTATTCCACAAAGCTCATCAAATGATGACTAGAAATGCATAATTAAAAAAAAATCAGAAATAGATTTTTAAAATCACTTAAATGTAAAAAAAAAAAAAGGCAAAAAGAGGGACATCAGATGGTTACAAAACCCACTCAAAACACTTGTGTGGCCCTCAAAGGGGAGAAGGGAGGGAGGGGGCTGTGTTGGCCTCCCTGTGTGCTGGGGGGAGTGGGGGTTCAGGGTGAAGGGTGCCCGGCCCCAGGCCTCATCTCCAGCACGACTGGGGAACGTTTCTAGGAGCCTGTGAGGTTTGGGGGTCTGGCCACACGTCCAGTAGGGACAGGGTTTGACACAGGATTCCCTGGGCTGCACCCGCCTCCCCTGCCCGCCCCCAGGCTGCCCGCTCTTCCCAGCACAAGGGCTTGGAGAGTCCTGGGGAGCCTGGCCAGCAGGTCGGGCCAGGACCCCCACCCCAAGGCATGTGTCTGTGGGATCGACAGACACGGCCCGCATGACAGGCCTCGAGTGTTCATGCCAGAATCTCCTTAGCTACGGATTTCACCAGAAAAGATGGAAGTATTTCACAAAGCCTCTGCTGGGGCATCCTTTTTTTCTGACGAAAACATGGATTGTTCCATTAAGAGGGTTTGTTAAAATACAAGAGGACGTAGATAATTTCCCGATATTTCATGAAGTTTTTCCCTTCTTAAAAATCTACAGTCTGATGAAAACTGAATGAGGTGTGTGGCCAGCGGCTCCACCCCAGTGTTGGTGTCTTGCTCTCAAGGCCACGCCGGGTCACGGAGGCCGTCACTCCTGGGGGAGGCTGGGTACAGAGCACGTGGAACTATGCCCTATTTTTTTTTATTTTTTTAATGTTTGTTTTTGAGAAAGACAGAGCATGAGTGGGGGAGGGGCAGAGAGAGAGGGAGGCACAGAATCCAAAGCAGGCTCCAGGCTCTGAGCCATCAGCACAGAGCCCGATGCAGGGCTGGAACTCACAGATTGCGAGATCATGACCCAAGCCGAAGTCGGACATTCAACCGACTGAGCCACCCAGGCTCCCCAAAGGCTTCTTTTAAAGTAGAAGAACCTCGCCTGTCAGCTAGGGTCTGGCGGTGTCACGGAACCCTAACACAGCAGTCGCTTCAACGGGACGGAACACGTTGCTGTCTGTGTGCATCCCCGTCTGCCACGCCAGCTCCACAGTCATCATGCCCTCCTGCCTGCCCCACCGCTTGTCCAGCTCGTCACTTCCGCCCTCGAGTGGCTTTGTGATGAAAAGTGGCCAGAAGGTGGAGAGAGGGCAAAGCACGACCGTCCCTGCAGGCTGGTCCTGCAAGGGCCACCCGCACGCCCGCGTTCCTGTTGCCGGTCACAGCTTAGTTCCTCGTCCCGCTGGCTGTGGAGAACGCACAGAGATGGCTTTTGTCCCGGCTCCTTGCACCTCAGAGGAAGTCGGGGTTTCATGGCCGAGCGCTAACAGCTGCCACCACCCAAATCTTCACGTGGGAGTCTCCCGGGGCTCCTGTCCCAGCGCGGCACACATGGGGCGCTGGATTCTGTCCCGGCTCTGGAGGCTGCGAGTTCAAGAGCGAGGTGTCAGCAGGCGACTTTGTTCGGAGGCTGTAAGGGAGAGTCGGGTCCAGGTCTCTGCCCGGATTCTGGTGGCTTCTGGCAATTATGGGTGTTTCTTGGCTTGTGTGAGAGCCAGTCTGCCTCCTCACACGGCCTCCCTGTGTGCGTCCCTGTGTCCAAATGTCCCCCTTTTCCTAAGGACACCAGTCGTATTGGATCAGGGTCCCTGATGGCCTCAACTAAACTTGTTTCCTCTGCAAAAACCCTCATCCCAAATAAGATATGGGGAGGTTAGGACTTCAGCATCTTGGGGGACACAGTCCAGCACACGACACAGCAAAACAAAGGTTTGTATTTCGCTCACACAAAGTTCAGATGGTGTGATCCTTGTCGCTCTTCTGAGAGGAACCTGGGCTTACAAGTTCCTTCCAGACTGCGGCCCATCATCATCACCCCAGCTTCCGGCCACGTGGACGGGAAGAAGGAGAAAGGGAAGATGCTGTGGGTCAGGACATCAGACCTTGCACAGCCTAGCAGTGGTATGCGGCATTTCCAGCGGCCAGAACCCCCTCACGTGGGCCCGCCAAGGTGCAAGGGAAGCCCAGGAAGGAGGGAGAGAGGCCCGTGGTGCCTCCTGTCACCGTCACAGGACGAAGGAGCATGGGTCTAGGATGCCACTGGCAACCTTTGCCAGTCCTTGAGAGAAGTGACTGAGTGCAGAAATATTGGCCAATTTTGTATAGATCACTCTGCCAGCACAAGCTTGTCGAATACTTCCCTGAACCAGCCCATGGAGTGCTCTCCAGAGGCCCCAGACTGTGACAGAGGTGCTCGTGCTGGAGGGGTCCCTATGAGGGGGCTGACCCCACACACACCAGGGAGGGTTCTCTGACTGTGGCCGTGAGCACCGCCTGGGGACGCAGGAACACAGGAGGAGAGCACAGAGCCAGCAGGGGAAGCTCCAGGGACAGATGGGTGGTTATGGGGGCGTGGGGCCAGGGACCCGCTCCTACCCGCATGAGCCTGGAATCTTCTGAGGGCACAGAAGACAGAAGACGTAATAACAGACCTAAACAGAGAGGCACATGTCGGTCAGTGCCTGGCGTGAGCAGGGATGCGAATCCTGGGGTCTTTGTCAGACCCAGAGTCAAGGTCCGAGAGACCTCGATGAAGGGTAGAGATTTGTGGACTTTTCAAATTTGGTAGGGATTGGGATTTCGGTTGTTTTTGTGATTTTCTTTAAAAAAAAAAAAAATTGTCCTCATTTTCCCAACTCTGCTGTAGGAATTCCCAGATAAGAAGCGGGCTCCGTTTGGAGCGGTAGGCAGGACAAGGGCCGAGTGCTGGTTTGTTTGACTCACTGGGCGTCAGGTGGCCGTGCATATGGGGCTCATCACGGAGAAGAAAGGAAAGCTGTTTCGTTCTGGAAATCCCAGATCTGGGAGTTAAAAAGGATGATAGGCAACAACTAATCGAACTTCTTCACTTCCAAGGCTGGAGGTCGGAGACCCCGACAGCTGCGGGCCACAGAGCTCCGGAAGGAGTGTTCCTCATGCCCCATGTAGACGGCATGTTGGTCCCACCCACTCAGCAGCCTCAGTGCTCATCCCTCGGGGCTCCCTTGGTCTGAGAGTCCCCCGTGTCCTCAGCAGAAGCCAGACCCCACGGCCTCGGTAGTCTGATGTGACACGTGATGCCCAAGGGCTGTGACGGTCACAGTACTGTCACATAGCACATGATGAGGCTCTTTTCCTTGCTTCTCATCAATAACCCGTGAGAATGGCAGCCGGCTCCATTTCACAGATGACAAAACTGAGGCTCGGATCGCGGGAATCCCAACAGCTGATGTGTTATTTCTTCTGGAATTCTGACTGTTGAAGAGCAAATTATCTGAATTCTTCAAGGAGACGGTGGGAAGTGGGTTTAAAAAGAGAGAAAAGCTGGGGCGCCTTGGTGGCGCAGTCGGTTAAGCGTCCGACTTCAGCCAGGTCACGATCTCGCAGTCCGTGAGTTCGAGCCCCGCGTCAGGCTCTGGGCTGATGGCTCGGAGCCTGGAGCCTGTTTCCGATTCTGTGTCTCCCTCTCTCTCTGCCCCTCCCCCGTTCATGCTCTGTCTCTCTCTGTCCCAAAAATAAATAAACATTGAAAAAAAAAATTTAAAAAAAAAAAAAAAAGAGAGAAAAGAAGGAAGAAAGGAAAGGGAGAGTAAAAACACCAGCAAGTCACAGTGAACCCTCTAGTCTGCTCCGCGTTCTTAAAGATGAGGTAAAATGGAAAAATGTTCCAATTTCTCGGCTCACTCAGTGAGAACATTGATGGCAAGCCTGTTGGGTGCCAGCCGCCAGCGTGGGGCCCAAGCAGATGACGTGACTTGAAAATAAGTACCAGAGCAGGAGACCCCATGCCTGGAACCCCCAGCTCCTCCTGCTCCGTCACAGAGGGTGGCACCACAGACAGGCCTGGGTCCTCCTGGACAGAGAGAACCAGAAGCTGCAGGTGTGGTAGCATATCGGACCCCGCGCTTGGGGTCCCAGCCTCGGGTTTTGTCGGCGGGATGTGTGAGAGGCTCTTTTCTGTGTGTGTAACTTTCGATGTGTCCTCTGACAGAGCTTCTCGCCCCATCTCGTCCCCAGCCGCGTCGCCGGCACAGAACAAAGCGCTCTCGGTGTTTGTGACACTGGGTGGGTCCCTCTCCGTTGAGGAGTCCGTGTGGGGGGCCGGGCCCCTGCCTGGAGTGGGCGGTGGTCGAAGCTGCGGGTCCACGAGTGTGACCCCTGCTGGGCCGGGACTAGCCGACCGCCCTCACGTGCAGGTGCGCTCCAGGTGAGCTGAGTTCTTTCCTTCCAGGCGTGGCACAAGGTGAAGGGCGGGCAGGCGCCTCTCATCTGTAGTCGCAAACCCAGCCTGCGGTCCCGCATCCTCGATGCTGCCAAGCCCCACCCCACGCGGGCTCGTTATGAGTGATGCTGCGCCGGGAATATGTTCTGGAAACTTGACCTGGCCAGGGGCCCAGAGAGTAACCGTGGCGTCCACGTGACTAGGCCAGCACTTAGGAATCACTTGCTATGGGCCCGTTCTGTCCTCACGTGACAGTCTGCTATCACCCCCATTTTCCAGTTAAGAAAATCGAGGAAACACATGCGCACACATGCACGTACGGCTAGAAAGCGGTGGGTCCTCTTTCCAGCCTGGCCTTTGCCTCTGGCCCACCATCCATTGGCCTTGCTGTCAACGCGGCCTGAGGGGCTTCTGCAGATCTAGTGTTCTCCATCTGGTGCCCACAGTGAGCCGGCCAGGAGACCCATGCTGGCCTCCTTTCCCCCCCGGAGGAAGAGAAGGTGCTGCTTCTGGGCTGGAGCGGGCCGGGAAGTATTCTGTGGGCTGGAAGGACTGAGCCCTTAAACTTCACCTTCTGGTGCTGGCCACTGAGTGCCCCATCGTCGTGGCATTCACCACTTTCAGCGGGATCGGGGGGCCATCTCATCCCGTGGCCAGCCCGCCCAAGGGCTTTGCACACGGTATCCTGCACGTGCCTCGTTATAGCAAATTACCGGATGACACCACCTCGTCCAGGACCAGAACCATGGCTCACTGACCCCAAGCACACAGTCCTGACCACGGGGGCTCTCTCCCGGACCCCAGGACGCAACAGCTGGAGACGGCTGTGCCGTCACGATAGTCTAAGCAATGTGCGGACAATCGCAGATTCTCTGATCACAGTTCCCAAAACCACCCCCGGCCCTGTCTGGCTCAGCGCCAAGCCCCTAGCGGTGTTTGAACCTCATGCTGGCTTTGGACACGGCAAGCAGAGAGACACAGCCACCTCGTGCGTCAGGAAGGCTGTTCCACCCGGCTGTGTGGAGGGAGACGGAGATGTGGGGGTCCGCATGCCTGTGGCAGTGGCGGGAGGGCCAGCCGGCTCTCCGGAAGGCGGCTTCTGGACAGACTGTGGGAAGCCCGGACTGCCAGCTAACGTGAGGCCTGTGCTCTTTGACCGTGACAGGCACGGAGGGTGGGGGCCGCAGGAAGGCCGCACGGCAGGTGGCGAGACGGGCCCTGCGAGGTCAGGGGTCTGGCTCTGGGCCGATCGTTGCATCCACTCCAGCCCTGCTCTGAAATTTGAAATTACTGTTTCAGAATTCTTTGTCCTTCCTCCTCCTCCCCCATGACCCCAGAGCCACCCTGGGAATATTTGACTTCTTTCCCTTTAGAAAATCTTATCTACGAGCAGAGCCTGCAGGGTGTTCACAGATGTGACTCTGAATTATTTAAAAGCTGTTTCCTTAAGAACGTAATTATGCCTGGGACCAAAGTATACTCATTTGATGCCTGGGTATTCAAACAACTTAGGTACTGGGATAGAAAAACCAACAAGACACAGTTAATGCTCGGCTGGTCGTAACGTAAGTAGGAGAGGGAGTACCACTCAGCTGTGTGGATGCCCTGTCGGCAATCGCGGCACCCTCCCGGTCGGCTCCCTGGCCAGCGGGAGGAAGTGCAGGGGGCGGTGGAGGTGGGCATAGTGTGTGTTCGCAGGCAGCACCCCACAGCGTGTTCTTTACATTGTTTGTTTTTTTGTTTGTTTGCTTCTCTATTTTTGAGAGTGAGAGAGAGCACAAGCGGGGGAGGGACAGAGAGAGGGGAGACAGAGAATCCCAAGCAGGCTCCACACTGTCAACACAAAGCCCGACACGGGGTTCCAACTCACAAACCGTGAGATCATGATCTGAGCCGCAGTCAAGAGTCGGACGCCTAACCGACTGAGCCACCCAGGCGCCCGCACAGCATGTTCTTGAGTGCGTGCTGGCAAACCCCAGGTGACCTGGCTGCCCAGGCCCACTGCCTTACCAACACTCACGGACAGGATTCTCTTCTTCCTCACGTGGGTCTTTATCAAGATGCAAAAGCAACTCCCGCTGCAGCGGACATCAAGACAGTCCTTTTCTGAGATCGTACGAGACGCGAGCTGCCTGGTGGCCTGGCCTTGCCCACGTGGTCCTCGCTGTCTGGGAGCCACCCTGGCCCCTCTGCATCTTTTCCTGAGTAACCGCCCACAGACCACATCCTCTGTGGCCCGCCGGTCAGACGGGAGACAGACGTCAGAGAGACCAGGAGCCCCAAGCCTGGAATGACCCATTCTGTCAAACCCTCGTTGTCTGTGTATCCGGAAAGTCTTCTGGATCCCCAGGACTCCACACACAGGCAGCCTTTGTGGGGGATGGAGTGATCAGATTTACAGATGGGTCATTTTAGACCAAAATACGGCACGTTCAGTGAGCGAGCGTGCGTGTGGTCGACAGAGAGAACGGCACACAGCCAGCCTCCCAGCCCTACCTTGGTGTCCTCCCTCTCTCCCTCCTAGGTCGCTGCCACCCCACCCACCGCTGCACCCAGAACTACGTGGCAGTGTAGTGCATTGTGGGGAGGGGGCCACGTCAGCCCAGGCAACACACAGCCCTTCCTGATTAATCCCATTCACCTGCCTGGCCAGATGCCAGTGGTTGTGCCAAAGATCAGTTCATTCACAGGGACTCTGCCTTCAAGTTCCTTAAAATCCTACTGAAGACAAACCTAGAGCAAAAAGGAGCAACTGTTACCCGACTGTGTGACAGTGACTCTAACGACCGGACATTCAACGTTCAGAGAAAGGAGATCTTCGGGAGCACAGGGGCGCCCGTGCTGGCGTGGCGTCAGCCTGCACTGGTCCGAGCCGCACGGCCCTGGGGCGGCCGACCAGGGGCAGGTGCACACGAGGAAGCCATCGGCAGTGTGCCAGGACAGGCCTGGGCGGTGAGAGGCACAGGAAACCCATGCAGGGCGATGAGACCACGCAGCAGGGCGAAGCAGATGCCTACTCTCCGTGCACGTGCTCTCCTGCGCTCCACCTCCTACAGAAATGCCAGGAGGGGAGCGGGCTGTTCTCATCGTCATCAGGTCAGTCGCCTGTTGGCTTCTGTTAGATTCTGGTCACATT
The DNA here is from genome assembly GCF_022837055.1 of Prionailurus viverrinus. Lineage (NCBI taxonomy): Eukaryota > Metazoa > Chordata > Mammalia > Carnivora > Felidae > Prionailurus > Prionailurus viverrinus. The sequence continues at coordinate 166,672,821 of NC_062562.1, forward strand.
TCCCCAAATTCAGCCAAGCGGTGATGCCCCCACTGCTTCCCTGAACCAACAGAGTCCTCGAACCGCCCACGGGCCATGCCCCATCCGCCCGCCGGGGCACGGGCAGGGAGGCAGCCCCCATGAGCAGGCATTTGCTTCTGCGGTCTCACTGTGTCCAGATCTGATAATAGCTAATTCCACCAAATATTAGAGGGGGCTCACATTTAATTAAGGAGTGGCCATTTGTATGCTCCAGACTGGAGGTCCCCATGGCCATGAAGTCAAAAGAAGAGTCCTCTGGGAACATGCCAATCTTCTCTTATTTCCTCTGCTGAGCTCCTGCCTTCTTTGAATGCAATTATGGGAACAAATAAAATGGCTTAACTCAACTCCCCTGTGGGCCAGCCAGCTCTCTGCTGATAAAACCAGTTGTGTGGGCAATCATTAAATGAGAAATCTAATATTTAACTAAATTTAATAGTCTGTTGCTTTGGTGCCTCTGTGAAGGGTGGGATTTCAATACAGAGGGCGAGCTATTCAAACGCAGTCTGTAGAGTCAGTGCTCGAAGAGAACATTGCACGCTCCCACTCGAAGCCGGCGCTCCGGGGTCCAGGAACGGACGGGCTGTTCCGGAGGTGAGCCTGTGTTCTCGCTAGCTCCAGGCGAGCTGAGCTCGGTGGGCAGCAAAACGACTCTGCAAACCTAAGCACGAAATTTCTCCTTCAGGATCAGCATCAGAGATTGCTGACTGATGCCAGAAAGACTGAATTCAAACGTGTGCCCACGGACGGAGGAGCGTGTCGTGATAAACTGAGAGGCTCCATTCGGTCCTCTTGCGTTTTGAACTCTGGTGGTCCAGTTGGCCTTGCCACCAACAAACTTCCCCAGCTGAGGCTGTCACCTGCACCCCGGAAGCAAACGCGTGCTGCTGCCTCTCGGTGGCAGTGAGCCGCCTTTGTTCTTGTTGGTGAAGACGGTCTACTCATGTGCCTGCTAATTCCCCTCGTCCAGCTTGGCCCACATTTGCACACCCCTAGTCCCTTACCTGTCTCCACCTGGGCTTATCTTGTGGGCACACAGGGAGGGAAAGATGGCAGGTTCCCTGAAGATTGAGGCTTCCAGAAGATCTGTGCACTGGCTCTTGCACTGAGTGCAGGTCTGGGGCAGCGTCCATGAATTCCATCCTGGTCCCGGCATTGACTCAGTGTTAACCTGCGTCCGCCGGGACTCCATCAAGTACCATACGCTTTCCCGTCAGTGCAACGGAAGTGTGCTTTGGTTTCACCGTGGATCGTTTCATGCGGGGAACAATGGTGGAGAGGCTTCGATTGTGTCAACTCTCACCACTCGACAGGCCTGAAACCCTGGGAACCCCTGAAAGCCCCCAGGCTTCTGAAGCACCCAGGAGGACCTCCCAGTCCCTCCCAGCCGCTTCTGTAGCAGAGACCCTCTTGTGGCCATGGAAAGGGGCCATGTGGGAACAGGGAGAAAGCCTGGGGAGAAACCCAGACTTGGCTCCTGTGGGGATGCGCCATTTCCGGGGTATGAACTGGATTTCCCCATCTACTCAGGTGACTGGAAACTCATGCGTTTCGTCCCTGGGATGGGCCCAAACACTGATGCCTGGGGAGTTGGAGGGTGGGAAAGAGTCTGACAGATGACCACAACTCTTACCCTTGGTGTGAAGAGGGGTACCTGAGATAGACTTCTGCTTGACGAGGTGATGTTTGACCTGATGGAGGAGGAGCCAGCAAAGAAAGTTTCTTCAGAGGGAACAGCAAGTGCAAAGCTTCTGTGGCAGCCAAGAACTTGAAAAATGCTACTTTTCTCCTTATCCTGCAGAACTACCTTCTAGACTTCCCGCCCTATCGTTGTGACTAGGATACGGATAAGAAATAGTTAATATCTCACAAACCAATTCCTCTCCACTGAGTGCCTGCAACACTCTTAACAGGAGGAGGGCATTTAGACTCAGCAAAACCTGAGTGCTGCATCGGCTCTCTGAGGAGTCCGGGCTGTGGACATGGGGTGGGCAGCGGGGCCACCTGCCACCCTGGGGCTGTGCTCCTTCCCTAACTTGCGTGCATGGCCAGAAGATAGAGCGTGCCGTCTCTCAGCCACATCTCCGGGTCTCCGAGTTGAGGCCAGGTGTGCTTGGACCTCCCTGTACGTCCCTCGCAGACACAGGTGTCCCGACTTGCTGTCTACAAAGGACCCCGTGTCTTGGCTGCCATGTGGTGTTCAGAATCTTGCACAATCTTGGTCCAACTTAAGAGGTTTTTACCTTTAACTCTACCTGTTTGAAAATTTAGTTTTACCACTTCCCCCCTCACCTTTACATCAAAGCTGAATTTTCTTTTTCCTTTTTTTAAAATTAATGCTTATTTATTTTTGAGAGGGAGAGAGACAGAGTGTGAGTGGTAGAGGGGAAGAGAGAGAGGGAGACACAGAATCGGAAGCAGGCTCCAGGCTCTGAGCTGTCAGCACGGAGCCCGACGCGGGGCCCGAACTCACGAACCATGAGATCATGACCTGAGCCGAAGTCGGACGCTTAACCGACTGAGCCACCCAGGCGCCCCATCAAAGCTGAATTTTCAAATATGTGTGCAGCAACTGGAACTGTCCCTTTCCACTGGCCCCTGAGGGCGTTTGCCATTTCTGTTCCCAAAGAATCCCCCCGATCCCTGAGCACCACTGGTAGCCTTGTGCTGTTCACAGATAACACTGCTCAGTGCTGGAGACTCCTGGTTCTGGGCGATATTTGGCCTCCAGGTGCCTTCGTGCTAAAGGTGTCACTTAGGGTGTCTGTTGTTCTTAAAAGGAGTTTCTATGGGGACAGTTCACCGTTCCTTGTAGCATTGCATGTGGTGTGAGTTTACTCTTGAAAATATTCATGAATGTTTCAAAGGTGGAGGTCCATGCAGACAAAATTTCCTTTCATAATGAGCCACAAGGTGTCCCCACATATGGGCTCAAAGTAAGAGAGGAAGGGGGAAGTCAAATCCGGTGGTTTTATTACAGAGCAGATGGTGGAGTAGGAGGAAGGAGGAGATTAGAGAAGTGGGCTGATGAGAGCATCCTTGCACCTGGACACATACCACTGGGTGCACGTGCATGTAAGGAGCCAGCATAGGACTGACCCCTCTCTCTCTCATTTGGAGGGGAAAGGGCCAGTCTCGCTGCACTGTATCACTGCCAGCTAATATGATCATCCAGATTAAGGTGTGCCAAGCCAGACCACATTATGAGTAGGGTGAGAGATCTGAATCCACCTTTCCTGTAAAATTTTAATAAAGAGCATACTCCAGCCTCTACTCTCTTTTCTTTCCTTGGTTATTTGTTGCAGACTTTGAGTCTGGGGTTCTGTCTTGCCCAGCAAGAGAGCAGACGCAGAATTGAATACGAGAGAGGCTAATGTCCGGGAGGGACAAGAGCCCCAAGTAAGGGTCCTTGCTCCATATTTATTAGGATCAGAAGGCTTACAAATGTGATGGACGTGCAGAGAGAAACAATAAAACAGTGATCGTTAACTTGTGTGTGAGAGAAAGGGGGTTTCAAAGGTATGCAGTGTTAGGGGTTAGGGTCAATACAAATCAAAATGCTGACGCTGAGCAGACGGCCATTTACTGCAGGCATCAGTCACCGTGTCTGTTTATCTGAACTTTTCTAGGGACTGAGTCAGAGAGAGCATGCTACCTCAGGGTTAACAAGGCATTTTTCTTGCTAGTTAGCTCTGGACATCTTTGCCCTGCTGTGGGGCTTTCCACTTCCACCTGTTCTCAGACGCTTTCGTCCTGTGGAAGTGGCTTTCTGCCCTAAGCCTTGTTAACCCAGGCTTAGGGTAGGTTAGGCTTAGGTTAGGTTTTGGTGCAAGCTCAGGGAATTCTTAAATTTATTCCCCACCGTTATCATGGCCACTATATTCGGAAACTCATCTGTCCTAACAGGTGTGTGACGTTGGTTTTCCATAACCAGCAGTGTTGGGATAAAACATACCCAGACCTATGCGTGTGAGTGAGAAAGGCCTTGTGGAAAGATGATATACGTGTGAGTGAGAAATGCGTTGCGGAAAGATGATATACATGTGAGTGAGAAATGCCTTGCAGAAAGACGATTTATAGGGGGCAGAGGAGTTGCCTAATACGGGGGAGGAATCTTTCGTCTACCCAAGCTCCTGACTTGAGACTGGGCACTCCACCTTGTCCTGTATCTTGAGCAAGTTATCTAATGTCTCAGTTTCCTAGTCTGTGCAAAAGAAATAGTAATCATCAACTCCAGGCCCAGTGTAGGAATTAGTGGTCTGATGCACATGACAACACTTGGCTTCCATAAATGACTGCTGAGTCTGACTGTGTCATTTTCCTTTCTCTCGCTTAGAAATTTATGACCTAGAAACAAACGAACACGTAAAGAAGGCCGTACATGACCGACAGATGCCGAAAGTGGAATACAGGAAGATCGAGGTTGACGATTACAGTAAGTACTGCATTGTCTCCCATTTTTTTAAGTTTATTATTTATTTTGAAAGAGAGCATGCGCACAAGCAGGGGAGGGGCAGAGAGAGGGAGAGAGAGAATCCCAAGCAGGCTCTGCACCTTCAGCACAGAGCCCAGCGTGGGACTCAATCCCACGAACCATTTGGTCATGACCTAAGACAAAATCAAGAGTCGTTCACTCAACTGACTGAGCCACCCAGGCGCCCCTGCATTGTCCTCTTTACAAGGAAAGCAAACATCTACTCTGAAACAGCCCAACCATCAGCAGTAGGTTACTGTGCGTCTGAGGCTCCCCCCTGCACCACACTCGCTGGGCTTCATGGCTAGAAATGCATTCCAGCCAGCAAGGAAGAGATTCAGGCGGGGCTCATGGGGGGAAAGCATCCTGCACCAAGCTATTGTGCTGAGAACCAAGAGGCTTCTCTGGAAATTTAAAAAAAAAAAAAAAAAAAAAAAACCTCTCCTCAAGAGGCTGACAATTTAAATAAGGTCCCAGGCTGGAATTCTCTCCTTTGGGGGGGACATGCATGACACCATCCAGAGAAAACGTCCTCCGTGTGGGGATTCCTTTCCTGTTCCATTTGGTATTTTTCTGCTTCATCGTCTAACCTGTCAGTGCTGATCATGGGCCAAGGGGGTATCCTCAGAATGGGGGAAATAATGTAATGGAGGACTGATGTGTTGTAACAACCCAAGAAGCACCCAGAACTCTGCCTTTTCTGTTTCCTTCTTGGTCCTGAACTGTCCATTCGTGCATCCAGTAGACTTTTATAAGCTCCAATGCTGTGCTGGAACCCACCAGGCACTGTAGCCCCAGAGCACTGGTTGCACTCATAGCTCCAGGGGGGGACGCAGGGTCCCCATAGGTTCAATCCTCCTCTCTTCGTTGGCTCCCTAGTCAACCCAGCCAGCCCCTGGCATCCTAACTGCCCACCAGATGTTTACCTTTGGAAACCCCACATGCAAAATGCCCCAGATACGTCTGTCTTTCCCCCTGAGCTCTATCCCCCTCCAGACTTGCCTACTCTGGGAGATGGCACCCTTCTCTTAAACGATTTAGATTTCCCCCTTGAAGGTGTCACGGAGTCCTTCATTCAGGTCCATCTACCCATCACCTCTGAGGTTGGTAAATGGGTCTCCTCTCTTGAGAAAACTCGACTGATTGATGGTAACTGTTAGAGCTCTTGGTTGAAGAGGAGTAGACGGTCACCAGTGGTCAATGGGAGAGTATTGAGATTGATTAGTGATGTCCAGACCATCACTGGAAGCTCTTTCTCTACCCAGTCCCTTACAGGGGGACAATGGCTCATCGCCTAGGCCAGTGGACCCGGAGCATTATTAAGTACCTCCTTGTTAGCGAAGACACAGCTACCTAACAGACTGATCTCCTATGGTCAGGAGCCAAGGCTCTCCCCCATGAAACAAGATCAGCCTGACCCAAACAGTACACGTGGTCGAGCTGCATCCTTTAGAGCAGAAAGCAAATGGCCCACGAGTTCAGAACAGAGCATGAGAGTGGGCTGGGATCATGGGAAGGTTCCCAAGAAGGTGGGGCTTGGACGGGATCCTTGGAGCGGGCTTTAGGTTGGCACACAGGAGAGCGTGCGGTCCAGGGCAGGGAGCAGCCCGAGCCGGCGCTCGATGTGGGGTAAGTCAGGAGGCCGACCCGGACTCCCAGCCCGTGGGAGAGCCCCGGCGGTCAGTGGGCACAGAGGGACCCCTGACTTGGAAGCACCTTCCGTCCATCCAGAGGCCATGTGCCACAACATCCCAATCCTGTTCTTTCCCTGTGGGATCACATGACGTTAGAACTTTTCTATACATAGCTAGAGATGCACGTGAGGTTACATATTCATCTCTGAGAGTCGGGAAATACGGTGTACTTCAAATCCCTGCCCCCCAGCCCTGGGTCCAGAGGCTTCCCTTATAAAACAGGAGACGGTGAAGGAAATAAATAAGGAAGGGTCTAGAGATGGGAGAAGAAACAGATAGGAAAAGCACCAACGGGGGCTGTGGCGATTTGCCCTGGCCAAGAAACGTGGTTAGGGCCGCGGGGGTCCCTTCCCACAGGCCCGGGGGTCATTCCCACCGTCTCCCTGCCAGTTGGTTTTCCCCTGGGTGCCCATGAGATGCACTCACATGCCACAGGACACACTCAGCCCTGGAACCACGGACCGCGTTGGGTGCCCAGGGAGCCGAAAGCCCAGCAGGCCGAGCTCAGGCCTGCTTATTCACGAGAGGGAGAGAAGTGGTAAATTAAAAAGACGTAGACGCGGAGAGACTAGGACACAGATGCCTCCATCAGGGCTCAGGGGAAATCGTAGAGCTAAAAAGAAGGGAGCAGAAAGGGCCCGGGTCCAGGCGGCGTATGAGGACCCACAAGAGCCACGGGAACCCCAGCTCTGATGGCGAGCGTAAGAACCAGCGAGATGCCGGCGGGAAGAACACGGCGAGCCTGTAACACAGCGGCTCTTGTCGGGCTGCCATTGGGACATCAAGTAACCCCGCGCCTCGCGGGCGACAGTGGACGCCTCTCCTGAAGTGGGGCGTGTGCCCTGAGAGTGTCGCGAGCTCCTGGTGGATTCAGCCGAGTAACCAACCAGTAACCGCTTGTTTGTCGCAAATCCCGCCCCCGTCCCTGTCGGAGCATGGTCTAGAAAGAGAGCCACTCTGGACAGTTTGGCGTATTCTGCGACAGAGATTCTTGTCAGTGGAACAGGAGGGCCTGTTCCAAAGAAGTAGGTCAAGGGAAAATGTGGCCTGCCCACGCGGATGGCGTCCTTGACTCGTTCCGTTTTCCATGCCGGCCCTGGAGTCCAGTTACTTGGACACTGAAACTCATGAGAACCCTTAAGTAAACAGCAGAGTTTTGTCATTTCCTTCCACGAGGAAGATCCAAAGGGCAAGAAGATAAGATGATTTTAACAGATGCTGGATGGAGGGAGGGAGGAGTGGGAGGACGGATGAGTAAGTGGACTGGCCATCTCCAGGTTTGCTCTGACCCCCTCTCCCTTCTGTGTCTATATCTGAAGACCCCGAGATGGGCTCCGTAACGTGCAGGGCCCAGTGCGGCGTGAGGACGTGGGGCTGTGTGTCCACGGCTCACGACGACAGTCGCGCACAGGGCCCTGGCACGTGCCACACTCTGTGAAGCCGTCCCGGTGGCCCTCCGTGGCCAGACTTCCGCCTCCTGCCCCAACCCCCGTCCCCGTCAGCAAGTTTTCCGGAACACCCCCTCGCGTTTCCCCACACCCGTTGCCTCCTACCACAGCCTCTGAGGCCAGACCGTGCTCCTTTACATGTTTGCTTCTCTGCTGGGCCCAGCGCCCTCCTTCTTCAAGCCTGTCCGCATGCTGCTGCCACAGTAGTTCTGTCCGCTGATGGGTGGACGCCATCCCCTCCAGAAATGCAGAGAAAAGACCTTCAGAAACAATCAATTCTCCCACCCTTGCCACTTGAGATTTCTCTCCAGCATGAAGTTTCCGTGGCAGACGGGAACGCAGGTGCTGGAAAAGCAGGTGTGTGCAGGGCACCTAAATGTCACCCCTTTGGGGCCCCCCAAAGATCTGAAAACTATGACCCTACCGACATGTCTCGTTTCGTGATGTTTTGTTTTTTTCACCTAATGGCACCAGAGGTGAAGGCTTTCCCGAGGGAAGCGATCCGTCTTCGGGAAGGGCTCCCTGCGCTGTATGCAGCCTGTCGTGGCCAAGGTCGGCCTGCGGGCTTATCGTTGGCCCAGAGCAGCCCAGACCATGTTTTATGGATATTGCAATGATAAAGTCCGACGCCTTTTGGCCGGTCCCTGGGCCATTGATCTAATTTGCAAGCCATTAACATTCAGCCAGAATCAGTAATGAGGCCCCGGTCACAGCAGGCTGCTAAGCCGACCCCCGCCCCCGCCCCCCCGAGCCTGGGATGTATCCGTAGTAATTGTACTGAAAAAGCTACTAATTCCAATGTAATCGCTAATCTGGGTCATAGTTAACATCAATAAACAATTTCTAACGTGGGCAGGAAGGCTTGTTTTGGGGGGGTTGCAGAAGAAAGTGGGAAGGCAACCCTCCCCCCTCCCACACTGGGTCCCTCACTGCCCGGGACAAGATCCGAAGGGGGTCGCGCAGCTGTCCTCCAGCCCCCGCCTCTGCAGGGATCCCCCGGCTCTCGGCCTGTCCCTCTGGGCTGCCCCCCCCCGGCCTCACCACTGGCCCCCTGGGCTCATCTTGTCCCCATCCCCATGGCTCCCCCGTATCTGTCCCCACTTAACTGACGAACGTCACCCTTGGGGGTTCGTTTCTTGCAGCCTAGAATTCGGCTCTTAACAAGTGCTTATGGCGTTTTGGTCTTTTCTGGTTTTCAGCTCGCTCTGTTTGCGAGGTTGAATTTAAGCTTCGGATGGAGAGACTCAGCCTCAAGATGGTTGTGGGTGATTTGCCCAAGGTCACTCAGCAGGCTGGAGGCACGGAGAGAAAACTCAGGGCCAGCCCCAGGAAGGCGGGGTGGGGACCCACCATGCCCCTCCAGAGGGCCTTTCTGGCACCGGGGCCAAGGCTCTTTCCTTCCCTGTCTGTGCTGTCCCTAACGTGCGGCCCTGTGCTCTGTTCCTGCCTAGACCTCCCCGTTCAGATCCTCAAGCCCGCGACCTTCACCGACACGGCACACTACCCCTTGCTCCTGGTGGTGTGAGTATTGTCGCCTCTTTCTTTCTCGGGGTCCTTGCCGGGGTGGGGGGCTCAGTAACAGCACGGAAAACAACCACCGCGCCCATAGGAGATGGCGAGCTCGAGAAAGGAGGTTGCAACCTGCAAACTGAAGGCAGGCTGGCTGCCAGCAGGTGGCAGGCCACACTCACAAGTCGGGGAGCCACCCGGTAGAGGAAGGGGGGCTCGAGCCCCAAGCCCCGATCCACTCCTGCTCGGGGACCAGGCCCAGAGGACGTACAGCAAAGCTGGTCCCGCAGGCGGGCAGCACGTTACAGGACAGAGGCCTTCTGAGCACCGCCCCCCCCCCCGGGCACAGGTCCCCCAAGAAGTGAGGGGACGGGGGGGGGGGGGGGGGCGGCGGGCACAGCCGACCCGCTGGCCTCCCCAGCTGGCACCAGGGTGGCAGGGCCTGAGCAGCAAGCTGCCTTGAACGCTGCTCCTCTGCCAACAAGGACTTAGTTCAGACGTTTTGTTTGTGCGTGAATGAGCCCTCTGGCGGGGTCTGGAGAACAGAGAGCCGCTGTCACCACCGCTGAGGGGGTCCTGACCGGGGACAGCACGCTCTCACGGGCACCTCAGATGCTGCCCAGCTGCCCTGAGGCTTAGACAGGGGCTGGCCTGTGCCCCCGCGGGGATGAGGCACACGCCACCAGACGAAGCACTGTCCCCACCCCCCCCGGGGTTCCTTCAAGGCAGGGGCACCAGGGAAACGCTGACGAGGCTCCGGCCTGGCCTCTTGGAGCCACTGCCCCCGCGGTGACCGGAAAGAGTCCGGGAGAGAGTGGGGCCGTCCGCGGTGCTTTAGGAGTGAGCGGGGTCACCCAGGTCCAGTGACCTGATCAGCCCTGCGCTCCTCAGCCGCTCCTGTCCTCGGGCCTCGGCCCTCACACACGTGCCCGCCGCCTGGACCCCTCGATCTGGTGCCGTGTCGCAGTCACCCACCCCACCGTCTGCGCAGCCTTGGCACGCTGCCCACGGCCACACACACCCCTCTCCCACACGCCCACACCACACATCTGCCTCTCTCACACACACCCCAGACACACACCTCGTAGGTACACACGCCCCTGCATACACACTCCTCAGAGGAGTGTAGGGGAGGAGAGGGGGGAAGCCCAGGGGAGGGGGATGCGCAGGGGGAGGGAGGGGGACGCGCAGGGGGGAGGGGAGGGGAGAGGAGTGCGGAGCGCAGGGGAGGGGGGAGCCCAGGAGCGGGGAGGGGAAGGGAGGGGGGAGGAGGGGAGAGCGCAGGGGAGGGGGAAGAGCGCCGGGCCACAGCGCATGCGTGAGGCAGGGCCTGTTTTGCAGGGACGGCACCCCCGGGGGCCAGAGCGTGGCCGAGCGGTTCCAGGTGAGCTGGGAGACGGTGATGGTGAGCAGCCACGGGGCCGTGGTGCTCAAGTGCGACGGCCGCGGCAGCGGCTTCCAGGGGACCAAGCTCCTGCACGAGGTGGGGCGGCGGCTGGGCACCCTGGAGGAGAAGGACCAGACGGAGGCCGTGCGGTGAGGCCCCCAGGGTGGCGGGGTGCTCAGAGACCATTCGGAGGGCGGGGGAGGACAGGGGAGGGCAGGGGAGGTGGGCGGTAGGTGCGGGGGCGAACAGGACCCAGGAGCGTCTCCCCTCCTCGCCCTAAGGACAGTGGGAAGGGTCCGAGCGCAGCGACCGCGTGCGCTGCTGTCCCGGGAAGGACTCAGGGGCCTGTGTGCCAGTCCTGCTGAGGCTGGCTCCCACGCAGGAGGGTGGATGGGAGGGCCATGGACTTGGGCGGCACCGCGCTCCTCCCCGTGGAGGGTCCAGGGCACAGGCTGACACGCTTTCACCGGGGGTGCCATCCCATCCCCCACATGCCTCCCGGGCTCGTGCTCCGCGGTCTGGACAGTTCACTTTCCAGACTCTTCCAGACGGATCTCGGATCTCTCTAGGTTCTGAGAAGGCTGGTGGCCCGTGGCGGGGGGGCAGTCGGATCACTTTTGAGTGACTGGGACGTGAGTGATGAGTGAGTGGTGCCCCCTGCTAGGGGCGGGTGAGGACGCCCCCTGGCTGAGGACGTGATATGTCCAAAGCCCTGTAAGTGCCCCATGGAAAATGCAGAGAGGGGGAAGCTTCTGAGGTCGCCTCCGGGATGTTTTTGCCAGGGAGCAGGCACACCATGGCCACCGAGCTTTAAAAATAAAGAGCCATTAGGGGCCCCTGGGGGCTCAGTGGGGTCGGACTTCAGCTTGGGTCATGATCTTGCAGTTCATGGGTTCGAGCTACGCGTCGGGCTCTGTGCTGACAGCTCGGAGCCTGGCGCCTGCTTCGGAATCTGCGTCTTCTTCTCTCTGCCCCTCCTCTGCTCGTGCTCTGTCCCTCAAAAATAAACAGTAAAAAAAAAATTTTTTTTAATTAAAAAAAATAAGGAACTGTATTGGCTCTGAAATCTAGAGTGATGGTGGCCTCGGGACGGATGGACACACAGACCTGGCCATGCCACTCAAAGCCCGGCTCTCCCCGTCCCCCTGCTCAGCTGGCCGGGAGGGCATCACCTGGAGTGACTCTCCTCATGCCTACAGCATGGCTACCAGGAGCACCTCATTCCGGGCCTCTCCGTTCGCCTCCAAGAGGTTGGGGAGCGAGCCACCTCCAGAAATTTCCAGAAAGGAAGGGAGGAGCCTCCCCAGAAGCCCCCAGCCAACCTCTCCTTACGTGCCCCTGCCCCAGAACCCGTCACCGGCGAGAGAGAGGTGTGGGCCGTCACCCTGAGACCTAAAGGGTCCCCCCATCCCTGCTGGCGGGGGAAGGAGGGTGGACAGCCACGTGGATTCTGTGCGGGAGGGGCGGAGCAATGGGGGCGGGGCCAGCCAGCAGGTGTCCACCGAGGGAGGCCCCTCCGGAAAAGGGAAGGGGCGCGGCGGGACTTTGTCAGCAGCCCTCTCGGATGGTAGCAGGGCCTCTGGCTCCAGGGGCCCCGGAAGGAAGGACGCAGTGTCCTTCAGGCGCACCCGCGGCCCGCACCCCTGCAGGCGCCTGGCCGTGTCTAGCCTCTCCCCTCTGAGCACAGGGACCAGAGAGCAAAAAGGCTGTTTCACACCCTAGGCGTTTTCAAAAGTAAGGAAATGATCCAGCCATCTGTTCAAAAACCAAGGCAGAACCGGTTCCAGAAAGACAGCATGTCAACCGACAGACCAAGCTTCCCAGCACCAGAATACACGAACTGATGAAAACCTTACAGCCACCTTAAGACACGCAGGAAGCCGAGGCCCAGGGTTCGCCCACGCCAGGGAGAACTCTGCAAGCCCTGTGTGCGGTCCGGGTCTGTATTTTCATTTCAGAGAGCAATCACCCCGTGGTATCAGAAGTCTGAGAGACCCTGAGGCTGGCCCACCCCTTCTGTGTTCTCCCGTCTTCGTCCACCTCGTGTCTTGTCCTGGAGCCCCACTGGGTCAGCAGCTGTCCTCGCAGCCGACGCGAGCGGATCCCCTCCCAGGCCCGGCCGCTGCGTTAGGGGAGAGGGCAGCCATGCGGCACAGGGCGGAACCACACTCACGCTCACGGCACAGGCTACAGAAGCAAACAGCCCTGCCTCGGGGGCTTCTGGGAGGAGGTGGCCTGTGGGCAAGACCTCAAAGGATTACTAGGGATCTGTCAGGCCGAACGCGGGAGATACACATTCCCAGCGGAGAACACATCGTGAGCGAAGGCCCGAGGCAATGCAAAGGCACTGCTGTTCGGGGCACGCTGAGCACCGGAACACCACCGTGTGCGTGGGCCGTGGGGGAGGTAGGACAGGGCTGGATTGTGAGATCCCTCCCACGTGGTCCTGAGGAGCTGCTGCTTGCCCTGTAGGAGCAGTTCCGCAAGAGGGGTTTTCAGCAAGGAGGTGGCAGGGTCAGCTTTGTTGTTCGGAACCGTGACTCTGGCAGTGGTGCAGCAAGTCGCGCGGGTCAGCGTCCTGGCGCTCAAACTGAGTCGTTACGGGGGGCAAACGGGTCACCGTGCAGTTTGCGGGGGCGCGGGCAGGGTCAGGGACAGCCAGTGAGGCTGCGGTAGCCACAGCAGGAGCAGCTACCGGCCCGGGAGAGAACCTCGGCCACGGGGAGGGGGCACCTGACGGGGGCCGTGCCCCCTGCCCGCCCCCTCCCCCTCCACTGGCAGAACCCACTAGACGCCAGAGGACACGGGAGCCATTGTGGCTGTTCCTAGGGCTCATCCTCGGAGGCACCGAGCTCAGCGGAGCCCCGTGGACAGTGAGCGAGGGGAAGCGGAAAGGAGGAGACGCCCGTGGGGACGAAGAAGGAAGAGGGTGGGGAGCCGAGGAACCTTCCCCAGCCCTGGCTGCTACGTGGGTGTGGCCTCGTGGCCCCCAGAGACCAGCCCAGCAGGTGGGGCGACTGCCCCTGGCTATCAGTGCCCAAGCTGTGGCCCACGGGGGGTCAAGGACAGACCCACCAGGAGGGCACGGTCCCAGCCGACTGGGCAGGACCACGGCGTCTGTGAGTGGGTGCTTTGGGGACCGCCAGGTGGCAAGGTGGGGTGCGCCTGGGAGGCGTTTCGAGGCAGAGTCCCCAGGCTGGTCAGCGAGTGCACGCGGAGGTAGGCAGGGTGCCCTGCCTCGGAGCCGGAGTCAGGAGCCCCCGCCTGTTGCACCGAGCTGGAAGAAGGCGCTGGCCATGTTTCTCCCCCCTTCCGCCACCGTTGCCCCCTCTTTCTTGCCAGATCCAGGCTCTGGCTGGGGGCTTCCCCCACTCTGAGGCAGCCGTGTGGACCGTGGCACCTGTGTCAGTTGGGGTCCCCAAGAAGGGTGCCAGCGTGGACTTAGCAGACGGTGTCGGCCAGGCTGTTTGCGAAGGATGCCGGGGTGGCCACCAGACTGCAGTGGAGTCTGACACCGTGGAAAGGGGAGGGGCTTGGAGGACAAAGCGGGTACAGGGGCTTCCGGTGGCAGCGAGGCTCTGAGAGTCCCTGCCAGCATGGCGGGAGCCCATCGCCGAGACAGGGCAGGATCCCATGCCAGGCAACCGGGCGTGGCCGTAGGGCCCCTGCCGCACTCAGTCCCCGGGTTGGGATGCTGTGGACGCCACGGAGGGTCAGAAGATGTGACCGCCGGTGGTCGGCAGCCCCCTCAGGGCTGCTTCTCTCAAGGGAGGAGGGACGGCATGCAGGGTGCAAACTTGTACCCTGTCCCCCCCACCCCGAAGTTCCACACCACCCCACAAACAGCCCCGCTCACCCAGGACCCCGTGCCGCCATCTCCCAGGTGTTCTCCCGTCCACACGGTTCCCACCCACCCTGACCAGCGCACGGCTCCCCCTCGGGTCCCCCTCGCTGCGCTAGGCTCCTTCAGCAGTGACCACACCACACAACGGACGTACGTCCCATCATGCCATATCATCAGTGCTGCTGCCTTGTCACCGTGTTAGTCCGCCCTCCCCCAGGAGATGATGCATCTTGAGGGCTGGAGCCCATCCCCCCTGGGCCTCTGCAAATCAGCAAGGAACCAGACTCAGAACACGCTCCATTAAGAAAGACACCCATGGGGCGCCTGGGTGGCTCAGTCGGTTAAGCGTCCCACTTCGGCTCACGTCATGATCTCGCCATTTGTGAGTTCGAGCCCCGCATCTGACTCTGTGCGGACAGCCAGAGCCTGGAGCCTGCTTCAGGTTCTGTGTCTCCCTCTCTCTCTCTGTCTCTCAGAAATAAATAAATGTTAAATTTTTTTTTTTAAAAAAGAAAGCACCCTGATGGGTTCTGCCTCTGCTTTTCACGAGGCCTCAGACAACCCCAGTAATAAAAAAAGCGCTACCTGCATGTGAAATCGGGCTCTCCTTAATTTGCAGTTCTACTATTCACCATAAAAAAATCATCACATGGGATTTGCTCGGTTGGTTAGTGAAAATAGAAGCACAAGATAATAAAAATATTTGGTATTGGAAAAACAACCACTCTTGGAAGACTCCAGAAAAATGAGGCTCATTACCAAGGTTTCTGGCATTTAGATCAAGAAGTGAGCGGCCAGGTAATTAGGTGAAGGGATTTCCAGACCCTGGGCCGCCTGTGGACTTGGAAGCAGAGCTGAGAAAGGAAATCCAAGGTGTTTTCCAAGTTGGAATGGAGCCCTTTGTGGTGCACATCGCCCACACCACACTCCGTGGTCCCCACAGACTGCCACGTGGATCCCAGCAAGTGTGATCTGGACGTCCAGCCATGGGGCAGCATCCTCGTGGGGCCCCCCGGCGGGCTGGTTGTGAAAGCTGGCTGAGCCAGAGCATCTCACGTGTGCCCAAATGCACGTCTGAAAATCCAGGGTTTGGGTCTCCAGGAGGAAGTCAGGGAACTTGCAGAAATGCCCCTGCTGGGTCCAGATACGTGGGCAGAACTCTGCAGCCCACGACCCAGTGTGTGTGTGTGTGTGTGTGTGTGTGTGTCCACCCGCACATGTGGACCTCCACATCCCGAGTCTGGCAGAGGTGATTGGAGGTCTATGGGGCTACCGTATGACGCCCGCACAACATTTTTCAAAAACAAGTTTATTAAAGTGCTGTTAGTCCCCAGGGCTGGAGCATCACAGTTGAGGTGTGTTGCCTTTTCTCTCGCTTGAGTAACTTTCTGTGGACCTACTTGTCGCATCTGTCCCTTGTTTCCAGATCCTGCTCACGCTGTTAGTATTTCTGTTCAAATGCCGAGACACATTCGTAACCTGTCCACTCCGGTTTTCTACTCTTTTCTGCTCCTGTGGGGCTGGTCGTCTCAAGGACCAGCTTCAGCTGTTTTCGCCACCTTCCTCTGTCAGAAAAGTCGGGGACATTGCTGCTTCAAGCTGGGCCCTCAGCCCCCAGGAACTTGTGTCCATTTACCTTGGACGTTGGCCATGGAAGCGTGGTGCTGACCACGGAGGACTGGCCTTGTCCTGGGACGCGGGGTGGGGGAGTCATCTTAAGGAAAAAAATTGTCTCTGAGGGCTGGTACCCAGAGTTTTAGACACCCTTCAGGCTGAGAAGGGCAGTTATCAGGGATGGGGTGGCTCCAGCCTGCCAGCAGAACACAGAAAACAGAAACAAAGGAATAATCCTCAAGAAGCAGATAGAAAACAGAAGGAGCAGTGCAGGGAGGGGCTCTGGCAGCGGGGTGTATGTGTGGAAGGAAGCAACTTGCAGAGATCCGGAAAGCAGCCGGTCACGTGCCAGCAGGTAGCAGGACTCCCGCTGCTGAATTAGGGCCCGGAAACCAGAAAGATTCCTGTCATTTTGTGGGGAAAAGGGTGACCGGGGAGAGCAGTGAGACTCTGGCAAGGGCAAGGCAGGACCCGGACAGCGCCGGGCAAGGCAGGAAGCACAAGGCAGGGCTGAGTCTGCCACCAAGCAGGTGCAAGACAGTGACCCCCACCCGGGAGTTGGGGACAAAGGACATTGCAGGTGGATTGGGAACCCGGCACTGTGACTCCAAGCACAGAACCAGAGTGTCTGTTCTCCAGGCCAACCCCGCAGGACGCGCCCAGAGTCTGGGGTGGCTAGAAGCCACATGGTCCAAGCGAGGGGCAGACTGGAGCAGAGGACAGGGACCCCGCAGGGCCTGGTCTCCGGATCGGCATCAGCTGCTTTGCATTCCTGGCTCTCGGTCGGCCAGTTTTACACACCCGGACAGCTCCTGTGAGGGCACTTTGAGGTTTCTAACATGGGCAAGCTACCTGTGCGCTGAATAGAGAAAAGCAACAATTACCTTCGAATTCCAGTACTTCCTTTGATTTACATGGGGGGGTCTTCGTGCCTGAAATGGTGGGAAAGCACGGCTCTGGGCCACCATGCAGGTGCACAGTCACTCAGCCCTCTCTTCTTTGGCCTTGCAGGATGATGCTGAAGGAACAGTACATCGATAAGGCGCGTGTGGCCGTGTTTGGGAAGGTGAGCCTGTGCCCAGCACCCATCCCATCGAGAGCACTGCCATCACCCAGGCCCAGTGTGATTTGCTCAGAACGTCTCTCGGCCGGTGCTATAAGAGCAGTTACGTTTTTTTGAGAGCGAGAGGTTGGACGCTTAGCGATTCCAGCAAGGGGAGCCACCATTCGGCCAGCTTATTTATTAGAGTTTCATTCTCTCTGTTATCTAGAAGGAAAGAAAAAGAAGCCAGATTCATTCGGTTCCTAGTTACTTTTCTTATGCAAGCCCGCCATGGTGCCTGATGTGGTGCCCCAGGAAACGAGGGAACGCAGGAGCCTTTATTTCCGCGTATCTTTATGTGCACTAGTCAGGTTAGCTGACATGGAAAGAGTAGGCAGTTCACGTTCCTCAGGGTGGCCCAGCTGGTGCTGTGCAGGTCTGTGGGGGGCCACCTAGTATCACCTGGGCACACGCCCCCCCCCCATTCTTAGACAGCCTGGATCCATGAGCCTTAGACTTCGCAAGGCACAGGCACAGATGGATAGACACAGATCCATCGCCCCTCCAAGGGGACACTCAGAGCACAGGCCCTCGGGGAGCCCCTCAGTGACCGCAGTGCAGGTGGAGACTCGAGCGGTAATCGGGAATCACAGGACTACCTCTAATGTCCTCGCCTCCGGACCTTCCGTGCCCAGCGTTCTGTGGGGCCAGTGTACAGTTGAGACGTGGCACCACTGGGCGGGTGACCCCAGACACCCCTCCCACACCCCTGCTGGCACCACCAGAGGTGAGGCGGTAAAGGGGAGGGCCCAGGGGCTTCTCTCTCAGGCGCAGCATTCTGGAGCTTCATTCCATGCTGGCGGAGACCCACTCACTGCCCGAGAGGGGCTCAGAGCCAGTAGGATCATCTGTAAGCGTAACTCTGGGCGTCGGCATCTATCACCCACCCGCACCCACCTGGGAAAGTTGCTGCCCTACGGACTGCCTGCCGGGTCACGGCCCCCGGCCTGGGCCTGTCTCTGTTCAGTGCTTGCCCCTCCTCAAACACTCACACAGCCTCTTGAGACGGGCTTCTTTCACTGAGCAGTATGTGTTTAAGGCTCTTCTCAGGGCTCCATAGCTCGTTACTTCTCTGCACGGAGTAATAGCCACGTACCACAGCCCATTGGTCCGTTCACCGACTTGCAAGTTTTGGCAATTATGAATGAAGCTCAGGGAACCCTCCACGTGCAGGTTTTTGTGCGGATAAAAGTTTTCCCCTCCTCTGAATAAATACCAAGGAGCACGATTGCTGGGTCACAGGGTAAAAAGTGTGTTTAGTGTCGTAAGCAATCCCCACGCTGCCTTCTAAAGTGGCTGCCCTGTGCGGCATCCCAGCCGGCAGTGAGTGAAGGTTCCCTGTTCCACGTCCTCACCAGCATTTGGTGTTGTCAGTCCACACTTTTTTTGAAAACAGATGGCAGAATGACTTTAAGGACTTCCAGATTCCACTGACAATGAAAATTATTAACCAGAAACCAAAAAGACACTTTTACTGTCATTAAGATAAGACATTCGTGTTGTGTTGAAGGAACGCTATTAAGTTATAATGTAACGAGCGTATGGGTCATAACGGTTAATTCTACAGTGACTTTGGCACAGCACGGGCTACACACAGAGTCTCCGTCAGGTGTATGGCTCCTTCACACTCGATCCTCCCACCCAACACACACACATTGATACACCCACACACCCACATGCACAACACATACACCCACACCCCCACACACATGCCTTCCCATACAGAACACACAGACCCCCCCCGTGTACACTTATGTGCACACTCATGCACACACAGTCACGCACATACACAGACTCACACACACATACTCCCTACACACACACACACACACACACACGCCCACACAACACCGTTAGCAGCCCCCATATCCTTAACATACCTGGCTGTCTCGAGCCCGCGCCCCTGTCCCTTCCCACCGCCGCTCATCACAGCATCTCATCTGTGTCCCGCTCCTCTGGGATCTGGAGACAGAGCACATCTGAACCAAGCAGCTTTGAAGGTGCCCGTGGCAGATAGCCTGTGACGTTTCACTCTCCCTGGAAGGCCCGCGTTCAAGCAGGGGCCTGGCGTGCCAGCCCCAAGGTTGAGAAGGACCTGCCGTGCCCCCTGTCGGCCCTGAGCCAGGCACTCTGGCCGACCAGCCCCCGGGCCCTTTGACACAGGCTCCTTGTTGGCCCCTGACGGTCACCTCACGTGGCTGGGTCCGCTGGAGTCGGGAAGGCAGCACGAGGCACTGCAGGAATATGCTGGTTCGGAAGGGGCCTGACGAGAACCTCACGCGCAGCTCCTGACCCGCGACCGCAGCTCCCGTCACGTGGCTCCCACAACCCCAGGCCCACAGACGGGAGGAGTGCCTCATGCAATATCTAACTGGCAAGGTGTTTGCCTCTCATCCTTTTTTGCTTTTTGGCAGAAACTACATGACAGTGGCCGCTGAGTCGCTGACCTACGTCGGAGGCTGTTGTCGTGACGGAATCCTCGACACGTTGCCCACTTGTCCCCCTTTCTGTCTCTCGCAGGACTACGGCGGGTACCTGAGCACTTACATACTCCCAGCGAAGGGTGAAAACCAGGGTCCGCTTTTCACCTGTGGCTCTGCTCTCTCTCCAATAACAGACTTCAAGCTCTACGGTAATGGTCTTGACGCGACGAGGCCCCCGCACGGCCCCATGCCTCCCGTCCCGCCACACTTCCCCTGCCTCCCTTGCTTCGTGCACCCGCGGTGGGTGGGAGGCGACCCGGGCTAATGAGAAACCTGGACAGAAGCCTGGGAAGGGGAGGGAGGGCTTCCAGTCACTTGTTTGGATGAAACCGGTCAACCCCCCGAGACCCGTAAGTCACGTTCCTGACACACGAGACCAGGAGCTCGAGACCCACCCAGGGGTCCCCTGGCCGACCCCTCCCCGGTGCCCCATCTCAGCACCCGGGACCCCGTGGACTGTGAGGACCTCTGACTCCTGCAGCCGAAAGGCTCACAAAAGACACGTTGACAAGGTGCTCTAATGCCGACTTGAACTTGTAGTCCCAGCACTGCCCCCCCTCCTTCAAACACGTAATAATTTAAAATTCGTTTTCCCATGGGAATACATGTAACGTATTTCAGATTTTTTTCAACTCAGACTTTCTTAATTTTTTTAATCATGCGGGTTCAAAGGTGCCTGACTCGGATGCACATAAATGTACCATCCTGCACCTTGATTAGGTCACAGCCCCAGGTGGGGGGATCCTCCAGTGCCGTCTCCACTTAATTAAGGGTGTCCCTGTGACGCCTGGGTGGCTCAGTCGGTGAAGCGTCCGACTTCGGCTCAGGTCACGATCTCACTGTTTGTGGGTTCGAGCCCCGCGTCGGGCTCTGTGCCGACAGCTCAGAGCCTGGAGCCCGTTTCGGATTCTGTGTCTCCCTCTCTCTCTGCCCCTCCCCCACTCATACACATTCTTTCTCTCAAAAATAAACAAACAGTAAAGAAACAACACCGTCAAGTGAACATTAAAAAGAAAATGAAAGATCCCCCCTGCCCCCTGCAGAAGTGTTTGGTGCTTCCTCCAGCCTGACTTTGCCGACAGGCAGACGTCAGACCCTCGCCCAGGACCGGACGCAGACATGCCTAGTGTTTAAAACCAAACAAAACAAAAACAGAAAAAGAGCAAATCCTGATGGCAGTCTGCTCTTTGGGATCTGTAGCCTTGCCTGTATTTGAAACAAAGTGAGGGGTTATCCTGCTCACGGGGTTTCAGAGTCACTGTTTCACACGGTTGAGGTTTTGCTGTATTGCTTAAAAGCCGGCCACCAACTCTAAGACACTCGAATGTTACCGGGGTGCTGTCTTATTAACTGCGTGAAGCCCCGCAGGCTGAGGCGGTGTTTTAGAAACAAACGTTTGCCCTGAAAGTGTGGGTGAGCCCACCCTCCCTGCCCCAGCCCCCTGCCAAGGGCGTCCCCGCATCGGGGGGCTCGGTACCGGCTCCCCTCGGGTAACCCTGCCCCCCTCTTCTCGTTTCCAGCGTCTGCGTTCTCCGAGAGGTACCTGGGCCTCCACGGACTTGACAATAGGGCATACGAGGTACATGTGGGCAGGATGGGGAATCGGGCGAGCTCGGGCCGCCCCTCCGGAAATCCTCTCTCGCGCCCCCCTGGCCCCCGGCCCAGTTCTGGGACCCACGCCCCCTGCCCGGGCCTGCTGGGCTCCCCCTCTCCCCCACCAAACTCGCTCTGAGAAAACCTTCCACCGGGCCGTGAACGCTGGTGAGCAGGGCCTCTCCCGGGTCTGTCCGCTTTCCCTTTCTGGCACCCGAGAGGCAAGGAGGGGGGTTAGGAAAGTCTTCGGACGGACAGAGGGTCTGTCCCGGGATCCACGGTCGTCGGCACGGGTGACTGCCGGTCCCCTCATCCAAGGCTGGTTCTGCTTTGGGGAGATAAACCCCTGGTTGGGCTACAGAAAAGTTCTCCAATACCACCTGCCAGGCCATAGCCACCGAAGTGACTCAGTGCAGGTGTCACCTGGGTGTTTCTTCAGCGGGGTGAGGGGGGCATGAGGGGGAGGCCGGACTTCTGTTGCCCGGAGGACCTGGCTTCAAAGCTGGGATTTGCGCATGGACCACGGGACTCTCTGGCCGGGGTGTCATCTCCCAGTGGCACCGGCTGAGATTGGTGGCCCTCTGGGGCCACCTGCCGTGGGCGGAAGGGAGCTCTCCTGTGCCCTCTTCTCTTCCACCCCTTCCTCCTCCTAAGAGGAGCTCATGCAGGGAGGCTTCTGGGACGCTCTGTGCGCTCCCCTCCCCTGCGAAGCCCCCGCTTCTCCCGGGACGAACACCTCGCTGGCTGCGGTGAGGCCCGCTAACTCTGTCCCCTTGCCCTGCCCGTGCAGATGACCAAGGTGGCTCATCGAGTGTCAGCCCTGGAAGAGCAGCAGTTTCTAATCATTCATGCAACCGCTGACGGTGAGGATCGGGGACGCTCATTCCCTGCATCGCCCCTGATGGTGTGCTGGGTTTAACCCGTACTGTCCTCTTTTTTGTTTTCTTTAACAGAAAAAATCCATTTCCAGCACACGGCGGAACTCATTACACAGCTAATTAAGGGGAAGGCTAATTACAGCTTACAGGTACAGTATTCGCACACCCACTCTGTTCCACGCTTGGAGAGACACATTCTTCTCGTGGAAAAGGAACTGATTGGTATTCTGTTCATCCCGTGTCTGCAGACGCACCCGTGTCGCGGCTGTCAGAGACAGGCCGGGACACGTCGGGCCAGACGAGTTAGCGCGTGCTTATTTTCTCCACTAATTGATGCTGATGGCTCGGTTCTACACTCGAGCTGTGTGCAAAACCCCTGTAGCACCCCCCCTCCCCACCCAGTCCCTCGGTGAGCAAGGTCAGGACAGCCACCACACCGCCACGGTGAGGCTGGTGGTGTCCCTGGCGGGTGACAGTGGGACTGTTGTCCCAGTGTTGAC
The DNA here is from genome assembly GCF_022837055.1 of Prionailurus viverrinus. Lineage (NCBI taxonomy): Eukaryota > Metazoa > Chordata > Mammalia > Carnivora > Felidae > Prionailurus > Prionailurus viverrinus. The sequence goes on from NC_062562.1 coordinate 166,695,368, forward strand.
CAGAGCAGCATCCTGGGGGCCTTGGGGGGCTTTACACGTGCAGGTCCTGAAGCTTCTCTCACTGGCCTCCTGCCGGACAGTACCACATGTTAACTAAATTCTGGAGGAATGTTCCAGAATCATCTGTGGCTGAGCAGCCGTTAGAGTGCTACCCTTCCATGAAACGTACTCACAGCCTCGTTTTCCCTGGCATCCAGTAGTGGCCCAGCAGCTCAAGGCTGGCCTTTTTCCAGCAATGCACAGTGCTGCTTCTGGAAACATCTTCCGTTTCCTTCTCGACCAGGGGTTCCCTTTGGCAAAAAAGACCCCGATGGTCTTTTCACATCCAGGGATCAATGGGAGATTTCCTCCCCTAAGCACCCATCAGCCCTCAGACAGCACCGGCCCCAGCACCGACCGCTGCCTGCCTTCTGTCTTCAAGCCCCTGGCCTTCTGGCATCGCTGTCTTGTTGGGGGGACGCGTGTGTCCCTGCAAGGAGGGGGCTTGGCCTGAGCTGCTGAAGGGGGAAGAGAGGACTTGGTTAATGTGACCTCTGAGCTCACTTTGCAAGTGTTCAGATCGTAGTGAGTTTGATAGCTGCCAGGGTGTAAATACATTTTATGCACCTAGCGCAGCCATGGTGGGTTACAGGGTCAGTCTCCGTGTGCGGGTGTGGATCGCTCGCCCAAGAGGCAGACTAAGCGAAATCGGCAAGCTTTTGAGCAATATGCATTGTAGACCACACTCGAGACAGCGAAAGGGATCCACGCCCAGCACCGGGCCTGCAGGCACAGCAGAGGTTTTCACAGATCCTCAGTGAATTTGCAACAGTAAGCAACTCCAGAAAAGGGCACAGGGACAAGGGACCCGGGTAGGAAGAGACGTGCCTCCTGCTCTGTGTCCTTCTGTACCACAGACATTCTACCGTATACATAATAGCTCACTCCCATCAGTAATAACTACTCGAAAGTAACGGTGAATGCCCGCCTCCAGAGACACAGAGGAAGACAGGATTCAGAATGCGGGAGGCAGCAGGTGTCACGGGAAGAAAGTGGGCTTCCAGGTCAGCGAGACTTGGCTTTGAGTCCCTGCCGGAACAGGTGCCTTTGCGTGGAAATGGTGTGGCGCCTCTAGGATATGGGGACGGCCATTCACATCGTCTTCTTCGCGTTCCCCGTGTCCTGGCCTCGTTCTAAATGCTTCAGGGAGCATAACGGTTAATTCCCACAAAACGAAATGAGCCGGATTCGGTCACGGTAATCATCTCCACGTAACACAGCAGGAAACTGAGGCCCAGGAAGGTTACCTGCCCACGGTCAGAGGGCGAGCCAAACGCGGGTGGCCGGGCCCCAGAACACAGCAGCAGGATCCGGCCTGTGAGGGTTGTAGAGAGAGCACAGAAAGCTTCCCATGTCTTTGGGGATCCTGGGCCCTGGGGCCCTGGGCCGGAGCCTCTGTGGTCCCGGACCTCGGATCCGTCCTTGCTGCAAATGCAAACCAGACGGACGGCACAGACGGCACCGAGTCTGGTGACCAAAGCGTGGTCTAATTTAGGCACCCGGTGCCCTGAGTGCCCTGACGCCAGCACTGGAGGGGTTGAGGAAACCCATTGCTCGGGCCGACTCCAAGCCGCATGTGGTGCCCGGGCCGTGCTGAGTTTGGGGGGGGTGGGGGGCGACCACCCCAGCGGCGAGTAACCTGTCCCCGCCTTCCCCGCAGATCTACCCCGACGAAAGCCATTACTTCCACAGCGCCTCCCTGCACCAGCACCTGTACCGGTCCATCATCAACTTCTTTGTGGAGTGCTTCCGGATTCAGGACAAACTCCCCGCAGCCACAGCGAAAGAGGAGGAGGAGGAGGACTAACCCGGGAGCCGGAGCCAGAGCCAGCCCTGAGCACGGCGGGGGCTCCCCCTGGAACAGTGTGCGGCCGGGACCCCGCCCCCCTCTCCCGCAGAGGCCGGGGCCGGGGCAGCAAGTGTGATTTCCATAGCATGTGTCCCGAAGGCGGTTTTGCTTCAGAAACCAGCTCCTTCCCAGGCCGAGACGCATCATCGCCGCCGCCACCGCCGCAGCAGCATCGCCTCCTCCTGGCCCCAGGGTGACCGGTGCATCCCCCGGCCCCTCCCCAAGGAACGAAGGACGGACAGCAATGCAGAAATCGGCCCTTAAATCCCAGCTCTCCCGCAGTAGCGCAAAGACCCGCCCTGGCCAGCGGCCGCGTCCACATGAGCAGTTTTCCACCCTGTCTGATACACCCACACCATGGAAACGACTATAGCACAATTATTTTAGCAGTACTTGTTCATAGATCGGCTCGCTCCTTTCTGTAATTCGGAGATCCGGCATTGTCAGGGCTGAACCCGGTGTTCCCGTAGCTTCGCTAATGGTTAACCTTACGGAATTAATTCGTATTTTTCTATGGTTTTTACCTGGCACTGTCTCGGGTCACGGGCTGTCTCTCCTTCTTTGTGTCTCTCCTTCTTTGTGTTCTTTCTTGGCTTTGCTTTCTGTTCTTCGGTCCCCGTGTAGGCTTTGCACTTGTTTGGATAAAGAAACACATCAGAAGCAACGAACTGCTCTCTCCTCAAGATTGTCTTGAGACTTTGTGCAGAAATTTCAAAAACCTGAGGGGAACGAACATCCAGTACTATACTAAAAAAAAAAAAAAAAAAAAAAAAATCCTAAATAAAACTTCTTTCCCACGAAGCTGCATTGGGATTTGGCTCAGACTCGCACTATCCACGTATGTCTTGTAGCCTTTTTCCCCCTGATACCTTGTCAAGGCTTTTCAGATGGCATTTGGTTAAAAAAAGGTAAAGACTAAGGGTGGACTCCATCCCCAGGTCTGTGCGCGTGTTCAGGGGACAGGCCTGGGAAGCGTGGGCGAGGGCGGTGGCCTCCCGCCCCGGGGACGGCTCGGTGGCCCCGCCACCGTGCGCCAGCAGCCTGTCCACGTGTCACACACCCTCCGACGGGACGAACCCCCGGTGCTCCCGGTGTCTATTTCATTTCGTTGTATATAAAGACAGGATCGGGCCCCGGCCCTCCACCAGCTCATTTCGCCTGCATGCCGCCGCTCTGTGGCTGACCCGCACTCCCCACCAGTGCCAGTCGGAAATGCACCGATCACTCTTGTTTCCCTCGGAGCTCGTCGACCACCTGAACGGCAGTACTGATCTCTCCAGCGTCCGGTCCTGCCGGGGGGTCCTTGACATGCCGTCGGCAGAGATTTGTCCGCGTCGCTTTTCGGTGTTTGAGGGCGTGGGTCTCGTCTCCGTGAGTTTGCAATGCCAGTTGCAGTTAGCGCCATTGGAGGGTCTCCGTCACCGGATTTTTTCGGGTGAGACGTCGTCACTTGCGAAAAGGACCCGACGCGTGAGCAGCCGGACCGCTGTGAGTGCTACGTGACCGTGCTTTCGCTATTCTCAGCGGGCTTGACCGACTGCAAAGCCGACTAGGTCCGACAGGGGAAGCCAGCTGTGGCCGCGAGATCTGGCAGGAGGGGAGTGAGCATGTGGCATACTAGCGTTTGTTCATCCATGGAATAAAACATTATTTTACCACTCGGATAGCTCTTTCCTTGCTTATCCTCCACCATCTCTGCTTAGGAAGTGTGCAAAGCGTCACGTGTCTCAAGGTACTTACTGAGCCCCAACCATGGATGCCTGTCCCCAAGAGCCTGGTGGGCGGCAAATAAAAACCGCACCTGTCACAGTGGGGTACGCACGGAAGGACAGGAGCACTCAAATATGTCAAAAGTCCCAAACCAACCAGAGAAAATGAATTTCAGTCATGTCTTTAAAGTTTTAGGGTGAGGACACAGAGATACTCCCTAACACTAAGAGCAAACCTGGCTCTCAGTCGAGACCGCAGCATTGCCCGCTAGAAAACTAGGAAAGCCTCCATCTCGGTGGCATTCCCTGGCACACGGGCTGCCTCGCTCTCAGAGGTGTGCACGCGGGGGTGGGGGGCGGAGCTCTATCCTCACTGGCCTGAAAACACGCCCCTCCCTCTCCTGCCTGACTTAGCAGCATCCGAACGATGATTTTGTGAAGGCTTGATTGCCTTCTGGAAGCCCCGTTAAAGCCCCAGTGTCACAGAGGGACTGGAAAGGCATTTCAGGCCTCCTCTGGCCGTCTTCCATTAGCACGTGGTGTGAGTTTTTAGGATAATCACAGGAGACACCGGGAAGCCTGGTGAGATACTGGATACGCAGACGGAGGATGTCCCCAGATCATATGTAGACACAGAGCTCTGACCCCCAACCCACAGCCACCAGTCGGGGAAGCCAAGCCGCGGTCTGCAGCCACCAGCCCCAAACGGCCAGGCCTTGATCAACACCCGCCAGCTTCCCTCGCTCTCGCCCCCACCTCCAACTTAGGACTGACGGGGAAAGCCAAATATGCCCCCCCAACCAACCGCCTAGGATCCTGCTTCTGGTCAGCCCTCCTGACTTCCCCACGCCCACGGCCCCCAGCGGGGCGCACCTGACCCCCTTTTCCACGGTGCGGCTCCCCTCTGCCAGCTCGGAGTCCCTCCCCCCCCCCCGCCCCAGCACAAGTGATGGTGACTGAGCCCCGGAGCTCCGCACTCCAGCCGGCTGGGAGCTCGCGGCCCTGCTCTCTCTCACGCTGGTGGTGTCTTAGTCCGCTCAGGCTGCCGTGAGAAAACCCCACAGACGGGGCACTCACACAATAGGAATGTACTTCTCACAGTCTGGAGGCTGGAAGTCCAAGATCAAGGTGCCGGCTGATCCCGTGCCTGGTGAGAGCTATCCTCCCGGTTCATAGACGGCCGCCGCCATCTGGCTGCGTCCTCACAGGGCAGAGAGGGAGGGGCCGGGTGGGGGAGGGCGCTCTCTCTTCCTATCGGGGCGCTAACCCCACCATGGGGTCCCACCCTCATGACCTCATCTAAGCCTAACTTCCTCCCAATTACCCCACCTTGTAAAACCACCACCCTGGGGGTAAGATCCCAACCTACGAATTTGGGGAGGATACAAACATTCCGTCCCTGGCAGGTGCTCTTTGTTTAGTTTCCGGCTGGCAGAAAACGGGTGTTGGAGAGGAGTTGCTGAGGAGTGGGTGGGAGCCCTGGGGGTCAGGAGGAGGGAAGGAGGGGGAGGAAGGGAGAGGGACAGGGGCACGAGGGGAGAGAGGGAGGGAGGGGGTCCAACCCCGGGGATACTGCCTCCGAGCAGGGCTCCCTAGAGAGTCGGGATGGGCCCTCCTGCAAACCACAAGCTGCAACGCTGCCATCGGCCCCCGAGCCCCATCACTCACTGCACGGATCGGATCAGGGAGCTAGAGCCCAGGGGAGGCAAGGCGGCTGCCCCCCAACCCGGAAAGGCAGCAGCACTAGGTGCTTCTTCCCCTCACTGTTTTCTCGTGGGGAGAAGCTCCAAAGGCCAGGTTCCTGAGCCTCACGGGCGCCGCTGGGGCTCTCGGCCCCGCCAGCTCTGGGGGCCCAAGCCCCCGGCCAACACGGAGCCGGCCTCGGTGAAAACGGGTGTCAACGTCTGGGTTCCGAGCAAACCCCAGGTGGGGCCTCCTTGCTAGGAAGTCTCGCGTTGCATCAGCAGTGGCAGTTCTGGCGTTTTGTTTCCTGAGCTGGGATCTGGAGCGACACAGGGGAGCGGAGCGGCCCCAGTCAGCCGCACCCTCACAGTGCGGCCCTCGAGCTGTGGTGCTCACCAGAACCCGCGACGGCGCTCTGCAAAGTAGACCGGAAGCCCAGGACACCGACGCGCCCGTGTGCACCCGTCCGCACTTGAGAGGCACCACGCTGAACGCCGCGGCTCCGGCTGGTCCCCTTGAACCCAGAACCAACCACCTCACAGAGGCTTCCCATTTCCTGTGGGCCCGTGTCCGAACTCCTGAATCATACCTTACAGCGCCCCCAACCCCCAGGCCCAGTTTATCTCACAGACTTCCCCTCCCCTGACTACCCTGCACACACGGCCCGGCCACGCGGACAGGCTCTCCTCTCCCTGCACGAACCCCACACGCCGCTGCCCCTACACGCGCTAGCTGCCTTTAGCGCGACTTCCCCTTTCCCAACGATCCCCAGCCACTCGGACACCCCGGCCTGGATCATTCTTTCAGCGGCGGCCATCCTGTGCAGGCAGGGAGCTTAGCTGCTCACTGCCCTGTATTTACCAGATGCACTATTTACCATGACAGTCAAATATGTCCCCCAACATCGCCCCATGTCCCGTGGGGAACAACATCACCCCAGTTGAGAGTCAGATCTGTTTAGATGCGAGGCCAGGTTCACGGGCTAATTGAACAACTCTGCACTTGCCCAACCCTGGGAGGCGGCATCGCCTTGGACCTCACAGCCTACGTGTCTTACCTGCCTCGTCTTAGGGCCCAACCTTAGTGCACAAAGCCTTCCCTCGCTTCTGTTCTGGAGGGTGTCGAGAGCTCTATGCCCATAGAGAGTTTATTCTGACTCGTCAAATATCTGTTTGCTAGATCTGAAGCCCTGGGAGGGCTCTGCTTCTGCTGGGACTCCTGAGGCCTGACTCCCGTGACCAAAGAAGACTGCCGAGGCGACCGCGGGCCTCTCCAGGCTGGGCCGTTACAGGTACTGAAGCTTCTGCCTCGTCTCTGGGATCAGGCTGTGAGGACGCTCAAGCAGCCCCAGGTGAGGAGCTGAGGTCTCCCCCCACAACACCCAGGACGCACGAGGGCACCGCTTTGGAAGTAAGTCCTCCTGCCCCATCAGTCCTATGGAGGCTGGTGGCCGGAATCTGCCAGGCAGGCCACTCTCGAGTTTCCAACCCTTAGAAACGGAGCTGATAAATGAGCATAACTGTTCCCGCCACTGAGTTTGGAGTAATTTGTTACATGGTGTCCGATAATATAACCCTGACCGTCCCCCTTCCCGTTAGCTATGCAAGAAGCTGGGGACGCACGGGATGCCCCATAGATGCAGCAGACTCCCCGCCCCCCCCACCCCGGTCTGGCTAAGGGAGTGGCCCCAGGCATCAGACACCTGCTCAATCAGGAGACGTTGCCAGGTAGGGGGGAGCAGGCCGGTGGCAGAATTCCCACAGACACTTTCTACTAGGCACCCTCGTTCTTGTCTCCCTCTTCCTTAGAAATGGGCCCCCAAGTTTTAGCTGGGCCTGTGGACATGCAGAGGAAAGAAACACAACTTCCGGCCTCCTTTGACTAACCTCTGGCCGCTGAAATGCACGTGCAAATGCCAAGAGGCGGCTCCCACCATCCCACCTTAAGAGGCCACAGGTGACCACCGTGTCCCCTCACCGTCCTCTCTGTTCCCTCAGGGCCAAGCAGACACCCGTCCGTGACGTGGCTCCCACACATCGCTGCGAGCACAGCTCAAACCTCTAACGGGTGCTGCAGAATGTTTTTGTAAGGGCTGGCTATTCCAGACAACAAAGCCCTCGTGTTGGGCAAAGGCAGACGACATCACAGCCGTTCACTCTGCACAGAGCAAGGGCCGCGGCAACGATCTTGAAGAACATTTATCGAAAGCTTGCTTGGTTCCAGGCACGGTTCTGTGCACGCCACGTGGATCCACGTACAATCCTGACACAGTTCACACATCGATCTACAACGCCCTGTGATGCTGTGTTCTTGGCTGCATGTCGCAGACCAGGAAAGAGAAGGAACAGAGAGGTGCGGGCCCCGGCCCAGGTGAAGGAAGATGGCTGGCTGCCAGAATGAGGACCCTGCCACCACGGAGCTCCCCTCCAAAGGGAGCTCTCACTGGGTCCTAAGCCAGAGTTTAGCCCTATCTGGGCACAGGTGACCTGTGACCCATTGTGACCACCAAGCACTTGAATAATAGGTTTGGTTTTGGTTTGGGTGGTCCCGATTGGTTTGTTTTGGGGGGAAAGAGGACAGGAGGGGCCTTCTGCCCAGGCGCCCGGAGAGAAAGTGACTGGAAGGCTCTAACTCTGTGACAGGAGCTCAAGCCAGAGCTGACGGGCCCATTTCCCGGGAGAGAGGCAGGTGAGGAGCTTGGGAGGTGGGCATTCTCCCCACTTCAGCGGGGACCCACAGAGCATCCATCCAGTGACTCCTCCGGGGGATCCGGGGCCACCCTGGCAGCCCAGGGTCTGCAGCCCGTGCTCTGCTGGTCGACGTGGCCGGACCCAGGGTCGTGAAGGGCTCCAGAGGGGACACGCTGCCCCGTATGTCTGGACAGGCCACACACACAAGCGGGGTGGGGCATCTGTCCTGCCGTTCCCACGGAAGCCCTGTGCTGGTGTCTGTGCTGGGCTCTCTCCCAGGCACTCTTGGAAGGGTGTTCTCAGAAGGCGAATGTCCCAAATTAAGACAGCAGTGGGAGGAGCCAGTGACATATAAATCACTGCCATCCATGAGACCCCAGGGGAGCTTGGGGTCTCTACTGTCATGGGTCAAGTAGATTTCGCTGCCCGTATTCCTTATGGGGAGGGGGCACCTTAAAACCAAATATATATAGCAAACTCATTGACTAAAAATGCCCCAGTGTCCCCAAATTCTGCTTTTGAACGCAAGCAGATTGTTGGACTTTTATGCCTCCGATTATGTTAAGAAACGTATAGTTTCTAAATAACCATTTTTTACAGGCATCTTACTATTGTCTACAAGTCAGAATAATGATTTGTTGAATGAGCTATTCCTGCGCTCAGACGAAGAAGACAGCCCGTTGAGCTGGACATAGATGACCGTCTCGGCCGTGTGCTGGGAAAGCGCGTCTCCGGGAGAAAACCGTTACAAGCGCCCGTCTGTAGCGTTTGCGGATTTCTGTGCCGTAAATACTTCTATTGCCGCCAATTTCAGAGGGTCAACCTAACATCCCTGAAAACAGAGCTGGACCGCGACGGGCAGGATTCCTTCTTGCAACACCTTCTGTGAGGAGCGGCGAGCTTCTCTGGCCGCGGACCCTTCACATCTGGGGCCACCGTGGGAAGGGAGGGGGCGGGGCCCCTAGACGGGCCAGAGGATGCTTGCACTGGGAGAAGCTTCTGGCCGGGTCACAAAACCACACGCTCCATCCTGGCCGTGGTGTCCTCAGTGGCTTTGGGGAGGGGGGGGGGGGCGGTGATCTTCCACAGATGGACCCAGCATCTTGCCACCTGATGTCAGGCCGTCTGGGGACAGGGGGAGTCTTTCTTTCTTCTGTGTCAGACAGAGTGGGTAGAGACGGGGCGCACGGCGGCTGGGAAGAGGCGGGGATGACCTCCCCATGATGCGGGGGACGGAAAGAGGCCACACTGATTGTCCTCCTTCAGGAGCCAGCAGCGGACCGTCCGGGGGCCCCGGGGAGGAGCGGACAGCCGGGAATAAGCCTCACAGCGCAGCACCGGCTCCACCAACGTCACGATGCACCACAGCTGTCGGCACTTGAGCACAGACGTCACAAACATTCCTTCAAACATTCAGCCACTGCGCTCCGTGAACTCGTCCACCGCCTGACAGTGACCCCCCCTCCCCCCTCCCCATCTCATCACAGTCTGGGGAACTCGGTGCCACACGTGAGGACCCTCGGGCAGCCCTAAGGGGTGGCAGGAGGGGAGGAGCAGGAGGGGAGGAACAGACCCCCCCCCTCCCCCCGGCCAGCGGATTCCCCGACTCGGGCTGCTTCCCGGCTGAGAGCTGGGCTGTGAACGTGAACCAGAGTGTCCAGCCAAACCGCAGCCGCATGCCCGACCCTCAGAATCCAGACGATAAATTCTTGTGGGTTTTAGTCGGTAAATGGTGGGTTATTTGTTACACAGCATGGGCAGCCCATATGATCCCAAACGCTCGTCATCTGAGCCCCTGACACATGAGGAAGCCATCTGTCTGGACGCCTCGCTGGCCCCATGAGTGCCGGGGGCTGGTCGTGAGGCAGGCAGGCCCCCTGCTAAAATGAAAATTCCTCCCGTCCATGAAGGTGCGCTCAGGAGCAGGACAATCCAGATGCTTCCGAAGGTTCCGACAGGCCTTAGCGGAGTGCCCCGTGCAGGAGGCCCCCGCCCTCCCTCCGGCCCCCGGGGAACTTCTCCCGGGTCTTCACACACGAAACTGAAGGCCTTTCCACTTTAGAAAGTCGCAAAATGCACCCTCATGACAAGCAGGACAGGGCAAGCGACAGCACACAATTGGGTCTGAGCAACCAGCCGAGTGAAGCCACCGGCTGGGCCCGCGGCAGCCGGAGGCGGCCAGAGAAACGCAGCCCCCCCCCCCCCCCCCGCCGCTGCCCTGCTCCGTGTCGTGTCGTCCAGCTCTGACTCTGCAGGGAGTCCCCAGTCAGCTCTCTGTGACATCGGCTAGTAATGGTGCTTTTTTTGCCTGCGGTTTTCTATGGTTCCCGCGGAGAAAGGGGAAGACGGGGGGTGGGGGGGGGGGCGGGGGGGGGGGCGGGGGGCGCCTGCCGGCTTTGTGCCACGTTGCGTCAGGGCCTCACCACGCTGGGCACCAGGTGGCCACTGATAGGTAGCCAGGAATGTGATGGCAAACCACTGCGTTTGGTGGCTTACCCACCCCATTTCCCATCCCCCACACTCACTCAGGGCCAGTCCGCCAGCTGCCAGGACAGCTGGACGGATGCAGTTCTGTCCTCCGTGAGCGGGAGCGATGCTTGTGCCCGGCGTCCCGGGAGCTGCTTCGCGGGGGTGGGAGGGCGGTTAGAGGGGTTGGGGGGGCCACCAGGCCGGGTGCGAGGGCCGGTCACCTGCCCCGCAGAAAGGACAGCTGCAGTGAGGGGAGGCCGTGAGGACCAACAGGTGGCGCTGGTGTGCAGAACACGAACGTGGAGTCCCATGAGCGGGCTACTCTCTAGGTCTCTGCTGCCGCTGTGTGTCCTGGGCCAAGTGTCCTAACCTCTCAGAGCCTAACTTTTCTCCCTGGTGGAACAGAGACAGGCGCTCAGAGGGGACAATGATGTGAGCTATGGATGGAAATTCCTAAAGTCGTGCTTGGCCGGCAGTCAATAAAGTGGAGCTAATATTGTTCGGAATGTCTAGAATTGGGTTTTTGTTGTTTTTTTTTTTATCTTTAACCAAAACAGTATGAAAAACGCCTGACAATTCGCATTTGAACTGCATCCTGAAAAATATTTGGGGAACGGGTTTCCAGGCACTGGCAAGAACAGGAAACAGCTCGGTGCCCACGCACAGGCCACGTGAACTTTGGGGCTCCAGTCAATGCGCAACGTGACGGCCGCCTGAGGGTCCCCAGGGGCTCCGGTCCTGTGAAACGCGCGCTCGGTCAACGTGTGCGAGCCCCTCATCGTGCTGGTCTCTCTGCTTCCCGCCAGGCGAGCAGGGCCGGGCCACGTCCAGCCCGCAGGCCTCGGGGAGCGTCTCCCGCGGCAGGTGCGACCTGCGCACAGCCGCGGGCACCGAGGGGCGGGACCAAGGCCGGCGTCCCGAGAGCGGAGGGCAGGGCTCTCCCAGCCAGCCCCGCCCCCCCGCAGCTCGGCCCGCCGCTGAAGGACCCTGCCGGCGATCCCCGCCCCCACCAATCGATCCCGCTCCTCCAGTCGACCCCCCGTCCCCCGCCCCCCAGCCCAGCCCCCCCACCACCTGCCGCCAGCCTCGCCCCCAGTCGACTTCCGCGACCTCCAGTCCAGCCCCGCCCCCTCGCTCAGCCCCGCCCCCCCAGTCAACCTCCACTCTTCCCCGCCCCCCCCAGGCCAGTCCCCCTACCCCCTTACCCCCGCCAGCCCCGCCCCCCCGGTCAACCTCCACTCTTCCCCGCCCCCCCCAGGCCAGTCCCCCTACCCCCTTACCCCCGCCAGCCCCGCCCCCAGTCGACCCTCGCCCCCGCAGCAGCCCCCACCCCAGGCCGGCACCAGGCGGGGGGCAGGGCTCCTCCCCGCCGGCTCAGGTCGCGCGTGGACGCCGCCCGCAGAGGGCAGCAGAGGCACGGCGCTGGGCCGCCCGCCCAACGGCGACGCTCGGGTAAGTGGCACGCGGGGGGCCGGGGCCTGGCAGGCGGCGCGGCGGCCGCGGTGGCAGCCCGGGAGCCCCGGCGGGAGGTGACACAGCCCGCGCCCACCCCCCCCACCCCCTCCAGCGCAGGCGGCACTGGCCCAGCTCAGAAGGGCGGGCTGTCGCGAGCAGGGGCAGCGGCAGCCGCGGAAGGGACAGGAGTCCGCACATCCGAGAGCTGCGGCCAGGGCGGCCAGGGCCTGAATGCAGCTCTGGGAACCGGTGCCGCCCGGCTCCTTCCAGCGGCCTCCTCGCGTCCGGAGCCCAAGCTGACGCCGGGGCCAGAAACAGCCAGAGGCGGTGCCCGGGCCCCCACCCCCCAGGGCAGGGGGCCCGGCGAGGCCTGGGAGGCAGACAGGCCGCCAGGTGCAGCAGGCCGGGCGGGGAGATGCCCTACTCCTCGAGGACTTGCTCGGGGACGGCGGGCAGGGGCTGAGACCCCGCGGCCCCGCGGTCACCGGTTGAGTCCCCTCATAGGCCTGCTTGGAGACTCAGAATCCGGCGCTCGGGAGAATGCTCACGATCGCATAAGGGCACGTTGGCTCTCCCTGCCCGGGCTGCGTGTCCCTTGTTTTCAGGTGTGCCTTGACTCACTCCTAGACCCGGCTGGCGAATGCCCACGGTCCCGGAGAACCCTTGGGGGGTTTCTAGACGCGGATCCCAGCCTTGCTGGAGACTCGATCCCCAGAACACCCGACCACCGCCCAACCTCCACCAATTAGCCATCTCGGAAACATCAGGTAATGTGGACTTCAGGGAGACTGTCCCCCTATGAGGGCTTTTCTGCGAAGCCCTGAACTTGGGGCGTTCAGAAGGACCCCTACAGCCCTCACCCCGGGTCTGCTGGTTCCAAGTTCACTGATAGTTTGCATCTGTCCTTCCCTGCAGTTGGGCGCTGCCTTCCAGAACTAGCAGGGTGCCCACAGGTGCTCCGGGGAGTCTAACTGGGGCTGTTAATTGAGCATTTAACTCGCACCTGTAAGTGCGTCCATCTGTGCTGAGACTCTGTGACGTCATTGTTTGGGGCGTGGGTGCCGTGTACCGTCTCCTCCGTGCAGCCTGCTAAGGTATTATTCCCAAGAGGCGGCTTTGGTTTCCGGCGCTGCCCTGATGAGCGGTTAAAATGAGCGATTTTGCATCTGTAGGAGGTATTTGGAGTTTAGCTATGAATTATGGAGTCTCGTACCCAGCTCCTAAGTTCTGCTACGGTTGTATCCAAACCCGGAAAATAGCTTTGTTTCTTATTAATACAAGTAGAGACTTTTCAAAAGTTCAAACGTTTTTCTGGGGAAATGTGTGCCTCTGTGTTGTGTGTGTGTGTGTCTGTGTGTGTGCAAAGATACAAGCATAATTAATCTGCTGTCATTCCTTCTTTAAATTCCGTACAAAAAGTCGTCACTCTTTTTTTTTTTTTTTTTTAACGTTTATTTGTTTTTGGGAGAGAGATCTCGCACGTGCGGGGGAGGGACAGAGAGAGAGGGAGACACAGAATCCGAAGCAGGCTCCAGGCTCCGAGTCACGGGGCTCAAACCCATGAACTGCTGAGATCATGACCTGACACGAAGTCAGACCTTCACCAACTAAGCCACCTAGGTGCCCCCCCCCAAAATTGTCATTCTAAGGAAGAGAAGTTGTCAATGCAAAATGAACAAAGGCAGAGGAGGACAGATATGTGTTTTCACTCATACGTGGATCTTGAGAAACTTAACAGAAGACCATGGGGGAGGGGGAGGGGAAAAATCGTTAGGAACAGAGAGGGAGGGAGGCAAACCATAAGAGACCCTTAAATACAGAGAACAAAGTGAGGGTGGATGGGGGTGGGGGAGAGGGGAAAATGGGTGACGGGCACTGAGGAGGCACTTGTTGGGATGAGCAGTGGGTGTTGTATGGAAGCCAATCTGACAATTCGCTATATTAAACAAAAAATTTAAAAAATTTTAAAGAGAGGGGCTGGCTTAGTCGGTTAAGCGTCCGACTTCAGCTCAGGTCATGATCTTGCAGTCTGTGGGTTCGAGCCCCGCGTGGGGCTCTGTGCTGACAGCCTGAAGCCTGGAGCCTGCTTCGGATTCTGTGTCTCCCTTTCTCTCTGCCCCTCCCCTACTCTCTCTCACTCACTTGAGCGCGCGCTCTCTCTCTCTCTCTCTCTCAAAAAATAATACATTTAAAAGAAAATTTGTTTAATTTTAAAGAGGAAAAGAGTCTTCCTCGAGCCCAAGTTAGGACAGCTGCCCAGGGTACCTGTCTTCACAAAGAAGAGAGTCCTCTGGGGAAGGGTCATGCGGTACAGGGTTATACGTTTGTGTTTTTTCCTTTTCACAAAGAGTTACAAATCGTCATGACAAAGGACATTCCAAACAGTTACAGACTTTGTTTTATGTTTTTATTTTTTTTATTTATTTATTTTTTAACATTTATTTATTTTTGAGACAGAGAGAGACAGAGCATGAACGGGGGGAGGGCCAGAGAGAGAGGGAGACACAGAATCTGAAGCAGGCTCCAGGCTCTGAGCTGTCAGCACAGAGCCTGATGCGGGGCTCGAACTCACGGACCCTGAGATCGTGACCTGAGCGAAGTCGGACGCTCAACCGACTGAGCCACCCAGGCGCCCCTATGTTTTTATTTTTTAATCTATTTTATGTTTTTAGTGTGTGCAAGGCTGTATGAATTTAATCTTACGGGAACCAGGGAGATTTTCTTTTTATGTCTGCAATGCTCCTTTTGGTGATTTATTTATTTTTTAACAAAGCAGATGTACACTGTGTTCACGGGACAGAAATTAGAGCCCACCCTCGGAGGTTTTGCTGAGTCGTTCTGACCTTGGTAAATGTTCAAGTCTAGCTTCCCTGGGAGCCCAGGAGCAGGACCCACAAACATCAAAAGTTGAAATTTTCCTTTATCATTTCCTCTTTTTGATCAGTAATCTTTCCTCAGAAAGCACTGACGATCAACCTTATGTTTTCCGGTCCCTCGGTGCCAGGGTGCCTGGCTTGTCTGTCCAGGGCCCATCAAGTCCCTGTTGCTAGGTATGAACATAATGTATTTTTTCACCCCTAGTTCCTTGTTGGGGACTTACTGTAACAGAACCGGTGGGAAGCTTAAAAGTGATAACATGTTCTCTATAAAGTCCAACCGGTGAGCAAACAGTATGCGTGCTTGGCTTAGACTGTTTTTGCGTTTGGTAAAACATTTAAAACAATGACTCGTGGACAGAAAAAGAATTCTAGTAAGTACAACTTGAAGGAACCAATGTGATGTTGGAATCGACTTAGGCAGGAGAAAAATCCAAAGAGTCTTGATTAAAAGGTGGGAAAATTCTTGATCATTCAAGAGGGAAGCTAGAACATGGTCCCACTGAGGAAACATACGCGTAACATACGTTCCATGGTGACTCTGGGGCCGAGACTTCACGAAATTCAGTCCCCCCATCAGGAGGTTATCTCAGGACCAGGAGAGGGGGCTGTGGGCGCACTCTGAGGGCTGGGATAACCTGGATGGGGTCTCTCCTTATCTCACATAAGGAAAGCGGAGCCTTGCCTGTTACCAGGCAGGAACCCGATGAGTCCAGGCTGCTGCAGGGACAGCCAGCGGGTTTGTTGGTGGGGACTGGGAGACATAATAGCCAGTTATAGCCAGTTAGGGAGAAGCACTTCTCTGAAAAGCAGGCTTTCAGTTTTCTGGTAATTTCTACCTCATCAACCCTATGGGGAATGGATTCAATTCCTCCCTGAGTTACGACTTTTCCTCAATCGTGAAGAATTGGGGGTGATGGTGCTTTGGCTACTTCCTTGTCTCCTCGGGTGAGGTAGGTGTTGGGTAAAGAGCAGTTTTGGTAAACCTTAGCTGTAACGTGCCTACACGCAGGGCTAAGCAGGAAGTTCTAACCTGTAGGTCACTGCAGCAAGGGAAACAGAAGCAACACGGTGTCAGACATGTGGAGACTTTTCCGGTTAGAATTTCCCGTCGTGAGTCCTTCGTTCCATTTCTATGGAGCGTGAGCGGAGCTCTGTCTTCTGTTACAGCTTCAGCCGATTTAGGGTGTGGTCGGGGCTTTGAAACAGAAGGGTTTGACCTACTTGTAACTTTTGGTCCCTTGTGCTAATTGAGGGGGCATCAGAGGTAGTTATATTTTTCTACATAGTTTGGCACTACGTGACGTTAAGTTCATTCCCAAGTGTATTCCAAGCAATCATAACGGTGTAGTCAGGGGTGGGAGTCTCGAAAGTTGATCTGATCCCAGTGGGTATCCAAGAGAATGGACCAGTAAGCCAGTCTCTGCCACCTTAAAAAAGGAGGTGGGGGGCAGGGGCCTCTTGTACCCATGTGACTCGCTGCCTGATTATCTGGGTCCTTACTTCCCAGGAGTTCATCTAGGTGCGGCAAGTGGTGTTGGCTTTTGTATACACTCTGCCTTGTTCAGCAGGCAATAAGGTTAATTAATGAGAGGCATTTCTATGGAAACAAAAGGAAAACACAGGTAATGGTTGGAGCAAATTATAAACCCAGTGTCTGAGTCCTGGATGCTGCCAGTGAGATATCTGTATGACAGGCTTCAAGCATCCTCAGGCGGAGTGGGGGCAGGCGGCAGCAATCTGATGGATTTTTCTGGTTCGTAGTTCAGATGTCTCTGGTGATCCTGTGTGTGGCCCATAGAGCAACAGACACTAAGAGGGCCTCTACATGAGCCATTGTGGCCGTGAGTTTCCCGCACCTCCCAGTCCGTGAACATGGAATATCTTTCCATTTCTTTGTGCCATCTTTGATTTCTTTCATCAGTGTTTTGTGGATTTCAGAGAACAGGTCTTTCACCTCCTCGGTTAAGTGAATTCCTGGGTATTTTATTATTTTGAGTGCTATTGTAAATGGGATCGTTTTCTTAATTTCTCTTCTGCAGCTTCATTATTAGTGTGTAGAAATGCAATGGATTTCTGTGCATTGATTTTGTATCCTGTGACTTCGCTGAATTAATTTATCAGTTCTGGTAGGTTTTTGGTGGCGTCTCTTGTGTTTTCTACGTACGGTATCATGTCATCAGAAAATGGCGAAAATTTTGCTTCTTCCTTACCAATTTAGATGCCTTTTATTTCTTTTTCTTGTCTGATAGCTGTGGCTAGGACTTGCAGTACTGTGTTGAATACAAGTGGTGAGAGTGGACATCCTTGTCTTGTTCCTAACCTTAGAGGAGAGGCTCTTGGTTTTTCCCCATTGATTATGATATTGGCTGTGAGTTTTTCATACATGGTGAGGTATGTTCCCTCTAAACCTACTTCGTTGAGGGTTTTTATCTGGAATGGATGTTGTATTTTGTCAGATGATTTTTCTGCATCTGTTGAAATGATCACATGGCTTTTATCGTTTCTCTTATTGATGTGATGTACCATGTTGATTGATTTGTGAACATTGAACCACTCTTGTATCCTAGGACTAAATCCCACTTGATCATGGTGAATGATTTTTTTAATGTATTGTTGGATTTGGTTTGCTAATATTTTGTTGATGATTTTTGTATCTGTATTCATCAGAGATGATTGGCCTGTAGTTCTTTTTTTGTGGTGTCTTTATCTGGTTTTGTATCAGGGTAATGCCGGCCTCATAGAATGAATTTGGAAGCTTTCCTTCCTCTTTTATTTTTTGGAATAGTTTCAAAAGAATAGATATTAACTCTTCTTTAAAACTTACATAGAATTTTCCTGTGAAGCCATCTCATCCTGGGCTTTTGTTTGGTGGGAGTTTTTTTTATTACAAGTTCAGTTTTATTGCTGTTAATCAGCCTGTTCAAATTTTCTATTTCTTCTTTGTTCAGTTTTTGGAGGAGGCTGTAAGTTTCTAAGAATTTATCCATTTCTGCTAAGTTGTACAATTTGTTGGCACATAACTTTTCATAATCTCTTACACTCCTTTGTATTTCTGTGGTGTCGGTGGTTATTTCTCCTCTGTCACTTCTGATTTTGTTCATTTGAGCCCCTTGCCTCCCTGTCCCTCCCTCCCCCCCTCTCTGTTTTTGATGAATCTGGCTGAAAATTCATCAAATTTTGTGTTTTATCAAAGGACCTGCTCTTGGTTTCATGGACCAGTTCTATTGTTTTTGTATTTTGTTTTTGTTTTGTTTTGTTTTTTTAGTTTCTATTTTGATTATTTCTGCTCTAATATTTATTATTTCCTTCCTTCTACTGATTTAGGGTTTTGTTTGTTCTTTTTTTTCCATAGCTCCTTTAGGCATATGGCTAAGTTGGTTTTTTGAGATTTTTTTTCTTTCTGAGGTAGGCCTGTACTGCTATAAATTTCCCTCTTAGAACAGCTTTTGCTGCATGCCAAAGATTTTTGGACCATTGTGTTTAAATTTTCATTTGTCTGCATGTATTTTTTGATTTCATCTTTTATTTCTTGGTTGAACCATTTATTGTTTAGTAGATGCTATTTAACCTCCAGTATTTAGGGTCTTTCCAGATTTTTTTTCTTGTGCTTGATTTCTACTTTCATAGTGTTGTGGTCAGAAAAGATTCATGGTATGACTTTGGTCTTTTTTTTTTAATTTTTTTTTCAATGTTTATTTATTTTTGGGACAGAGAGAGACAGAGCATGAACGGGGGAGGGGCAGAGAGAGAGGGAGACACAGAATCGGAAACAGGCTCCAGGCTCTGAGCCATCAGCCCAGAGCCCGACGCGGGGCTTGAACTCATGGACCGCGAGATCGTGACCTGGCTGAAGTTGGACGCTTAACCGACTGTGCCACCCAGGCGCCCCGACTTTGGTCTTTTTAAATTTGTTGACAGTTGTTTTGTGACCTCATACATGGTCTATTCTGGAGAATGTTCCATGTGCACTCGAAAATAATGTGTATTCTGCTGTTTTAGGATGGAATGTTCAGAATATATCTCTTAAGTCCATCTGGTCTAATGTGTCATTTTAAGGCACTCTTTCCTTGTTGATTTTCTTTTTGGATGGTTGTTCCATTTATCTAAGTGGGCTGTTAAACTTCCCTATTATTGTGTCACTATGGATTATTTCCTTTATGTTTGTTATTAGCTGCCTTATGTATTTGGGTGTTTCCATGTTAGGTGCGTAAATATATACAATTGTTCTATCTTGTTGGGTTGTTCTCTTTATGATTATGTAGTGTCCTTCTTTGTCTCTTATTGCGGTCTTGCTTTAAAGTCTGTTTTGTCCAATCCTTTGCCACCCCAGGTTTCTTTTCGCTTCTATTTTCATAATAAATACTTTTTCAATATGCATATGTCTTTAGGTCTCAAATGAGTCTCTTGCGGGTACCATAAAGATGGATCTTGCTTTTAATCCATTCTGTCACCCTGTGTCTTTTGATTGGAGGGTTTGGTCCATTTATATTCCAAGTAATTATTGACAGATATGTACGTATTACCATTTTGTTACTTGTTTCAGTAGTTATTTTTGTTCCTTCCTTGGTCTCTTCTTTCATGATGTGTTGGCTTTCTTTAGTGATATTCTTATATTCCTTTCTCTTTATTTTTTTGCATGGCTATTACTGGTTTTTCATTTGTGGTTACCATTCGGTTTGTATATAATATCTTATGCATATAGAATCCCATATTAATTTGATGGATGCTTCAGTTTAGACCCGTTCTAGAAGCACTAAATGTCTACTCCTCACCCCCACCACATACACACATTTTAAGTATATGATGTCATACTTTACATTCTTTTATTTTGTGAGTCCTTGAGTCACTTTTGTAGATATACTTAATTTTGCTGCTTTTGTGTTTCCTACTTTTCTTACTCCTGCTTATGGTCTCTCATTTTCACTCAAAAGAGTCTTCTTTAACATTTCTTTTAAGGCTGTCTTAGTGGTGATGAATTCCTTTAACTTTTGTTTGTGTGGGAAACTCCTTCTCTTTCTATTCTGAATGATAACTTTGCTGGATACAGTATTCTTGGCTGGAAGTTTTTTGGTTTTTTGTTTTTTCTTTCAGCACTTTGAATACATCATGCCACTCCCTTCTGGCCTGCAAAGTTTCTGCTGAAAACTCAACTGATAGCCTTATGGGGTTTCCCTTGTAGGTAACCTTCTTTTTGGTCTCATTCTGTTTTTAAAATTCTCTGTATCACTTCTTTTGCCATTTTAATTAATATGTTTCTTGGTGTGGACCTCCTTGGATTGATTTTTTTTGTGGACTCTCTGTGCCTCCTAGATCTGGATTTCTGTTTCCTTCCCCAGATTCAGGAAGTTTTCAGCTATTATTGCTTTAAATAAATTTTCTGCCCCCTTCTTGCTCTTCTCCTTTTGGGATCCCTATAATGCAAATGTTATTATATTTGATGGTGTCTCCATGTTCCCTTAGTCTATTTTCATTTTTTGTTATTTTTTTTCTCTCTCCTGTTCAGCTTGATTGCTTTCCATTACTCTATCCTACAGGTTGCTGATCTATTCTTCCGCTTCCTCTAGTCTACTATTTATTCTCTCTAGTGTATTTTTAATTTTTTAGGTTCACCTATTGTATTCTTCATCTCTGATTAGGTTAGTTCTTTTTGGTATTTTATCTCTCTTTGCTGAGCATCTCACTGATGTCCTCCAGTCTTTTCTCAAGTATCTTTATGACCATTACTTTAAATTCTCTATCAGCCATACTACTTATCTCCATTTTGCTTAGGTCTCTTGCTGTGATTTTTGTCCCATTCTTTCATTTGGGACATATTCCTCTGTCTCATTTTATCTAACTCTCCGTGTCTGTTTCTGCGTGTTAGGACAGTCAGCTGTGTCTCTTGCTCTCGAAAGTAATGGCCTTCTGAAGAAGCCCTGTAGCGCCCCGCAGTGCTGTGCGCCCCGTTCACCAGAACCCGGTGCTTCAGGGGTGTCTCCTGTTATGTTGCAAGTGCTCTGCTCTCATGGCTGAGACTCTTTTTCCCTTAGTCCAGCCATCTTCAGTGGCTCTCTTTGCCTGTTGTGGGAAGAGTTTAGTCCCTGTGCTGTTAGTGGGCGAGTCTGGGGCCACTTTAGGCTTGAGCTGAGTCAGACCAGGCATTTGTATCATGCGGTAGCATCAAACTGCAGGGTGCTTTCCCTGTGTTGTCCCCTGAGAAGGTTTCCTTGGTGGTGGGGGGGTGGGGGTTGGCTATAGTCAGAACAGCTCTCTGCCCCCAGTCCACTGCTGAGGCCATAGTCTGACTGGTGTGTGTGTGTGGTTATCTTTCCCTCTCCCTGCAGTGGGAGTCACTCTGGAGTAGTGCCGGCCCCTGTTGGGGCTGCTCGCACACTGCCAGGCTTGTGGTACCACTTTGGACAGGTTCTGGCCCAAGGGGTATTGGAGGGGGCAGGTCCACAGGAGGATGTGGAGCACTCGCGGTGCCAGCAAAGTGGCTGGTACTTAGGAAGAGATCTGCAGCAACCCAGGAAAACTCCCACTGAGGCAGGGATGGAGGGGCGGGTCCGAAGAAGTGTGTGGGGGCAGGGCACCCTGTTAGCCAGCCAGGTGGAGAGTGTAGGTGCTGCCCTGGTTCCCGCAGGTGTCTGTGTATCTAGGCTGGGTTGGGGGGCCACCTTCCCCCTCACATCCTATACAAGTGTACCTTTAAAATTCATCTGTTCTGATCCTAGCCATCCTGACCACACATAAAATTCTTTCCAAAGATTCCCCTTCACAAATTTTCTACTTTTTTCTTTTTTCATTTAGACTTTGTTGTAAATTCTCCCTCTCTAAATCACCAGTCTCATTTCAGGATAAAATTACTTTTTTTCTCTCAACAAAAACTTATTCTTATTCTTTATGCCTTTCTTACATATTTCCTACTTTGGCCATGCATAGAGTTGGCTTCTTTATCATTTCCAGCAGTATAATTACATTTAGCAGAATTTTTCTTTTCTTTTTACATTTAGCATATTTTTTTTTTACATTTAGCACAATTTTAACTCTTGGCTACCACAGTGTCCAGTGAAAACTTAGTTACCAATTGTGAACTATTACACCAGAATTCTTTAGAGTGGGAAATTTATGAATATATTTTATGACTTCTAGACACGTGTGTTTTTCCACAGTGCAACTTTCAATAAAGCACAAAACATGTTTACCAGGAGACCCAAGTATCTTTAGATTCTCTGTAATAAGAAGGCAAAAGCAGATAAACCTAATGTTTAGTAATTAAGGCTTCAGTATTTTATCTTATTTGGAAAAAAGTTAGATATCCAGTGAATTCAACCCAATGTGTCATTCAGTCTAGCAAGACTCCAGTGGTTTATGGTTTAAAGATCTTGGAAGCTTTTTAAAAGTTCGGGGCACCTGGGTGGCGCAGTCGGTTAAGCGTCCGACTTCAGCCAGGTCACGATCTCGTGGTCCGTGAGTTCGAGCCCCGCGTCAGGCTCTGGGCTGACGGCTCAGAGCCTGGAGCCTGTTTCCGATTCTGTGTCTCCCTCTCTCTCTGCCCCCTCCCACATTCATGCTCTCTCTCTGTCCCAAAAATGAATAAACGTTGTAAAAAAAATAATTTAAAAAAAATAAAAGTTCACAAACATTTTCTATAAAACTGACTAGCTCTGGGGCACCTGGGTGGCTCAGTTGATTAGGTGTCTGACTTCAGCTCAGGTCATGATCTCGCCGTCCATGAGTTCGAGCCCCGCATCAGGCTCTGTGCTGACAGCTCAGAGTCTGGAGCCTACTAGGGATTCTGTGTGTGTGTCTCTCTCTGTCCCTACCCTGCTCATGCTCTGTTTCTCTCTCTCTCAAAACTAAACATTAAAAAAATAAAAATAAAAAAAACTGACTTAACAATTACCCATGAAACCTTGAGACCAAATCAGCCATTATTTTAAGTCATTTTTGCTGACAGATTACAAGAGTTTCAACGTGAATCTGATACCTTCAGGTAGAGTAAAAGCTGATTATGTGTATTATACTTGACGTTGATAGTTCCAAAAACATGTCTATTTTCATTAAATCAATGGCTTGGAACCAGCGTTAGTACCGAGTGTGTTGCACATGTGTCCACCACGACATTAGTCAATTTGCTCCCTGCCGTCAACTTTAGCCGGGGCTCCTGGGGGGAAAGCCGAAATGAGCGGTTTGAGTCCAGGGGAGCCCTTGGGCCCCTTCATGCTGATTTGGGACATGCTCCCGTTTGAACCTCATCAGGAGGTGGCCTGACAGCTTCCGGTCCTCGGAGGTGAGGGTAGGAGGGGCCGGTGGTGCCAGAGGTGCTGAGGGTGGTGTGGGGGCCGGCTGTGCGAGTGCCCCAGTGGTGGTTGTGTGGGAACAGGAAGGGGGGCCGTAGAGGTGGGTGGGGTGCTGCCGGCCGGGCCAGAGGCAGATTCAAGGTTGGGACTAACATCTCTCCATTTCCATCTCCTGTCTCTCCCTCCTGCAAGACGGGCTTTCTCTCTGGTTGTTCTCAGCCGTCTGGAGGAGGCAGGACTGGAGGCAGTGGACGGGGCGTCAGTTCTGGTGCTTCTGTTTGGGGAGGTGGGTTTAGGACTTCCAGTGCCTGTTTTCCTCCTCCTCTTCCTCATCTTTCTGACTTTTGAGAAGGGCGTTGGGGGTCTTGGGTTTGTGCCCATCCTCGTCTCTCTGGACCATCGGTTGACATGGGGCGTCTTTATTACGGAGTAACCCCAAAAGCCTGAATGTAGGGAATTTCATCCCAGATCACGTAAACTTGGAAAACATTTGGGTTAGTTTTTATCTTTCTGAGTTTTAGAAGCGATGGCCCCTAAACCAATTAAATAGAGCTCTCTTACAAATTAATTTTGGCAACACCATCTGGAAGTGGAGAAAAGATCTCCGTTATTACACATGGACGTATAGACAAGATGCAAGCAATACATAGCCTTTGTTTCACTAATATTTGTGGAGAAGACATCAAAGACCCGATTTCCGACTATCAAAACAAATCTAACTGCAAGATGACATTATAATTTATGGGTCCATCAATTAGTTGTTTTTTTTTTTTCCATTTTCCAGTCAGAACACAGCCAATTTTGCCCAAAGATGCCAAAAGCCACAACAGCAAACACAAGCCATATGTAGCCCAGAGGACCTCCGTGAGCACTGATTGAACCAAACGGCTTCCTAGTTTCCGGTCGCTTTCTCTGTGTGCACGAGAAAACGAATTGAGACGTGTGGAAAGAACCCCATTTGGGCCATCCGAGACTTCGATTTTCCCAGTTAAGTAAGCATTGCGAATAGAGGTTCCCTATGTGTTGTGCACAGAGCCTGCCGGAGCTCCCGTGGGTGGTGGGTGGTTTTCCGGGAGCTTTCAGCTCTCGAAGCACGGTTCCCCATTCCTCTTGTCGTGGTTTTATTTTTCGAGTAAGGCTCGAAGGAGATCTAAAGATGTTAAGTGTGGTGGGCCAGTCCGTGCTGCTCAGATCCCTTCCCAGGAGCTGGGATACGCTCTCTTACGTGTCACGGTTTCTCCCCGTGAGGTCTGAGACCATTGAGCACCGGATGATCAATCCTATGTGTGCGTCCCCAGACGAGCCAAGCATTAGTTACCTCATGAGGTGGGAAGTTCCTCTGGGACCGCCACGTGTCACGAATAGCCACAGACGCTTCTGCGAGGCTCTCGGTCACCCGAAGGCACCATTTGGCCCGAAGGAGCAAGTGTCCCTTCTCTTCCAAGCTGAGTGATTCAGTGTCTCGTGTTTGTAGCCAGAAAGTTTACCCCAGCCTTCCGTTAATAGCATCGATGATGATAATGCTCAACGAAAACAACCAACCCCTGTAGGTTATTCCCGCCCGGAGAACGTCACAGGCAGCCCTCAACAGCTTGAGTATGAGGGCTGTCGATTCAAATTGAGGGGGTTGGATAGCAGGAGTCACCAGTACACCCGTGAGAAGTCGGAGGGCACACAGGGCTCGTGATGGGACGGAGCGCCGAGTTCCACACGACCCCCAGCTGTGTTCAGGGGCATTGCTCTGACACACTGCCGACTCCCCCAAGAAAGGTTGAGACAGAACAAACCTGCCTTAAAATATTAAAGAGAGGGGCTCCTGGGTGGCTCAGCAGGTTGAGCATCCAATTCTTGATTTCAGCTCAGGTCACGATCTCACAGTTCATGGATTCGAGCCCCACCTCGGGCTCTGCCCTGACAGTGTGGAGCCTGCTTGGGATTCTCTCTCTCCCTCTCCCTGCCCCTCCCCCCAAAAAATAAAGAGAAAGAAAAAGAATCTTATTCGAGCCCAAGTTGGGGCCACCACCCAGGATACACAGTCTTCACAAAGGTTGCTCCGGGGAAGGAACATGGGCTGCAGGATTATACACAGAATACACAGAGTTACAGAGAGAATCCAGAGGAAGGGCATTCCGGAAAGTGACAGGCTTTATCTTATGTTTTTAGTGTGCATGAGACTATATGACTTTAATCTTCAGGAAAGCATGGAGGTTTCTTTCTTTATGTCTGGAACGTTCCTTTTTGGTTATTATTGTTATTATCATTATTATTATTTAACAAAGCAGATGTACTGTGTGTGCACGGCAAAGAAATAGAGCCCACGCTTGGAGGTTTTGCTGAGTCCTTTTGACCTTGGTAAATGTTCAAGTATAGCTTCCCTGGGAGCCTAGGAACAGGGCCCACGAACGTTAAAAGTCGGAAATTTCCTTTATCAAAGTATCACACGTCATCCAAAACTGGAGTCCTCATCGTTCTGTTATCTAACGATCCCAGAGGATGACGATGGTGATGAACATACATCAATTCTGTATTGGGGAAAATCTGAAAATAGGCATAAACTGAAACGAAAACCAAGTCATTTGCATGCACTTGCAAAACAAAGCTTATGAGTGAGAAATCATGGCTGAAAAAGAATCAGGACAACTGGGATCGTGAAGAAAAGTTCGGAGCAAGTGCTACGTGCTCCGCTCACAACTGCGGCTCCTGGTGTCGGGGGCTGCGATGAAATCCCCTCTGAAAAATACAAAATGTTGCTCAGGAAAGTGTGTAGGAGAAAGTGTACAGAGAGTTCTAAACTAAAATCTTAACAGCGGCACATCCGTATCACCGTAAACTGCACCCCGTATCTCCGGGCGCACCTGTTAGGAAGCTGGTCCGTCACTGAGAAACCTGCCATGTTGCCCCTCTGGGGACGGAGGCCAGGCAGGGTACACGGCAGCACAAGGCAGACGGTCGTGTTCATCGTGGGTTGGTGGGCAGTGCGGCTGATCACGGGGAGTTTAGGTCCAAATTCCTAGAGGGTCCATGCTCCAGATGTAACCCAGGGGGTACACCCGCTGTCTCCTGACGGCACGGTGGCCGCCCAAAGCCAAGGTGCCATTTTTCACTGCCGTTCTCAAAGTGGATCCGTGAGTCTCCATTAAAGAGGTTATAAAATGTCCAAGGGAACCCACACCCAGGACCTCTGAAAATCCCGTCTTTGCCAGCATCTCACACATCAGGGCAGCTGCCCGCATTTTCTCCGAATTCTCCCTCCTGCTTGGCCAGCGCTGGCTCTTTCCGCTCAGCTCTGCCCGCACCTTCTTGCTTCTGGGATGGGACCCCTTGGGGTGCTCGGGGCTCACGCCCCGGGGCTGCAGCCGAGCCCGGCGCATGGTGCACACTGCCTTGGGGGGGCGGGGGGAGGGCACCAGGTCCCTGAGGTGAGAAGCAGGGGGTGAAGGCCGCGCCTTCCCCTGCTTCCCCTCGCCACGTAAAACCAGACGCGCGCGGCATTCCGGGCCGAGGAGTCGACTCTGCCCCGGTGGCCATCGGTACTTCTGCTCGGTGTCAG
The DNA here is from genome assembly GCF_022837055.1 of Prionailurus viverrinus. Taxonomy (NCBI): domain Eukaryota; kingdom Metazoa; phylum Chordata; class Mammalia; order Carnivora; family Felidae; genus Prionailurus; species Prionailurus viverrinus. Next base: position 166,721,973 of record NC_062562.1, read on the forward strand.
GGTCGGCAGCCCTCTGCCCGTCACATCAGCCTGCGCAGGTGCAGCGTTAACAGGACGCGGTTTCTGTTACGTCGGGTTGCCGGTGGTAAAAGTAACCTCCTAGGCGCCGGGAAGGGCGGCCCCGTCCGGTGCACTGAGTCCCTCTGCTCCCGTAGGTGCTGCAGTCCTCAGGGAAGGGCATGACCTTCTCTGTCCTTGTCCGGGACCAGCGGGTAGAGTCCCGTCTCTCGGGCTGACAGCAGAAGGGAGTCCCTGAGCCCAGCCCAGCACGGACGGGCTGCGGCGGGACGCCAGCCCCAGGAGGACAAGTCCTGCGGCGGGAGCCGTCCCTGTGTGCAGCCGGGGAAGCCACGTCGCCCCCGCCCGCGCCGTGAGGGGTGGATGTGCGCTGGGCATGACTCCCCGGCAGGCGGCGGGTCGGGACCGATCTCAGGGCTTTGGCTGTGCGTGTTCCTGAGCAGACATCACCTCGCCTCCCCGCTGGGGCCGCGTCATCCGGCGCTCGCTTAAAGCTAACGTTCCCACGGGAGGGGATCGCTCTTGCTTCTCAGCCCAGAAAATACCATCTCTACTCCCTGGCCTCCAGACCCCACGTCCTCCCTTCCTGGGGTCAGTGGACCTAACTTTGTGGATGGTTTTCCAGTCGTAAACCCCGGGCACCCTGCCCCTGCCCCGTGCCAGGCAGGGCTTCCGTTCCCGATCTGGTGAACAGAAGGGGAAGCCGGGCTTCTGGGCGCGGTCCCTGCTCCGCCTGCCCAGCCCGCGGTTCCCCAGCCCCGAAGAAAGACCTCCAGGGCCACCCTGGCCAAAATGCCACGGACGGCGTAACTTAGCAGCTCGGGAGCTCTGAAACCTGAACCCAAAACCCTGCGTGGCTCAGGGGGCAGAAGGGCTCAGCCTCCCATGGCCTGACATAGTGGCGATGCCCATTTGTGTCTGTTCTCCGTACGGCGGAGAAGGAGATGTTCACGGACCCTTGTTCTGTCATTCTGGAAGTACCTCCCCGTCTGCTGGTTTTGTCTTGTTTCTAACAGTGAGTCTTTAATCCTTCCTGGGTCGGATGCCTTTTCAGATGTGACGGGCGCCAGAGAAAGATACGCAGACACGTGCACGCACGCACACGGATGCATTTGCGTGTAACTCTACACGTGGATTCGGGGTTCTGGCCACTGGGTTTGAGAGGGTTCAGTTCAAGTCTGTGGAAGAGCAGGCGGTGAACTCGCAAGAAGTTCTCCCCAACCTCCACTCTGCTACTCGCTGGTTTAACTGGTCTTCATTTCCTTCTTTCTTAAAAGCCGGCGAAACACACAGAATTGACGACGTCCGTCATTTCTAAGTGTCCAATTAAGTGGCAACGAGTGTATCTGCCTCGTTCTGTAACCGTCACCCCCGTCCTCTCCAGAACTTCACTGTCCCCAACTGAGACTCTGTCCCCATGGAACACGAACTCCCCATCCCTTACCCAGCCCCCGGTGCCCACCGCCCACGGTCTCTATGGATTTGACGGCTCTAGGGACCCCCCCCCCCCCCAGAAGTGGACTCATGCAGTATTTGTCCCTTGTGACTCCCTTATTTGAGCACAACGTCCCCGGGGTTGACCCATGTTGTAGCAGGTGTCAGGATCTCAAGACTGAGTGTTGCGTCAGGCCCACGGGCTACCTTTGGCTTCTCCGTTCATCAGCAGACAGACACTCGGGTTGTTCCCCACTGCTTACGAACGGGGGTGTGTAAATGTCTCACGAAGAGCCTGCTTTCAAACCTTTCGGGTAAAGACCCAGGAGTGGAATCGCTGGGTCTCAGGGCGCTTTACTTTTACACGTCGAGGACCCTCCACACCGCTTTCCGGAGCGGCCGCACCGGTTGACATTCCCACCGGCGGTGCACGAGGGGTCGTTTCTCTACCTCCTGGTTTTTCTTTTTTTTGACAGCAGCCGTCCTGATGGGTGGGAGGTGGTGGTTCACTGTGGCTGTGATCTCCGTTTCCCTGACGATGAGGATACTGAGCACCTTACTGGCCATTCACCTTTGGAGACACAGCTGTGGAGTCCTTTGCCTATTTTAAAACCAGGCTTTTTTCTTGTGGTGGAGTTGGAGTCTTTATGTACTCTAGACCTGAGCTCCTTATGTGATACAGGATTGGCAAATGTTTTCTCTCATTCAGTAGCTTGTCTTTTCACTGCTGGTGGTGTCTGTTGATACGGAACAGGCTTGAATTTTGATGTCCGATTTACCTGTTTTCGCTCTGTTGCTTGTGCAGACAAGTAAGCGCATGCCTCAAAGGCGTTTTTTACACAGGACCAGAGGGAAGCAGGAAAGGCTTTCTGGGGCAGTGAGCAGGAGAGGCTGCCGGACGGAGCGGCAGGAAGCGGTGCGTGTGGCTGACAGGACCGAGGGGCTGGGTGGGGACGTCCCAAGGCATTGGGACTTCAGGCCGCACAGCCTGGGTACCTTCTTAGCAGGACCGTGGGACAGTACGGAGGGCGGCAGGGAGGGGAAGAGACAGGAGGCAAGATGAGCCTGGCGGGAATGGGGACGGACAGACGCGACCATCTGTGCAGGTGAGCTGACGGAGCGAGGGGACGTGTGGACAGGCGGTGAGGCGGGGGAGAGCCGGGGGACGTGCCAGCCGCGGCAGCTCGGAGGCGGCCATCGGGTGTGACGAGACGGGGGCGGGGCGATGGGGCCTGCCGGGTGCGCGGCGGCTGATGCGACAGACGTGGGAGTGCAGTCACCGGTGGGTGTGCAGAGGCAGCTAGGTTCCCGCGGATGCAGACCTTCCTTAACTGCACACTTGCTTTTTAACCGAGCAGACATCGGGGACTCGGGAGGGCTCGCCGAGAGCGCGGGTGCCTGGGTTGAGGGGCTTTGCCTCCTGCCTGCGGGCCGTCTCCGGGGCCTTGCTCGCTCGCAAGCCACAGGGTTTGAAGAACGTGGCGTCGGGTGGCCGGTCCCACTCAACCGTTCCTTCTGCAGTCCCCAGGGGTGGATCACAACACGTCCAACCTTTCCCGGTGACCGCGGGGACACGCATGATTTCTCCCACTCTCCTCTCGACACGCTGCGCCTCCCGCTGCAGATGGACACCCCTTTTGCCACCCGTCTGTGGCAGGGGGCGGAATTCCGGGGACTGCGGTCTTGGAGCTTCTCAGATGGACCGTCCACCTCCTCACCGGCACTCGTGGTGCCAAAGGGAGCCCGCACGGGTGGCCGCCGGCCCTGCAGACACGACACGGCCACACCGGGTCCCCGAGCACGGAAGCGAGCCTCATGCAGGTAAGGAGCTGGTTTTCATCTTATTGAGGATCAGCTTTAACTTAAAAACGGCCACGAATTTTGTTGCTGGGAAACAGTCCTGCTTAGAATAGCTTGGGCACGTACACCTTTTTAAACTGTAAGTGGCATGAAATCTAAATACAGAGAAACCATTTCTAATGAAAATTTATTGTCAGACTCGAGATGCGCTCTAAGCGTAAAATACACAATAGATTATTTAAAGACGGCACCGAGAAAACCACCACCGTCGCGGTAATCTGATATTGATGATCTGTCACTGGGACGATATTTTAGATACGCTGGCGTGGCGTTAAATAAAATTGCAAACACTTAAAGGTTGTTTAAATTTTCGTGTGGCTACTAGGAATTTTTAAATCGCACATGTAGTGCCTACTTCTGCTGAACAACCCTGAGCCAGACAACACGGGATGAAGACTTCGTTTTCTTAAGAGAAAAGAACTCCTCTCATCAACTTCCGTGAGAAGCGTTTACCTGAAGTCTCTATTCTTACGTGTTCCTCTGGAGCTTCCCCGGAGCCGCCAAATCCGTGCTCGACAGCTGCGTGAGCCAGCTGGCTGCAGACAGCTCCTGGAGTGCTTAAGGATGATTTCTTGGCAGCTTTTGGAAAAAAACACTAATTGAAAGGTTAATCAAATCAGTCATCCTCGCGTGTTGGTTAAGCAGACGCCCCGTCTCCGCCGCAGACTGAACAGATGCGGGGCTCTGCGTCCGCGCCTTCGCTTTCGAGCACGGAAGCAGTGGGGTGGCATTCTGAATCGAAATCGTGTTCTCGGTTGGGAAACTCTGCTTCCCTTTCAGGATCTTGCGGGATCTACGTTGGTAGCGACACTAATTCCAATTCTGCAGGGGATTTTTTTGTTTGTTTATTCTGAGAGGGGGAGAGAGAGAATCCCAAGCAGCCTCCACACTGTCGGCACAGAGTCCAAGGCGGGGCTTGAGTCCCTGAACCAACGTGAGACAAAGTCAAGTCAGACACTTGACCGTCAACCGGGCCACCCAGGCGCCTCTGCAGGTGAGTGTTCCTAAGTCTGCTTAGGTGCAAAATTATTAGCTTCTAAGCAGGCACGTTTTGTTAAAAATACAAGTAAATGCCAGAATATGCACTGTTCGTAACACATACTCAAAGAGCTCAAGATAAATACTCCCAGTAGCCGACAACAATAAATACGTGTCAGTCACGCTAAGACTGAGGATGTGCCCACACGGTAATCGGGCAGGTCACTGGGAAACACACAGAAGGTCAAGGGTTAGACAGGGGAGAATCACTTGAAGACACTGACCCGTACCTTAAAATTACGAAGTGTGTGGTGATGTCCCTTCCGCCTGTAGAAAGAACTCCACGTGGTCCCACCCCAGCAGAGCTGAACACCTGAAGAAACTGTCCTGAGCGTGTGATCGTCACCGGAGCCCTACAGGAACACTAAGAATTCCCAACATGGAATTCAATTCGTTCTGTGTTCATGTTTTTAATGCAGGTGTTCCGCCTAAACCAAGTTCAAGAGTTAAACTGTAGAGGCTGTGCGGTTAAAGAATAACCCATCAAGTGGGTCACAACCGTTTCAAGGAAGACGTCTGTTTCTAGGAAGGCATTTCGGGAATCGTTATGGAAGCAAACTCTGAACACGCCAGATGACCACGGTAAGAGCACCTCTGTGGTGGTATTGCTTAAATACGCTCCTGTACTGAACAGGACAGCGTAAGAAATGTGTCAGGACTGACCTACCTGCTGAGACAGTGGCCTCTCGTTATTTGATGGTACCCACAATCCACCAGGAAGTGTGTGAGAGCCACGTGTGGGGCGGGAGCAGGACGGATATGTGGTGTCCGAGGTTCCGACTGGTCGGTGTCTGCATCGCAGGGGTTGCTGAACGTTCTGGGTACCCCTCTGCTTGGGAGCTTATTACATTGGCAGAGAATGGCTGCCTTCCAGAAATGATTTCTTTGGGAAAAACTTAGAATATATTTTGTCTTGGAATGACTTAAGATGTGATCCAGTTTGATGCACGTCACATAAATGATGCCAAAAAAAAAAAAATACAGAATAAACTCTAAGTTCAAAAGTACATTTATTTAAAATGTGGGCAAGATATCAATATAAAAGAAAAGAGTATAAGAAATAAAAATAATCAAAGTACAAAACATTTCAAATCTTTAACATCATAATTTAGAGATAGCAAGGTCTTTATTTACACCATTTTATTTGTAGTTGAAGTTCTGTTAACAGTGTTGTGAAAACATTTAAAAACCTGGCAAATGAATCATAAAACCTAATGTGGGCTCATAAATTCATATAATACAAAACATAATTTATGTTTCCTCAGAATAAAATTACACATCTTAAAAAGATGCAGCATATGTATCCTATTGGTTTTCCTGCTCTAGAGCGCCTGCCTCCCAAAGCAGCTGGCAAACGCGGGCCTCTGCAGGAAGCGGGTCCGTCCACCCGACGGTGGCCGCGGCCGGGCCCGTGCCCAGGACTCCAGTCGCGGTGCGGATGCCATCAGTTAAATTTATACGTAGGTTTGTTGAGGAAAACACGCTTCGAACACGAGGCAAGCTTACATCCCTACGGGCCCCCAAGTCTGGTTAACCAGCGTCAGGGCCCGTCTGAGACCCTGGACCGCGTTCCTCGTACCCACTGAAACCAGGCAACCCGGATCAGGGGCGGCTTTCCACGTGCCCCGCACGGACTGCCACGGCCCGCGTACCCCAGCCTCTCTGCGGCGGGGCCTGGGACCAGCGCCCGTGAAGAGCCAGCGCGGCCACCCCGCGGAGGCGGCAAAGCCGAGGCCGCATCAAGGCGGATGCCCCTTTCGGCCACAAGGCAGAGCCCAGGCAGCCGCCCCTGGGGCCCCGCACAGGACCCCCCCACCCCCCCCACCCCTCCCCGGCAGCTCTCCACGCAGGCTCCGTTCTGTCTCTAGACAGGACACGAGGCCCCTGAGAGGACACCCCCACATCACCCAGATGACTTCCAAAGCAGTTCTTTCTGAAAGTCAAGGTGGCACAGACTAGACATTCACAAACGTCTAAAAATCCGGGAAAGACGTAAGAGTACGAATCGTATGAAGACGGATGCTTCCAGCTGACGGCAGGGCACCTGCAGCGATCCAGCCGGCCTCTCGCCACACGGATGCGTGCAGTTCTGATCCCAGTGGGGAGGGGGGCCCTGCACCGAGCCGCCTTCAGAAAAAGGATATGATTCATAGTCCAGTGTCTGCGTGAGCACCCCGGTGAGCACGAACTCTGCGTTATGGACGTCTGAAAGAGAGGGGCGGACCGTGAGGACGGACGCGCTGCTGTGCGCTCGCGCCCACAAACACGGCAACACACCGTACCTATGCCCCGTGCGAAATACTCCCGACATAAGTGCAGGTCGTTCTCGCAGGATATTAAGATGATCTCTGATAAGCTCTAAGGAAAAGAAAGGGAGTTTATCGGTCACCGAACAGTGAATCTCGTCTGGGACGGCGAGGAGTCGGCTGCTTCCCTTCTATCCACCTTATTTTGCTTGTGCTCCACAAGTTTCCGGAAAGACGGCTGTTTAGACAGTACTCGTCCCCCTGCACATTCCACGATCGCCTTCATGGTTGACAGGCTCGGGCAGATTCCAGGCGTGATGTAAAAATATTTTGCCTAAAAATGAAACGAAAATACGTGCACTTTGAATCGTTAGGGTACGTCAGTCTTCATAAATCCTACCCTGAGAGTTTGGACAAAATGTGTCGTCTCGGGGAGTTCCGGAAGTGCCACCCCGCCGCGAGTCCCCAGCCTGAGACGGGCCTGGAGGAAGCCGGGAGGTAAGTGTGGAAAAAACAAGCCTGTCCTTATGTCAGGTGTGAGCTGTGAGGAGTGCAAGTGACCGGAACTGACGTTCCTAAAAGACACGAAGAATTCTGTGGGATCGGGAGGAACAGTGTAAACATTTTCCACAATTTCCATAGAATTCTAAATGGGCATTAGATCATCCCCCTCCGTCTGTCAAGCGCGAGGCAGGCACAGCGCCTGCGTTCTCTTCGTTACCCGGGCCTGGTTGGCGCTCCGACTAGGAAATGATTCTGATGGTTAAGTTTCAGTTTCCTAACGCCTTTGTTTTCAAGTGTTCCATAAAGCACGGTGTTAAACTGCTTGCAGGAAAAGAACTAACGTTTGGAAAACTCTGCTGTTTCGAGGGAGATACACCCTAACGGCATTCTCGTGCCTCAGCTGGTTCCTTAGGTGTAAAAACAGAGCAGCCTGAACGTTTTTTTGTGTGTGTCCAAGGAGCTTCTCTAACAAATGTTTAAACATCTTCAGCCTTGAGTTACTCAGGCATACATTCAATTCACGTTTGGCCAAGAATCTTCTTTCTCCAGCTGCGTGTGCGTTTAATGAGAAGAGCGTTAAGTAGCAAAGATTTGTTAAAAGCAGAAAAACCAACTTAAATGCCTCGCACCGATTAAGTTATCCCTGGCCACGCGCTCTGAAGGCCCAGGTACACCGCGCGCTCCCAACAGCCAGCAGGGCGCGGGGCTCCGGAGGCGCACTGGGTCTCCTCGGCCAAGACCTCCAGTAACATGTCCCGGGAGGAGCACCGGGCTCCCCCCCCACCCCCCTGCCAGGCGCGTGTCACCTCCAACCGTGCCATCTGTAACTCCGTGGGGACCTTTCCCTTTAAAGTGTACCTTGAAGAGTGGAGAAGCGTGTGCCCTCTTCAAGGACTCTTCCAGACTGAAAGAGAACAGCACTTCGGCCTCAGCGTCTCGGAGGAGGTAGTTCTGCTCATCTGGAAGACAAGAGCCGCCCGCTCAACAAAGTGCAGACTCAGGGGACACGGGCCGTGCACCCCGGAGGTCGTGCCGCCGGTCAAGGGCACGCCGCTCGAGGCTCACGCTTCCCTGGGAAAGCTCTGAATCCTGAAATGTCAGCTGTGTGTCTGACAATGTCGCTCGCTCTGCCCCGGAAGCAGCCAGAGCAGGTGAAGGACAGTGCGTCTTCACCTTCTGAGGTTATAAGCTCGCGGGAGACAGTGGACTGAGAGGAAGGGCCCCTCCCGGCCGCCGCTCTGCACTGTTTCAGGGAGCTCACGGGGAGGTCAAGAACCCCAGGCCCCAAACGACCAGCTCAGAATGGGCATCACACCCAGTGTGTGTGTGAAACACCACAGGTCTCGACTCTATGATCTGATGACCAACGAATCTTTATAGATCTGACAAAAACATATTCCGTTTAAATACCGGACGGCGTATAGCACCTTAGAAAGAATGGTTTCACCCGACTTAGAAGCCTTTGGGCAATTTTAATTGGTTTTCAGAGTTACAAGAAAAGTTAAAGATCACAAAATGTCTTAAGCTTCTCATAAACGTCTCACGATCAGAGAAGCATTTCTTCCTTTCCTCGTTTTCTAAGAGTAGCCCGGTAGCATCACAGCGCTCTAGCCAGACGGCACGCTGCTCCCCGACACGGTGGCTCAGGCCGGGGACACGTGCTCCTTCAGCCACACGTCCTTACAGGGATGCTTTAAAAATGTAAAATCCAGTCCTAGCTCACGGGCCACAGTTTGCCGACACGGAGCAAAGCAAGCCAATCAGTAAAGAGACCCTGAAATGACGAATGACGAACTGCTAGAGATACGAGGTCAAGTGATCAGCCAATCCGAGAAAGCGGCTCTGCGGATTTCGGTGGGAAAAGGTAGGACTGTCCGAAAGTGGGAGAAGTGAAAACAAGCAGTTCAGTCACACGGAAAATGTCTGACATGTAAGTTCTAGGGCAAAACGCGAGGCTGATCTGCCTTCTCAGGAGCTGGTGAAGAGCCCCACGCGGCGGTCAGGGGCTTGGATGGAGAGAACGGTCCCCGGAGGAACAGCGGCTCTGACGACCCCATTTACGGGGAGATTTCAGGCAGGAACAGAGCTGCGTCACCCTTAGGAGGAGTCAACCTGAAAGCTAAGCTTTTCACAGCCGCACAGCGGAAATGAGCACCCCAGAAAGAGACGGTCTGTAAAAGTAGTGTCTCGATCTCTATAAATCAGAGGCAAACACAAAATTACAAAACCACACCCCTAGCACACGATGAAAGCTATCGGGCCCACGTGGGGTGCCAGAACCCCAGCCGAGGGAGCCGGTGCAGGCAGAGAGGGGGTCCTGCACCCACAAGGCGGTGCTGGCGATGCTGGGACATGGGTCACGCGCGGGAACGAGGTAAGTAAACACGCGTAGTGTTCTGGAAGCCAGGCTGCTCACCACGGGAGAACGGATTTACAAACGCAAGAGCAGAAAAGCCTAGAACTTTCCTGCGCGAAAGCCAGAAGTGTTCAAACACAGAGAGGAGACAGCCTGAGGGGCCCTGAAGCCAGAATGGCTCTCACTGTCCAAGTCGGGACAGTCTAGGCATCAAGGACAGCATGGTAGCAACCCACGGAATGCAAGAGAAAAAGGGCTGCACACAAGGAGATAAACAAGTACATCAAAGGAACGGTGGCAATGGCATACTTCCCAGTACTTCCCCAGACTTACTACGGCGGAGGCGGCCAGCAGGCATCGCCTGCACCCAGGGGTCGCCGTGACCCCCTCCAGTGACACGGCAAGTCAGAACCACGCCACCCCGGCAGGAGCCGCACGAGGGCACGGCGCCCACCGGAGTTCCCGCACTCCATCGGGGGAAGCGGTGGGCAAACCCACAAGGAGACAGGACAACCACGTGTGCTTCTGAGCTACCCTGTGGCTTTCAAGGAAGGACATCACGGGGACAACCAGGCAGAGCCGAATGAGGTCTGCAACCGAGACAGTAGCAGCAGATCCTGCTTTTGGCGGCTGTGCCGTGGCCGTCTGGCAGAGCATCCTCTTCTGTAGGTGACACACGACATCAGGGATGATGGCGCGTCATTTTGGGAGCGTACTCGTTCACGGTTCAGGAGAAAGCAGCGATCTGTACTGTTTGCTAACTGCAACTGTTTGCGAACTTGGGGATTGTTTAAAAAAAGGTGAGAGAGATTTGATTTCAAAAGCCAAACGTGTTCTTTAAAGACCCATCAAACGCTAACAGATGAGTAAAAGACGTGAACCTGAAAGCAACGATTCAGATATTAATGACTCCAGATAACCTAAGGTCCATATTCTTGAGAAACTTAAAGCTTCTGGCAAAACAGAAGGTCTTTAAATATGTATTAAAAACCAAACACACCAACAAACTGACCCTAAAGTTCACACGGAAAGCAAAGACACAAAGCAGCCAGCTCGACACTGAAGGACAGGAACAAAGATGGGGGCCGCCACTGACGGACCTCAGCGCTCCAGCAACAAGACCATGTGGCACTGGCCAAACAGATCAATGGAGAGAAGCCGAGAGACAGAGCCAAGAAACAATCACCTTGGTTTTTAACAAAGGTGCAAAGGCAATCTGAGCAAAAATCATTTAACAACTGGACATCCACACGCAAGAAACTGAATCCAGACACAGACTGTACATCCTTCTCAACTCAAAATGCATCACTGACCTAAGTGTAAAACACAAAACCATAAATCTTCTAGAACACTGAAGAAAAATCGAGATGACCCTGAATATGGCAATGACTTTAGCTACAACACCAAAGGCACGATCCACGGAAGAAATGTGATAATCTGGACTCCGTTAAAATTGAAAACTTCTGGGGCGCCTGGGTGGCTCAGTCGTTGAGCATCCAACTTCGGCTCAGGTCATGATCTCACGGTTTGTGGGTTTGAGCCCTGCGTTGGGTTCTGTGCTGACAGCTCAGAGCCTGAGGGTTGCTTCGGATTCTGTGTGTGTCTCTCTCTCTCTGCCCCTCCCCTGCTCATGCTCTGTCTCTCTCTCTCTCAAAAATAAACATTAGAAAAAATTTAAAAATAAAAACTTCTGCTCTGTGAAAGAAAATGTCAAAAAAATGAGAAGACAAGCCATGAACTCGGAGAAAATATTTGCAAAAAACACACTTGATAAAGGACTGCTATATAAAATACACCAAGACCTCTTAAGATTCAATAAGAAGACAACCCAGTTAAGAAATGGGCAAAACATCTGAACAGACATGGCATCACAGAAGAATCAGCGATGGCAAAGATACTCCACGTGGTGTGTCATTACCGAAGCGCAGATTAAACCAACCGTAAGATCGCCCTCCTACAGCGGTGAAAACGGTGGAAACCGCGAACACTGACAACAGCAAGTGCAAGCAAGGATGTGGAGCAACAGGAACCCTCCCTGCTGGCGGGAGCGCAAGACGGGGCGGCCAGCTGGGAAGGCAGCTCGGTGGCTTCTTAACAGAACTAAACATACTTTTACCATACAATCCAGCAACCCCACCCCTTGGTATTGGCTCAAGGAGTTGAAAATTTATATCCGTGCGCAAGCTATACACGAATGACGGCAGTGGCTCTATCCGTCATGGTCGGGACTTGAAAGTTCTGACCTTCAGCAGGTGAAGAGATTAACTGTGGTCCGTGCAGACAATGGAGAACCGTTCGGCGCCAAACAGGAACGAGCTATGAAGTGAGGAGACAGGGAGGAGGCTTACGTGCATATCACAAAGTGAAAGAAGGCCACTCTGGAAAGGATACGTGCTGTAGGAGTCCAACTGCAGGACGTCTAGAAAAGGCAATGATTATAAAGTGGAAACACTCTCTTATGTCTGGAAATTTAGGGGATCAGATATGAAACGTCTGAACAGTTACTATTAAATAGTAAACATTTATACTACGACTAAACCACCTTCTAACCCTCAGACATCAACAGTTATACCAGAAACAAATGAGTCAATCAGAACTTCTGTGACACAGGAAATGCCGTAAACTTTATAAAAAGATAAAAGAATCACGTGTCACAAACTGGCAAACTTGGTACACTAAGTCAAATTTCCATTAAGGAACAGCCCATCTCATTCTAAATTTTACAACTGTTACAAAAACTTGGGAGCTAATCTGTATGTTTATAGTAATTGTTTCTACAAATGTTTTCTTTTGCCTGCACTTATTTCATTAATAGCTTTTAAGAACAAAAACATTAATTTCAATCGAAAGAGTCTCTACAGTTATCCTCGTTACTTGCGGATTCTGCACTTGTGAGTCTGCCTACTTGCTACAATTTACTTGTAAACTTCTGCATCGCTCGCGGACATGCGCAGAGCAGCGACAAACCCGAGGACCAGACGCGCACGTTCCCAGTGGGGGCTGAACAAGGCAATGCTGGGCCTTCATCCAGTTTATGCCACAAACAGGTTTCCTTTCTGTGGTCTATTTAGTGCTAATTTTCCCACACGTTTATGCTTTCTGCTGGTGACTGGTCTCAAAAGTGCCAGCGCAGAGCGCGGCCGTGCTCCCAGGGAAGGGGCCGCAGGAGACCCGGTGGCCTCCTTCGGTGTCGGTTACATGCAGCTGGCCAGGCGCTCGGTGCGAGGGGGCCAAGAGCAGGTGTTAACACGGGCTCTTTGACACAGTGCACACGTACGTGATGTTTTCCAGATACACACGAGGGTACGTATGGATCGGCTGATGAGGACAGGACCAGGGGCTCACAGGAGCCCAGCCCTGCTTCCTCTGGGGGCGATGGTTCAGTGCTCAGGAACCCGTGTCTGTGGGCTACTCTGTAGGACATAACACCAGGAATGACAGGGATCGACTATATTACTGTCGTTGAGAATTCAGGTTTTTTCATTATTACTGATTTTCACGTAAATGATTCTTTCCTATGACTGGGATAGAACATCATGGAATTTTAAGTTTGGTTTAGCTTTGCTATAAACAACAAACCTAAGTGTCTGCAAACAAGTTATTTTTCCGGATCATACTTTCTCATCTGTATGTTAGACTACATGAACTTCAAAATATGCGTGCTTTTTACTAATTTTTTTACAGTAAAGACAATCAGACTTTAACACGAGTGGCTCAGAAAACGACACAGATCTGCAATATGACATGTCCCCGTCAGGGAGAAGTCAGGTTAGAGCGTGAGGGCAGTGAGGATGGGAAGGTCTCTGCTGGCCTGGGGCATCCACGGTGTCCCCCTGCCCCAGGGGCAGAACGAGCGGGCACAGCCGAGATAGTGGGAGGAGAGCCCTGGGCCCAGGGCAGGTGGCTGCGGAGAAATAGGAGAGTGGGTGCGTCCTGACAGGGGGCCGGTCACTGCTGTCGATGACACATGATGTGGGGGGGCGGGGGGGGGGGGGGGGGGGGCCGGGGCCCACAAGGGAGGTAAGACTCAGCACCACTGCGGGATCACAGTGAAGCTTGTCCGGGCCACGCACCTGCTCTCCCGCTCCACCTGCACCAGTGGCCAGGTGAGGGCTCAGGATGTGCGCGTGGGGGTCATGTGGGCTGGGAGCACCACACGGGTTGGGGGGGGGGGGGGGTGGGTCACACTGCTGCTGCTTCCACTAAAAGCATTTCGGTCCACTGATCCGTGTAACAAAACCTATGCTTTCTCTGCCGTCTCTAAGCACAACCACCTAGAAGGACTTCGCTCCTGGTGCCCTGAACGACGCGGGGCAGATGAGGAGGGGCGGACGACCAGCCCTCTGACGGAGCCTGCAATCGGAGCTGTGCCCGGACACCCCTGGACGCCATCCCCGTACCCTGTGCTGCACGCGAGATCGCACCGCACCGCCAGCATCCGAACCGAACACACGCATCGGGATCGGGAAGGATCAGGAGGCGGAGGCTGAGGCCTTATTCCCCCCAACGTCCAAACGCCGAAGCCTTCCTATTTCCCGGTACAAGGCAAAAGTATCAAGTGACTCACTGGGACGTGGCAGACATTTATGAATTTAATGGTGAGTTATCAAGAGTGAGAAAGCAAATGAGGCGTTTGCTGGGACGAAAGCAGAGATAAAGTCGAGAAAAACACGTGTCGGTTTTCCACATCAGCAACGGAGCTGTGGACGCTACGTACCGATAAACGTCTGACACTTGAAACACTCTTCCAGCCAGTCCGGCGTCACGATGTGCTTCACCACGGAGATGGCCGTCAGGAACTTCACCGTGCGCGTCACTTTGCTGGCGATGAGGTGTGTGCATTTCTGCGCAGACTCGGCGACCTCGCCCCCAAGGATGTAGAGCTTCTGGAGGGAGGGGCACAGAGCGGAGGTGAGCGCGGGGCCGCACCTGAGCGAGGCACACCGCGCTGGCCTGAGAGCTGGGAGACGGCGAGCACAGCAACGCACATGGACGTGTCCGGAGTCGACCCCGCGCCTTGAGCTAAAACCAGCGATTCCCCGAGGGCCCCAGTATCACACCCCACAGACACGATGCCCGGAGAACAAGGCGGCGCGTTGCACGAAAAGGCGCGAACATGCCCAGACTTTCTAAGCTGAAATGGGTGTTGATGAGGCACATTAACAGACAGACCCTGTTCATAAAAATTAGAGAAGTGACTGAGAAGACGTGAACATCCAGGAAAGATCTCCGTAACTAGGCTCAATTTTAAAAGTGAAAAAAATTGATACGGCACTTAGGACGGTTTCTTCTCCTTCAGAACCTGAGCGGTACGATGAACGAAGCCCACGTGGTAACAGGCCGACTTACGGCCTCTGAACCGCCGCCCCCGAAACAGCAGCCAGGCGAGATGCCCCCTCCGTTGTGCTGCGACTTCCGACAGCACGCCGAAGGCTGCGTTCCCACTTCCTGTCCGAGCGCAAGCACGCGGCCGCCCTGGTCCCCACCCAGGAGAACCGGCCTCCGGTGGCCCGCGGCTTCCCCGACGCCGGGGGTGCTTCTGGCACGAGCACGTTCAAGCAGGACCATAAATGTGGGTCTTGTCTACTCACCCGAGTTGTATTTTCTACTATTAAGAGAGCAAGGGTCTAAGCATAAAACTATAAAAACCACAGAACAAGGTGAGACGTCACTTACGACTTAATGGCTACTTTTACTGTAAAAACGACTACAACTGATTTATAAGGCAAAAACTCTGCTGTAGCAAGACGTTCCGATTAAATGTTACTTTGACACACTGCTAGCCTAAAGCCACGTGTACAAAAGGAACGGTGCTAAAACTCCTCCCAGAACGCAGAATGGAATTTCACCTTAACATACTGTTGAACTTGCACGGGCTCAAATCCAGTGAAAAGCACAAAAGGGGTCAACTCTGGTGTCAACTTTTTGGTGGGAGGGGGTAGATCTTCAATTCTGTGAAAGAAAATAAACATGTTGTTTAGCACACGACAGATTCTAACACTTGCACAAGCCTTCAGCGCTCCGAGTGTGCGGGGTTCCTCGGTGAGGGGCAAGAGCGAGGGCCTCCCCGCCTTGGACGCGGTCACCCCCGAGACCGACGCGCTCCGGCTCAGGCGAACGCCGTCTCTTCCTCACCACCCTCCCCCCCCCCCCCCCCCCCCACACACACACAAAGGTCTCCACGGGCTTTAAAAAGAAAGTGGGGGCTTTAGCCGGCTGTGCCAGTGGAAGCGTCCCTCACGGGCCAGGCAGTGGGGGGCGTCCACGCCGGCCAGGCAGCGACAGGGGCGTCCCCGGAGCCGCACCTCTGGCAGGCGCCAGGCCCCTGTCCGCTGCCCCGTCTTACACCAGAAGCACAAAGCAAGCGATCTGACTTAGGCACGCATTTTAAATGAAACCTCAGTCTCACGTAGCTGACGGTTGAGGCCATTTAGGTAAAATAATTTCTTAAGGTTTGTTGGTGGCATTTTGATGACAACTTAAAAAACGCGTCATCACAGGACCGAGACGTTCCTGAACGCTTCTGGAACATGGACTGTGATGTGGGGGTGCAATGGGCCTGATGCAGAGCAGGGGAGAGGCGAGGGAAGCTGGTGACTGCGGAGGACAGCCTCATCGAGTCCGCCTTGGAAGTAACGGCTTTTCCACACTCACGAAAGGAGAAAGGTCCCCGCTCACCCTGCACCAGCCCTGCCTTACGAATCACATGACCCACACCGGCCAGCCAGCTCTTTGGCAGGCGAGACCACCGCCTCCGCACACGTCCTTCCACGGGGCTCTCGGCCCCTGCCCGCCTGGGCCGCGGGGCTCACCTCGGGGACGCAATCCCACACTTGCTCCTGCAGTGCGGCCCGCCAGCCCTTCCCGCCTGCCGCTTTATCGACTGCGGTGGGACACAGTTTTGCTTAAAAAGATGCAGGGCGCCTGCGTGGCTCAGCCGGTTGGGTGTCCGACTTCGGCTCAGGGTCGAGCCCCGCGTCGGGCTCTGTGACGACAGCTCAGAGCCTGGAACCTGCTTCAGATTCTGTGTCTCCCTCTCGCTCTGTCCCTCCCCTGTTCACACTCTGTCTCTCCCTCAAAAATGAATACACTTAAAAGATATAAAACTTATAAAACCAAAAAGATTCAACTTTTTTTTTTTTAACAAAAGAGAAAGACACACGTGTCTGTCCCCCTTCTGGGCCCGGCCACGAGACCCAGCACCATGAGGTTATAAACCGAGAGAAAGTCAGAAGATCCTGTTTTCTATGAAAACGTCCCGGAATCTCCCCAACTGTGAGCATTTCTAACACAGGCCTGCTGAGAACCCCAACCGTAGCGGCGGGAAGGGGCTGTCCGTACCTGGCTCTTTTGGAAGAAGGCTGGACGTTGGTCACTTCGTTCTGCTTCAGTTTGGGAGGGAGCCTCACACCCTGTAATCACACCGGTGTCCACGTCAGTCGACTGCGCACAAAACACAGCAGCTGCCCACACACCCGCGTCAGAGAAGCGTCCCTCCGCCACTCGGAAGCCAGCCGCGCCTGGATGGCAGCGAGGAGGACGCCGGCCAGGGGCCAGCGGGCTTTCTGGAGGGGCCCGCGTGCCTGGCACCTGCCCGCCGGCTGGCCCTTCCCGGCCCAGCTGCACGCGCGGTCCTCCGCCCCCGCCGCCACACGACAGCGTTCGTTCCCGCGTCGTCTGCTGTCCCGACGTGGGATTTGGAAAACACACTCCCTGCAATCTCGCCCCTAAAACATGGCTGTTCCCGCAACAGAAATCTGGCGTGTGGCGGCTCACGAAAGCCGTCCCCGGACGGACCGCCGCGCTGCCGGGGGCTACGCGGGTCACTTGTTTTACTGCGTGAAGCCACTGCCTCTCCATCTCGGGCATTTACCTTCGCGTTTTCTAAACACCCCGGCTGTATCCACACGACCGAAAAGAAAGTGGGCGCATCTCCAGAAAACACGCGAGACCTCCTAGCCCGTCAGGCACAGGGCCAGGCTCTCCTTCTCTGACCTTTGCCCTGAGAACACAACCCTCAGCTCCTTAGTCTCCAAACTCCACACGTCGGGGGCAATGAGGAACAAGGTAAACTGGCCCCCGAGTCTCTGAGACGCGCGGCTCTGTGACCACCACACGAAGCCGCGGGACAAGCCACCGTCCAGGCCCCTGGGGCCGAGCGGGGGAGAACGTGACCGCGTTCCCGCCTTCATCCCGAAGGCCACGGAACATCTCTGCCAGCCGGGCGAGTCAGGAGAATATTTGCTTTTGCTGGTGTGTCAGAGCCAGTCGTGTCTTACAAATCATAACTACTAGTTTAAGCAAAGAAAAAACACAGGACCACATTATCATTAGCCTACGGGCTCCTTGACAGACTCCGGACGATTCTCGGCAGCTCCCAGGTTAGATTCGGAAAACAAGCAGGGCAGACCATCACAGAACACAGGCCGGGGTGTCACTGGGTGACCCTGACCGGAGGGTTCCCCTCAGTTCATTGTTTACGGGGACCCAACCCCCCAATTAACTCTGTAGTGCTGAGGGATGTGCTGAAAATCAGCGGGCACGTGACTCAAGTCCCTTAATATGAACAGACAAGTGAATACACATGGTGACCCGGGCGTAACCCTAACCCCTACATCACACGGCCACCCGGCATCCAGGGATTACACGGCGTGGTTACCGCAGCGTGACACGGAAAACAGGACCCGACGTCCCAGCATCACACGAGGGAGATGTGGCTGCACGGCCCCTGCAGGAAGGCCGCCCGTCCCTGCTTCCGAGCCAACAGCCACCGGCATCCGACCTCCTCGCGTCCCGAGCCGGCGGCCTCACCCACCGGGGGGGCCCGGCCCACAGTGAGGGGGTCCCCGTCCTGTACCACGGGCAGCCCGACGCGAGTCAGAGCGGCCAGCGCTGTCCCAGGGCTCCTGCCCTGTGAGTGCTCGTGCCTCCCCTCTCGCTGCAGCTCCTCGAGCAGTGCTCCCCCGTGCACACATACGGGCAATGACAAAAGCACCGACTGAGGGGGAGCGAAGACCCCGGGTGTGCTGAACATTCTATGACGTCGTGCTGACACATCACTTAAAGAGTTTCGAACGTACAAACACAGGTCTGTGCCTACCGCGTTCCTGTAAGACAGGGACAGCCCAAGTGACTGGGCCGCTGACTGGACGTACCATCAGCAGTTCTGCCGACACCTTCAGCGGGACCCTCCAGGCATCTAGAGAGAAACGAGTTACATTTACAACAGCATACTGTTCAAGCAGAAAAGCCCGTTTGTAAAGCCCTTTTCTGGGGCCGGTAACGTTACGTCAGACACGTCGGTGGCTCAGTGGACATTCATTAAGGATAAACGCAAGCACCACGCTTATGCTGAAAAACGTTTTCAGTACAACGTTAAGGGCAGAGCAGCCGCGGGACGTGCTCGCGTGACCCGTACCGAGGGTTCTCCAGGTGAGGGACACGAAGAAACGCAGCACGGCACAGGTGTCCAGAGCGGAGCCGCCCCCCAGCCCACCCTGGCGTCACTCCGGAAGCCGTTCCCGGGAACCACAACCACCCGTGACAACGGGAGGCCCACACGGAGGACCGCGGCACGTCAGGGTGGCCGAGGGACCAGCACACCTCCCTACACGATGGCCGTGCTGACTGCTTCAAGGACCGACCACAGGTCTCGGTAAAGCTCCCAGAACTGAAGTCAAATGGGCAGATACGTCCCAGGGAAGCAGACTGTGGCTTAAAACGAAGAGCCATCCAAACACCAAACTCAAGAGCCACGGTTAAAGCCACCGGAAAACCAGACTTAATGAGCATTTTGAAAACGGAGCCTATCAAGGCCGAGCTTGAACGGGCATTTTCTGGGGCGCATTCAGCTGAGTGTCAGAGCGTGACCCGCAGGGCGGCGGTCCGTGTGGCCCAGGACGAGCAGCTGGCAAGGACAGAGGGGAGACCACAGGTGCTGGCCTACAGCCGACGGAGCGCAGGCGGGCACGGGAGACCAGCAGGGGCTGGCTGGGGAGACCAGACCGAAAAGCGGAGTGCTCCTTCCATCCCCGGCATCTACTAAAAAGGCAGACGGGAACACCAAACCGGCTAGAGCCCCTGGGCAGGGTGGGGGGAAGAGACTAAGAGGAAGCTGGCGCACAGCGGTCGGTGCCTCGGGCAAGCGAGAGGCGGTGGACGCACGTCTAGCTCCCGCACTGATGAACCTGACCCGTGAAACTGCACTTACCCAGGAGACTGAAAACCAAGTGCGGGGTAGGGGCAAAGGGCTCCTGCAGACTGAACGTCGTGTAGCGGCCGCAGTGGGCCTGTCTCAGCGCTTCGAAGTTCCCCAGGAGAATGTCGCCAAGCCACTGGGCGTTCACGCACGGTATTCTCCACTCCTTGGCCTTTTCGTACTTCAGACCGGCAGGCCTTTTTGGTTTTGAGGAAAAACACACTTCGTTAAACGCTAGAAGCGTCTACCGTTCAAAGCAGTGCTTCTTTCGCATCTGGTATCAGAGACCTAGCAGGGCTGCCTGAGCCAAGGCGACGGCAGCCCCCGGCTGGCGATCGCGATCCCAGGGTGCGTCCAGGCTCACGCCGCGGTCCCACATCGCCCGCGAGCCCCGCGTCTGCCTTACTCCCCGGACCCGACTCAGCTGACTCCAAGCCCGCGAATTTGAGATTCCAGTTCACCGCAGTGCTTTACGGACGCCTCTGCGAACGTCCAAACTTCACTGCTGTTACTCCCACAGACCGATTTTCGGGCTCCCACCACGGAACGCGACGCGGCGACCAACACCGAACTGCTGACACACCCGCCAAGTCGTAAGCGGACTTGGGAGCCCACGTGGCGTCAGAGGCGTGCTTACTCTTTACAGATGAGCACCGTGTTGCTGCGGCACAGGTAGCCCGTGTACTTGGCGCCTGCCAGGTAAGCCATGAGCTTCAGGTCGTCCCTGTCACTGTCGACAAATCCAGTCACAGAAATAATCTAAGCACAAAGAGAGCAAATAAGGCCAAGACGCAGTGACGATTTAACCCGTGGCCACTTCCTTCTCCGGGCCTGTTCTGTGCACGTGGTGTTCCCGCGGGCAGCTGGGAACGCCGCTCCCGACAGTGTCGAAAGCAGCATCCTATTCACGGGACGCAGGCTACGTCTGTAGCCGACGGGGGAGACGACCGAGACACCAGACCCGGGGAAGTTCTTCTGTGTCGGGAGGACGCTGCTGACGTCACTTTAACAAAGCCGTCCTACTAAGCGTGTAAATACGAACGGGCGAGTTCTGCACCCTCCCCGCCCATCCCAGTTCTGAGGTCGTCGGAGTGAGAGAGCCCACAGGTACCGACAGGGGCCTGCCCGGCGGTGGCCACTCCGGCACAAGACCCCCGCTTTACTCCGGGACCTTAAGTCGCGTCTGAGACGCTGGAGACCCGGTTATAGACTCTCCTACGTGCAGGAGCCTGTGCCGCCAGGCGCACGGGAGGGGAGGTGCCCGCCCCGCCTGGGCCCTCGGGCGCCGGGCCAGAGGGAGCCCGCGCGGGAGGCAGAAAGCAGCGCAGGACCTACTCTGCCGGAGGAGGACGAACACAGAACAAAGCCGAGTCCCTTACGTGCTGAGAACACGGCTTCCCTCCGGGGGGGAAAGCCACCGGGAAGTGAAGGGCACGGTGGGGCGGCACCATCTTCCTCTTCTTCAGGACGGTGTTTAGCCAGTGCGCTGTGACACATCTCTTCCTCTCCCTGATCGCCTACCAAACACAGAATCACGGGTCTGTTGTGCTTGGGGCTTTGTGGCTGCAGGGTCACGCACAAAACCGCAAGCCTGGACAGCTACGACGACACCTTCCCGGGATCAGGAAGCCCTCGCGGGGATGTCACGACATCTAGCCCTCGATTTACCAAAGGGACAAACGTCACGATTGAGAACGTGACGACCCACACGCGAACGGGAGCCTGCAACCGGGGCAAAGGCAACACGCTTTGTAACCACCTTAAAAATAATCACGGAAGGAGATCACACCGATGATCATCAAAATTCAATGAAAATGCCCCTGCAAGAACACGGAGGGCCCCCAAAAGAACAGGCTCCGAGAAGACGTCACCGCCTACCTAAAATCAGCCACGGAGGGAAAAAAAACCTCACAGGCATTTCTACACTTTTAGATGGAAAGTGGATCCAGAAAAAGGCTACAGTGTTGAAGAGCAGTTTCGGGGCGGTTGTTTATCACACACGTATTAACAGGGTTCTGTCCACAAGTAAGAACACTGTTAGAAGAGAAGACACGAACTTGAGGCCACAGACGAGGGGACACCACGCCAGCCCACGCCCCGCAGGAGTTTACAGAGGCTCCGTCCAGCCCCGCGCACGAAGGCCCCCAAGGGCGCAAGTCCCGCTTCCGCCCCCCACTTGGTCACGGGGCTGCCCTGGACTGAGAGAAGGGGTTACGCGTCCTTGGCACACCGCGCTCAAAGACGTAAAGGCCAGGGTCCACAAGGTTATCTGTCCCAGCAAAGGCTGGTGAAAAGAAGGGACTCTGCTATCTTCAGAGGCAGCAAAAGGTCCTTTCCAAACACAGCCATCACCAGAATCCTAAGATGGTCCACAAAACGGGCCAGACTTCATCCCAGTCACAGGGGACGCTGCCCTACTCACCTGTGCGTACATCCCGCTGACCTGACTCTCGCAGAGGAGATGTGTGCACCGGCTCGAGAACGTCGGGTCCACGGTGCCGCCGTGCGCCTGGATTATCTAGACACACAGGAGAGCCAATGTCATAATCAACCTCGTGTGCTCAGGAGGACAGGGTACGGTTTCCAATTAGACTATTAAAGAGCCCATCGTCTATTTTTATAGTATATTTCACCAGAACATATACGACATACGTATGGGTTATATTTACAGGTTCTCCACTCAGCACCGTTAAGCGAAAATGAGCTCCAACGTTCATTTAACTTGAATTTCCAGAGGGAAAGACAAGAGAAACGAACGTTCTCTTTTGGTAACACAGTTCCCTCCACCTCGCACTGCTCACGTTCTAGACCAGCCAGCACCGCGTGGCGGAGGCCGTCCTATGCTCCCCTGACCTGCACCCAATGGACGCCTACTACCTGCCCTGGTGTCATGACATTTCAGACATTGCCAAACGTCCCTGGGGGGCAGAGCCACCCTGGCTAAGAGCCATTATAATAAATAAATAAATAAATAAATAAATAGCAGGAAGTTAGCAAACCCCAAAATTTATCTTTAACAACAGATCTGTCTTAGGGCTAAGGGAACTATTCTGTGGCATTGCATGGTGCTGGCAGCATTTGTGAAAGTCCAAAGAACCGCGCACCAGAAGGGAGGGACTTTCGTGGTCTGTTAAAAAAAACATCTGCCCCACAAAACGGTTCTGCTTCATTTACTTTTTTTTAATGTTTATTTTTGAGAGACAGAGAGTGAGCAGGGGAGGGGCAGAGAGAGAGAGAGGGAGACACAGAATCCGAAGCAGGCTCCAGGCTCCGAGCTGTCAGCACAGAGCTCGACGTGGGACTCGAGCTCACAAACTGCGAGATCGTGACCTGAGCTGAATTCGGACACTTAACCGACTGAACCAGTCAGGCACTCCTTGCTTCATTTACATTTAAAAAAAAATTTTTTTTAATGTTTATTTATCCCTGAGTGAGACAGAGCATGAGCAGGGGAGGGGCAGAGAGAGAGAGAGAGAGAGAGAGAGAGAGAGAGACAGAGTCTGAAGCAGGCTCCAGGCTCCCAGCTGTCAGCACAGAGCCCGACGTGGGGGGCACAAACCCACGGACCGCAGGATCGTGACCTGAGCCAAAGTTGGACGCTCAACTGACTGAGCCACCCAGGTGCCATTTACTTTTTAAATCTGATTTTGATCGGGGCGCCTGGGTGGCTCATTCGGTCGAGCATCCGACTCTTGATTTTGGATCGGGTCAGGACCTCAAGAGTCGTGAGATCGAGCCCTGGGTCAGGCTCCGAACTGATGGTGTGGAGCCTCCTGGGGATTCTCTCTCCCCTGCTGTCCTTCCCCCACTCACGCTCTTTCTCTGGAAAAAAACAAAAACAGAATTTACCGATTTTTGTTTCAGCAGTTCACAAACATGGCTTACTAAGGCATGTGAGCAAACCAGTGGTTTCTACACCACTGGTTCTCATCCCCCTGCAGCAAGCACAGTCAGCTCTTCGCGTGTCTTCCGATAATTCTGGGTATGTTCTCACGAATCCCCGCCTCCTGACCTCCTCCTGCGGGGCTTACCCTGGCTCGCACATCTCCTGCAGTTAAGAGCCATATTGCCTCCCTCCCGCCTGCCTTTGTTAGTTTTCTATGCACCTTTCACTACGTCATTCCCAAACTCTTCAAAACACAACTACCGTCCGTGGTGGTATCTGTGCCCACAAATCCCTGGACGCGCCTCCCTCCAGAGCAGAGCTCGGCCTCTTCGCTTGGTACGGGCTGGACAAACAGGATACGGTGCAGCGACCGCATGCGGCTTCCTAGACAGGAGACGCTGTGGCTTCCTCCCTGCTCCACCTCAGGTCACCTGCCCCGGCGGAGGCCAGCGCTGCCCCAGCCCCACGGAAGGCCCCGTGGCTCCTGTCGCCCGGCTCCCCCCGACCACACGTGAGCAGAGCGCCTCGGCCACAGCCACCCTACTGAGCCACGGCAGGGTCTCCACTCACGAAGCACCCTCCAGGTGACACGTGTTCCCTACTGGGAGTCACCATGTTGCGGAGGACTCGTTACACAGCAGAGGGCACGGTGTAGCTCTTCCCGCCCGGACAGATAAGGC
This sequence comes from Prionailurus viverrinus, assembly GCF_022837055.1. Taxonomy (NCBI): domain Eukaryota; kingdom Metazoa; phylum Chordata; class Mammalia; order Carnivora; family Felidae; genus Prionailurus; species Prionailurus viverrinus. The sequence continues at coordinate 166,746,193 of NC_062562.1, forward strand.
ACATCAGGTCCCATCAGAGCGCGTGTCAGCTGCCCCTCGGGGACCGCTCCTCCCGCTCCAACTGAGGCCGGCGCCTCCCTCCACTCATCTCCACGACTGCCCTCCACCCTCACCTAGAGAATTCCTCTCCCATCTCCGTGGGAGGGGGCGCCCAACCGTGGCCACCTGAGGACGCTGTCACCACAGCGGTGCGTCACGGGCAGACAGGCCGCGACATTCGAAGCCAGGAGCCACTCTTCCTCGGGGCTCCGGAGATGCCGCCGGCTGCTCCGTGATGCCTCCCGACTGCTGCTTCTCAGAGCCGTCCCTGGGGCGCAGCTCCGGGCAGCCCTCCCTCTGTACCCCGAACTTGCGGCGACGGTGCCCATCCGTCCCTCTCCACGTGCTCCTGCCCGTGCTTCGTCTGCACTGGCACGCCTGTCCCTTGCTACGCGCCCTCCTGGACCAATCCCGGAGCTTCAAACAGAAGCAGACTCGTCTCTATCTTTTGTGTCTTTGAGTTACAAAGATATCTTTGTTTTGAGGCCAGTTTCTACACATCACCTTCCAACACTTCTGTGATTTTTAGAGAATTTCCTGCTGCCGTGATTCTCAGACGGGCCTCTCCCCTCCTCTCTCTGCCTCCTGCCCCAGGTCAGGTTACCAGCATCTCCCAACTGGCCTGGTCACCTGCCTGCACTCCCGTAACTCAACGTTTCATGGTTTGGAATGTACGTCTCTCCTTTTTCTACATGCTTTAATAACTACAGGGAGAAAATCCGACTTCTGTAACGTGGCACAGGAAGAAGGTCGTCGAAGGGGTGGCCTGGCCGGGAGCCCGTGCCTTCCTGCCACCCCCTCCCCATCTACACCGAGGGTTTCTCACCGGGACACCCTCCATGCTCCCTCCTGTTTGTCCTAAGACTGAGTGCAGGAACCACGTGTCCCCACAGGCCTCTCTCAAGGCCCTCGCCCCCACCCAGCGGGCTGTGTTTTCTCACGGCTCTCGCTGCACCTGCCGTCCTGCCTCCTGCTCATCACAGGTGGCTGTTTCTCCGACTCACGTGCGGTTTTCTCCCCCTCGTGCATTCCCAGTATCGTGTCTCACACGGACAGTGTTTCAACAACAGGAATGCTTTCGGGGAAGCGCATTTAAGACCTGCCCGAAGCATACTTACAGTCTTTTTTTTTTTTTTAATTAGAGTCAGTTTTGATTTGCGGCACTAACGGGAAAAGCGTTTACTTCTCCTTTTCCTTAAAGGCCAACATACAAAATAATAAATACGAGCACCACGGTTCCACTACAGACTAGAGACTCTGGGAGGTCCCTTCCCAGCTGGAGAGTCCAAGATTGTCCGGCACTCGCCTCTGGAGACAGAAAGGATTAAGGCACACAGAGGATGATGGTCCCTCTCCCAGGGCACCAAACACCTGATCTCATTCTCACATCCCCAGTTATACACAAACAACCTGTGGCCCTGAGAGTTTCAGAGCTGGAAGAACCTCAAGAATCACGAAGCCCAGAAAAGTGATCTATCTGCCCAAGGTCACAGAGTGTCAACATAAAATGCCCATAATACATTCCCAACACAACAACGCGTAGGTCACTGAGGGCAGCCAAACGGACGGAAGGCCAGTCTGCATTCCGCAAGTCCTCAAGACCGAGCTGTGTTTCTTCAGGCACAACTCACCCTCTTCCAGGTGGCCAGGAGCTGTTTATCAGACATCTGCTCGGGATAATCCGCAATCGCGAACACACAGCCCAGGAGGAACCCTTCTTCGGGAACTGGAACGGAATCACACGAGGAAAATAAACCCCCTGAGTACGTGTGTGCAAAAAACAGAGGCATTCACTTTGCTGCGTTCATTCTGCATTTCTGAAGCCGGTCGCTCTCCACCGGGACGCTCGCAGCCTGAGCGGTACGTTCAAAACACAGGTCCGCGGGCTTGACGGTGCACACGAAGTGATCAGACACTGTGTGCGCACAGACGAGTGTGTGGAGCCCCGTGAGGGGCCCCGGTGCTGCCTTCAGGGGCCAGGACGACCCACCCTGACAAGTGGGGCCCGCGCTGGGCACCGGACCCGTTCCCCTCCGTGAGGACCCTCCCGACGGGAACCCTCAGCCCCTCACCCCACCCTCGGGCCTCCCGACAAGACTTTAGGGGAGAGAGAGACCGCGCGCGTTACTAACTCTCCACTGCGGGGTCGTGTCCAAACAGCTGGTGCGGGTGCTGGTGCGGGTGCTGGTGCGGGTGCGGGGGCGGTGGCGGCTGCGGCTGCGGCGGGGGCGGGGCCTGGGGCGGCAGGGCCTGGGGCGGCGGGGGCGCGGCGGGCGCGTGCATGTGCTGCTGCAGGTGCAGGCGCTGCAGCTGGGCCAGCTGCTGCTGCTGCTGCAGGTGCTGCTGTAGCTGCTGCTGCAGGTGCTGCGGCGGCTGCGGGTGCTGCGGCTGCAGGGGCGGCTGCGGGCGGGGCGGCGGCGGCTGCGGGAAGGGGTGTGGCTGCGGCGGGGCGTAGGGCTGCTGCGGGATCTGTGGCTGCGGCTGGAGCTGCAGGATCTGCTGGGGCGGAAGGTGCAGGACCGGGTGCGGCGGCGGGGGCGGGGGCGGCGGCTGCGGCAGGTGTGGCTCCGGGGCCACCTTCACTTGGCCGAACAGCACGGCACCGGCGTTCGCGTGGCCCTGCTGGCTGTGGTTCACCTGATGCTCTAAGGTTTTCGTGGGCGCTGAAAGGGACTGTAGGATCTAGAAAACAAAAATGAGGCGAAGTCATTAGCGACAGGGAAACGGACCAACGTCCTCCAAGCGGGAGAACGCGAGCGGACCCTGCCATCTCTTCAGCACCGCCCGACACGGAGGCACCAAACGGCAAGCGTCACCAACTTCGATAAAGCGAACGAATTCACCGGAATTCAGAATTTGGAAGTAAGTAACATGGAACGAGCTAATGCCTTAAAATTGACACACGTGTAAACTCACACGGCTGATGTGTTCGACAGAGCACAGTCACGGGGCTACAAAAAAAAAAGGGGGGCCGGGGAGGAGAAAAGAGAGGCACCCTGCTTCCTCGCAGGGGTCTGTGCGCCCCCCCGCAATGTGCTGCGGGCACAGCGCCTCACCGGCACCCCCTGTCCCCCTGCCAAGCTCCAGACTTCTCCTAACCCAGGGATGCTCCAGGGAAAAAGTGGACCCTGCAACCACTCGGCCTGGCCCAAGCTCCTCTCCGCACCTGCCATTTTCCAACAACGAAAGGGGCCCCGTAAGAGGCGGATGTGAAGACCACCCCCCAGTGAAAGCACCCCCACCCCCCTCTTCTGTGGTTACCCTGCCCTGCGCCCTGGCAGCTCTGTAAACGGGGGCTGGTAAAGACACCAACGGTAGGTCTGTTTAATGGCAAACGGTCCCTCAACTGAGAAATCCTCAGCACAGCTGGTGAGTCAACCTTCCCCAAAAGGACGGGGGGGGGGGGGGCTCTTCAGAAAGAGCAAAGTGTTTCGAGTCAGAGAAAATCCAACCGCCCAGACCGTTCCCTTCTAGTTCCTCCTTCACGACGACAGGCGTAAGCACAGAGCCGCCCGCAAGCCGAGGGGAGGGAGGGGACAGGGCCAGGAGTCGGGAGAGGCCAGAGCACCAGATGGCACGTTATTGTATCATCCTGCACAGCACTGAATGTTGTGTCCTACAATGAATTTTTTCCCAATTGAAAACACACTTGCCATTTAAACAAAACTCTAAAATCCAGTTGCAACGTAAGCCATGAGTAAATCGAAAACCTCAAGTATGTTCTTAAAATGTATCTTCCACTTAAACAGACTCCAGAACGTAAAGGCCACATAATTTGCAAGGGTGGCAGACTCTGGATTTCGTGGCCAAACAGCTGCCTCTAAAACTGATGGAGGCCTGGCGCCCGGGGGGCTCAGTCAGGTGAGCATCCAACTTCAGCTCGGGTCATGACCTCAGGGATCATCAGATCAACTTCCACGTCGGGCTCTGTTCTCAGCAGAGAGCAGGGACTCTGTCTCCCTCTCTCTCTGCCCCTCCCCGGCTCATGCTCGCTCTCTCTCAAACATAGGCAAACGTTAAAAAACAAAACAAACAAAAAAAAAAAACAGGAACAAAAAACGAAGGCCAAACTCGAGGCTTGCACGATCTGTCTTTGAAATCACTTACAGGTAAGACCTCTCTCTCCATAAGGAGTTCTCTCCACACTTCAGAAACTCCTCAGTAGAGCTCTAACCAGAAAATTTTTTTAACAAACTCATAACCGGCAGGGTAACGATTTATTCCTATGCTTAAAAGTACTAAAAAGTACCGCGTAAAGCGGAGGGAAATGGACCTCAGCGCGTACCACACCCAGACAGCAGGACAGCAACTGGGATGCTCACACGTCCACAAAAGCCGTGAGGGGCGGGTGGCGGACAGCTGCTAGGACTTCTGCGGATCAGTCCTGAGCCTGTCAGCGCCGCGGGCCAGTAACAGTGGCTGCTTCTGGAGAGGACACAGGAGTTAAGGGCAGGAGGGAGTTTGCCACTTTATACCCTCTGGTGCCACCTGAATTTTTTAAAGTTTTGTACACATGTACTTTTTTACTCTCAGAAGTCACAACCCACATGAGCTTGACTGGGAATAAGGAATAAAGGCCTGTCCGCCACGATGGGCCGGGTCAAACCAGTGGGGTGCCTCAGGCTGCCTCCCCCGCCCCTGCACCCCAACCCCAGATCACGGGGCAGCTCCGGAAGGTCTGAAGGACCCTCCGTACAAAGGGTGAAAAGACCAGGAGTGGCTGAAGGCCTGGAGCCCGAGGCTGTTCCCCTTCCATCCGGTGGGGGGGGGGGGGGGGGGCTGGTGCTCCAGGCCTGGAGCAAGGAGAAGCTGGGAGTGGGTGGGGTGGGTGCAGGCTGTGAGCACAGGGTGGCTCTGAGCAGACAGGGGTCAGGACGAGAGCCCTGGCCTGGGGTAAGACGGACACCGGGCTGGAAAGCCGGGCTTTTCAACCCTCTGATGTGCCTCTTGTGGAAAACACGCGCTAGTCTCGAGCAATCAAACAAGCGGGATTCCTGGCTGCTTGGTTGCATAATCTGCCATTCCACAAACAACAGTTCTTAACGAACGTCAAGTCTGGATTCTTCCTTCATGTGACGCTATCGCTTTCTTTATTTAAATTGCTTCCTACCAAGTGCCCCAATATATAAAGAATTTCGACACAAACAACTTGGCTCTAGCCACTACCAATTCTCAGCCTATACAAATTTTGATGATTGGCTGTGTTCTCCTCATCCCCAATCTGTTTTTAAACTAAATCTGTCCTCTAGCTGTAACATTTCAAAACTTCATTTTCTTCACTTCTAGCAGCAAAATGTCCCTGCAAACCAAAACCACGCGCAACGCCTCTGGGCAGCCGCTCTCCCTGGGGCCCGGGCGGGGCTTCGCGGGGCCTCGCAGCGCACCAGAGCCTGGGGCCCGCTTCTCCCGACGGCCCTCCTGCGGGGCGCACCCCACTCCCTGATGCAGGCACCCATTTCCACCCCACAGGAGCAGATTCCATCCAAACGTGAATTCAGGGAGCGTGGGATCGAAGTGGACATGGGAGCAGCACAGGGCGGCGGCAGGGGCAGCGGTGAGCCGACGGACGGACAGCAGGGAGGACAGCAGGGGGACCCCGGGCCCCAGACCACAGGAGGGGTCCGTGCGCGCTCCAGCTGCACGCCCAGGGGCCACCGGGCCTCCCCGTGCACGCCCCGGTCACACCACCGCTGCCTCCGGGCTGTCCTCCGGCTGCCTTTTCCACCGGCCTCAAGCTCCTGGCTTTCCGGTTGGTTCTTTCTGACCGTCAGCTCTGCTCCCCTCACAGCCCTCTGGTGCTGGGCCCAGGACCTCGTGGCTTTAGCACCCACTCCCCATCGGAGCCGTTCTCTGCGTTCCGTCCTCCCCCCCACCTGCAGGGACCCCATGTGAGCGTGGGCCCCAATGGACAGAGCATTCTGTCCTCTCCCCCCACCTCCGCTCAGGGCCGCCCCCCCTCCCCTCAGGTCCTCCTCACTCGCCACCACCCTCCAGAACGGTGTCCCGCCGACTCAAAGTCCTCCCGGCCCGGCAGGTACAGGACCGCGATGGGAAGTCCAAGTATGGCGGTGGGGGGAGCCCACGGAAGGCGCCTCGCCGCGAAAGGGGAGTCTGCCGCTCGGCCACCACGCACTGTCACCGTTCAGGCTGCAAAATACCGGCTCACCCACCTTGCGGGAAATGCCACAAATCCCGCTTTTGTGGACGATCCCACGATTTTGGCAAAAAAACCCACAATCTTCTTTGCCCCAAGATGAACACGCCAGGCAGAAGGTCGCACTGGTTGCTGGCGTGTAACCTGGGCCCCCTCCGTCTCTCATCTTCCCAAGCCACCGCCCCTCCGGCATCGCCAACTCGGCTGCCACGCTCTACTGCCTGCACCTGTCCTTCGGTCCGTCCGTCATCTGCTCGGCCTCTACCACACCCCACGTCCACCTGTCCTTCGGTCCGTCCGTCATCTCCTCGGCCTCCATCACCCCCCGCATCCACCTGTCCTTCCATCCTTCCCTCATCTGCTCGGCCACCAACACCCCCCCGTGTCTGCCTGTCCTTCCGTCTGTCCGTCATCTGCTCGGCCTCCACCACCACCCCCCCACCCCCGCATCCACCTGTCCTTCCGTCCTTCCATCATCTGCTCGGCCACCACCACCCACCCCCGTCCTCTTGTCCGTCGGTCCGTCTGTCATCTGCTCGGCCACCGACACCCCCCGTGTCCGCCTGTCCTTCCATCTGTCCATCATCTCCTTGGCCTCCACCCCCCCCACGTCTGCCTGTCCTTCCGTCTGTCCATCATCTCCTCAGCCTCCACAGCCCGCCTCTTGGTGAACTGCATCTCACTCACTCTTCCTCAGCTCCTAATGTGTGGTCACCAACCTAACCAGGGTCCTGACCACATCCAACAATACTGTCTTCCCAGGATCCCTGTATCACCTATTCCAGAATCTTCCATTCTCCTCAAACCCAATTATGTCTCTCTTCCCCTCCACCCATCGCCTCGTGCCACCTTAATTTTCTTCCTTCAGATGTCTACAGAATGTTTTCTTTTCTTCCACCTTATTCTGGTGTCTCAACCATGTACTGTCTAACTCTCTGCTAAGTCAGGAAGGGAGGACAGGAAAAGAAAAATGAGAACACTTTTAACATGCACCTCAAATCAAAAGACTTGAAGCACCACCAGTAGACTCATCAGTGACACTGCGATCTACAAGAAACAGACCCTTCCCAGAGCCCCAGTGGCTTGCTCAGAAGGTGGCCTCGTTCCTCAGGGAGAATGGTCCAGGCCCTGGGGGAAAGACCCCTGCGGAGGCCTCCAGCTCTCCCCACAGCCTCAGTCTCACAGATTTTCTTCCCTTCTGGCACAGCGAATTCACGCCTGCCTCTGGGGCTTCAGTCGCTGTTCCTTCCTCTGGGAACCCTCCACCCCCACCCTGTCCTTCCCCAGCCTCTGTCATTCATGCCTCTTTCTTGAGGCCCTCCCTAACCACCTCTTCTAAATGGCCTCCTTCCTCTGTCGGCTATTATAGGACCCCTTATTGAACTGTCTTCAAAACGCCCAGACCCTGAACCCACAGGAGCCCTTTTGTTTGTACGTGTCTGTCTTCCACACCTGAAATGAAGGCGGGAAACTGGTCTTTCTCCTTCGCCACCTTGTCTCCACGACCCAGAGAAATGCACACAGTGGCCAATACACCACCGTGACTACTTTCTTTTGGTCCTAAATTGAAGGACATCTGCTGAAACTTTCCAAGTCCATTCCACATCAACAAACTCCAATTGGAATCCTATCAACTGAGATTACGACTTCTGTAAACGAACGAAGAGTTCGTATTATGTCATTTATCCACCGTGAAGTTCATTATAAGCAAATACGAACACGCAGTCAACTTCAAGCCACTGCTGAATTTAGGCTAATTAAGAGCAGAAACGTCCTTGAGGGGCAAGCACTCCCGTCACCGGTACCTGCTGGAGTTGAAGAGACGCTCGACAACACACACACACACACACACACACACACACACACACACACCCCTGTGGAACAATTCTCACACAAATAAATACTGCTTGTAAGTTAACTGTCCTGAAGAAGCGGGAAATACTAACCTGTATCGAAACCATCTGTAAAATCCAGCCCTAAAATCCGTTACTTAAGTTCCCGCTCGTTACAGAGTGACTTACGTGTGCCACATTTGGCGGTCGGCCGATCTGCTGAATGTCAGCATTATTCGTAATGTTTCTCAGCGTCCGCACCGCCGGACTCCAAGAAGCGATCATTTCTGATCTTTCAGAACTCTGCAGGTTCTGTCCCGAAGCCATTACGCTGCCCCGGACGTCGGGGGGTAAGACGCTGCCCGGAACGGGTGGCACGCTGGCACATAAGTTAATCAGGCCCGGCTCCTTTCCCGGGGGCAGTCTGCGTTTGGCCGCGGCTAACTGTGGCACTTCGGCTGGGGTCCAGTTTAAGTTTCGCTCCTGTTTCTCAGGCGATGAATCCGAAGAGTCGTCAAACATCAACTCCCCTTTGGGTTTTTCGGTGTTTGACTTGGGCGAGAACTGCTGGGCACCTGAAGGGGATCCTTCTCGAGAACTGGCAGGGCTCGATTTCTCGTCGGTACTACCCTCGTTGGGGGAATCCTGCTCCTCATTTTCTACCTCCTCCTCCTCCTCCTCTTCTTCCTCTTCTTCCTCTTCATAAATAACGAGGCGAGGATGGTAAAATGCTTCATCCTTTTTGGTTTTTTCAGATATGCAATCCAGGACCCAGTCGGGGGTAACAATTTTAATACTTGCTCTCTTTAAAGCACATTCGTATTTCTCCTGCAAGTAAAGAACAAACACATAAACACAGCTGTAAGTTTTACCGAATCTCCTAGAACCGTGTACTGAAAACGGCAGGACAGGGATGCAGCTGAAACGGTCGGTACTTGTGACTGCCGTCTTAGACACGGAAAAGCTTAAACTCCTTCCAGACGCACGACTAGAGCCAAAATGAACCATCGGTCTATGAACTCGGGACGGCCTCACCTGCAACAGTGGTCTTACAAGATTTTATTTTATGTAAAAAAATTTTTTTTCAAAGATCACTTATTTTTGAGAGACAGAGAAAGACAGAGTGTAAGTGGGGGAGGGGCAGAGAGAGACGGAGACACAGAATCCGAAGCAGCCCCGGGCTCTGAACTGTCAGCACAGAGCCCGAGGTGGGTCTTGAACTCACAAACCGCGAGATCACGACCTGAGCCGAAGTCGGAGGCTTAACTGAGCCACCCAGGCACCCCTTACAAGATTTTGTTTAAAGTTAACCTCTACAGATGGTATTTTAGAAAAAAGTACAGCTAGCAATCCCACGGAAAATTCTCTTACGAACGAAATAAATAATCGCCACCTCGCTTAGTTTTTACCCACTGACAATCTGTACAAAGCCGCAATAGGGAAAGAGCTCCTTCAGGACATCGGGCACGGTCAGGGAGGGTGGCCAACTTTCCGTGGGGAGGCTTCCTCAACGAGGCGCCTAGTGTTAATCGAGCTCGCTCCACGGGAGACACAGAGGGTGCAGCACGTCTCTGACCTCATGAGATTTACAACTTTGCTCTGGAGAGAACGTGACCACGAACAGGAATACAATGTGCAGCCACTGCTGAGCGAGGCGGGCACAAGTACAGAAGGCTCCCATCAGTGTGAGCCACACGACTCAGGGAAGGCCTCTGCTGCAAGGTGAGGCCGGGCAGGGGCGTGACAGCAGGCACGGGCACTGAGCAAAAAACGCAGGGCGCATGGAAAAGGTGTGCTCACAGGCAGGGGACCCCTCGCAAGTCAGGGTGTAGAACGGAACAGATAGCAAAGGACAAAAGACATCAATGAAAGAGTCACGTGATACAGGAGCTTTAAAATAAACAAGTCTGAGGGGCACCTGGGTGGCTCAGTCAGTTAAGTGTCCGACTCCTGATCTCGGCTCTGGTCATGATCTCATTCACGGTTCCTGAGTTCGAGCCCCTCATCGGGCTCGGTACTGACAGTGTGGAGTTGGCTTGGGATATGCTCTCTCCCTCTCCCTCCTTCCCCACTCCCACTCTCAAAGTAAGTAAATAAACTAAAAAGAATAAATGAGCGAGTTTGTAACTATGGTTTGCTTAACTAACAGAATCTCCCCCCCCCCCCCCACCCTTCCAAAGCCTAGGGTAACAGCAGGTCTCTGGCAAACATGCTGGAGCCCCCACATTAAAATGCGTTTCCTGGCAAGGAGACCGAAGGTGGCACTCGCTGTTCACGGTCAGGGCAAGGGTGACCACGCAGACGACCGCCCTCAGGCCGGCGCTGGCCACAACGGCAGAGGAAGCCGGGACCCACCTCCTGGGAAAGAGTGAGACCCCTCCACGAGCCTCAGGGAGTTCACGCTGTTGCTTCTGAGGACGCTCTGCTTCGAACCTTCTGGAAACGCAGTCACGGGAGGACACGCGTGAATGACATGTGAGGCCAGAAGAGAAGCGGATGGGATCACCGCCATACTGCTGAGACCCTTCCACCGTCCCCATCTGAGGGCACGGCTCCAACCATCTTTGTTATAAATGCAGATGTACGTGTGTTTAAAAGGTGGAGGGGGCACCACGGTGTCCCGGGGCGCAAACACTCTAGAATGTGCTTTTCGCTTCATACGTCGCCAACAACCTCCCACGTCAACGTGTGCTTCTAGGCCGGCCCTTCTGCTCCTAACTTTCCGGGGTACACTTTCCAACAAACTCCAAAAGCGGAGACGCCCGTGTAATAAACCCCTGCACCCGTCACCCAGCTCCGGTAGCTGGCAACCGTCCGCCATCCCGCTTCACCTGTCTCCTCTGTGACGCTGCATCTCTGACGACCCCCGCCACCGTGACCCCCACTCAGCTGGGGGGCCCCCTCACACCCAGGCGTAACTCGTTTTAACCCCAGCACGCCATTCTGTTGCACAGTGATTTCAGGCAATCCCCCGTCCCCCGGATCACTGCTTAGTTATTTCTCACATCATTCATTCTAGTAGTCTCTAACGTCTGGGGTTTTGTTACCATGAAAACCTGAAGTTAATTCTCGACACACATATACTGAATCGCTGGGTCTGAGATGAACTCCTGGGTTCTGGTATCAGAGTATGGAAAGCACTTTTAGGCTCCTGACCTCTAACTACACCCCCTCCTAAAAGGCTGTGCCACCAACTACGAACGACTCTATCAACTGACCCACACGCCTGATAATACCCTGTTTTATTCCTGGCCGTGTGCTTGAACTCCTTGAAACCATGCTGTGTGTAAAGCATGATTTAGGTCATGCGTTTTATTAAGATGGAAACGTTTTGAAACCTAGGTGTCGAGCAGCACGTGGGAATACGGAATGCTGAACTCAGTCACACCACAGCGTGCACTAACCACGGAAACTAAGCTGAGCCCGGGTGCTGTGCAGAAGTGCTCGATCATGACAGTGCACGCCTGAGACTAACACACCACCGTCCGCTCACTAAATCACGGAATTGAAATAAAAGCTTCAAAAGAATTTTTAAAAATCCCCTTCTTTATCCCCAAAATCATCCCGAAATATTTAACCATGAAATGCGAAACCAACCCTCCCACGTCGCTACAGATGAGAACCCTCTGTAGCAGACTAGAGACTTGCAACTTCCTGACCGCCTGTCCCAGACGAGCCACAGGGCTGTCCTAGGAAAACAAGTCTGGACACACACCGAAGTATTTATGAGCTACACAAATACGACCAGGTAACAAATCTGAGATTTCTACGTTATTTTCCAAGGTAGGAAGATGGTTTGCTGAAAATAATAAAACGTGACATTTTTTTTTTAAACTGTTAACAAATAGCAGAAGTAGAACTGGTGCCACGCGGTGCAGTCGCTGAGCATCTCGGACACCACGGAGAAACTCCACGCTTCGCGCTGGCAGCCGCCGTGGTCGGCCGGAGTCGTCGTCTGCACGCCGGGCCGGCACTCATTTCAGGAGGGACCTGACTGTGTCCTAGGCAACTGACGCACGACACCGTCACTCACGCGTCCTCTCCCTTCTCCCCAACAGGGAGTTTTTGTCACTGAAAGACAGTTACTGCTGAACAAAGGTGACCTAAGAACAAAGCAATGTCAGATGCCTTTGCCTGAGCCGACTTCCCAGCTAAGTCATTCCAATTCTCGAACCCTCACACGTACAAGTTACTAAATGCACGGACTCAGGGGTGCCTGGGTGGCTCACTCGGTTGAGCGTCTGACTTCGGCTCAGGTCGTGATCTCACGGTTCGTGGGTTCGAGCCCCGTGTCAGGGTCTGTGCTAACAACTCAGAGCCTGGAGCCTGTTTCGGATTCTGTCTCCCTCTCTCTCTGTCCCTCCCCCACTCACACTCTCTCTCTCTCTCTTTCTCAAAAATAAACGAACATTAAAAAAAAAAAAATCTAAATGCACAGACTCGGGAGCCAACAGTGCGGCCCACAGGGTCCGGGTCGTGGCCAGTGGCGGGGGGCCGGCGGGTCCTCCGGCCACAGCAGGCACGGTCGCCCGCGAGGTCTGCAGCTGCCAGAGACCAGCCCTTCCCACCAACAAGCACACTCCTGTTGTTCTGCCGATTCTGTTCTTAAATCCCTTTCTTTCTTCTCCACTTGACTGAACATCTTAAAAATCCAGGAATATGAAAGGTGGTTTCGCTCTGCCGTTTAAACATGTTCTTTGTTCGTAAAAATGCAAAAAAAAAAAAAAAAAAAAAAAAAAAAAAAAAAAAGGATTTGAAGAGATGCCGTTTATTTTTGAGTCTGACATTCACGCATTGCCTCTTCAATGACAACGACTCTTCACAAGTATTTGCTCATCTTTACAAAAGCTATACTTTTTTTCCCTTCAAGCTAGCCACCTACAATCAAATGATTTGCTCTTAGCCATAAATTATAAGATATTAATATGAAAAGAACCGTTACACCGTTTCACCAAAACATACTATATTTCTTAGAGTGTTACACAAAACGTGATTTTTTACTTCGAGAGACTTAAGAGTCACCTCTTACATTTTCACAGAAACGCTTCTTCTCGGACCGCGTGGCTAAGTTACAACCACACCCACTGGCTCAACATGGCTCTTGTCAGGAAACCAGCGTGGCCACGGCACACGTTTCCAGATCGCCTCTGCTCAATGTCAAAGCCTCTGTGAAAGAGGAACCTCACACGCCACCCCTGCCCCCCCCCACCCCCCACTCCCAGCCAGGGTACCCGTGGGAAGAACAGGATGGCAGCACGGATTCAGAAGCAGTTAAGAAAAAAACAGGATACCGGCACGTGGAAAGTCAAGTTGCCATAAACACACTCCTCTTGACTCTCAGAGTCATAAACCATCGTTCCCGGGAGGAGCAAAGTCTGGTTTCCAGAAAGCGATGGTCCTCAAACTCTCGTGCGCATCAGCACCACCGGGAGGGCCTCACCCAGGTTACCGGGCTCTGCACCTGCCCTCCCCGGGTCCCGGTTCACGAGGTGTGGGGCGGGCCACAGTCTGGGCTTCTCACAGATGCACAGGGGAGGCGGGTGCTGCTGCCCGGGGGGCCCCACTTGGGAAACCAAAACTCTGTGGCCCCACCAGTGCTTAGAGACAAGAACCCCACGATTATCGAGATAAACGTACTTGGATCTATTCTAGATCATTAAAAAGGAAATGGCGTTGGAAACTTCGCCAAACACACGTTTACAAAGTTTTACTCAGCACAACGCCTTTTTAAAAATTGTGAAGAAGACTAAAAATACATACTTTCACAAATAAAAATGAACTAAACTTTTACTGAGTTTGAAAGGAAACTCTAGAGACTGAAAAAACTTTCCCATTTTCTCCACAAAATAAACCCAAATTTCTTCGCATTTAGAGGTCACATCTGGCTCAGAGTAGAAACGATAATCATCTCGCATCGTCTGCGGAATGAAGCCAGGTCTAAGTCAGGTAAATGAACTGAACCGGCTTTTGTAAATGGAATCTAGCAATTAATCCAAGAGAAGCTCACAACCGTCACTCGGCACCGGAAGTACTGAAGGGATGCGCGAAGAGGAAAATGTACGTGAAATGCTTACCCCCTTTGGTTCGGGGACCACCAGATGCGTGCATTTCTTGTTGAGGTGCAGCTGGCAGGTCCCCCCATAGAAAGTGAGCAAAGCCCACAGGGCGCTCCTGTCTTCAGACGACACCTGGGAAAGGAAGGGACACCGGGCTTCCGTCACACATTTCAGTCCGTGCAAGCGTGCTCATCGTCAAAGTACAAGGTGGCATCTTAGCAGTTCTGCTGCACCTACTGGCCTCCCTCGTCAAAGGAACTCGAGTAGCGGGACTCACGGGGGAACACGTGAGCGCTCAGGTATCTGCTTGTCATGACAAACTTTCAATCCCTATCGTGACTGCTTCGTAGACGTGATTTTTTTTCACCCCGTCGCCAGATGAATGGAAAACACATATCCACGCTCCAAAAAACGAATGGAGGATTCTTGCAACTCACGTGACGGGGAAGCAAGCAGAAGGAGGGAGTGCGTCACCGCGTCTGACAACCAGAGGCTCGAAAATGTCTGCGGGCAACGGCAGCACCCACGTCACTAAGGAGCCCCTTCACCATTGAGGGCTAAATACTAATTAAGAAATGGAGGAATTCAAGAGACAACAACAGTTACTTGGAGCTCAGGGAAAATCCTAAGTATTATCTACCACATCAAAGGAAATAAGGCAAGCGTGAAAGGGACCATTCTTATGCTTTGCGTAACTGATGAAGTCAACTCCAGGCAGAGTGGCTCGTGTTGGAAAAGAGGCTTTGACTGGAACAACAGAAACGGCTCCCCGTTTACTGCCTGCCTCCCATGTGCCAGGAACTGTGCCAAATGCTTCGCACGCATTCCTAACCCCTATGACCGCCATGCAAAGTGGCAACCATGAAGCCCCCCGCACAGATCAGGAAACAAACCTGCCAAAATTACAGCTAATCATCGGAAAAGCTGGCTTTTAAAACACAGGTGTGTCTAACCCCAGGCCTGCCTACATCTTCCTGCTGTTCTGTAACTTCTCTAAGGGCAATTACTCCCCAAAACAATTGCTAAAAAAGAAAATTTTAGAGTCTGAAAGACAAAAGAAGTAAGAAAAATAAAGGTGTGTGAATTAATTCTGACGTAATCATTTAACCGGGCCAATTTTTTTCCTTAATAATTTATTATAAATTCGGGGTTATGGTTAAGAATTCCGTTAGTCCTCAGGTTAGTTCTGTGTTACAAATAGCATGTTTTTAAAAACCGCCATTATTCAGCTTGCCAGAACTCCACTCTCTTACATCTACTTCCGTCCGTTTTACAAATGTTTCCAGAACTTATTCTGCACTGCACACTCACTACTCTGTGGATACTAACAAGAACACACTAATCTCCTAAAATCACCTTGGAAAGTCACTACTTTGTATCTCTTTAACGTGGTTAGCCACTGTCGCATTTCCGAAGACTGGACCAGAAAACCGTTATTTTTTTCCTAGAGGCTTTCGCAAAAACATGGCTCTCCTGCAGCATTTGGAGAGGTGAGACTGACTCACGTGATAATCCAGACCGCTCCAAGAGAGCACTACATCCCCTGTTAGAACTGAAGTTCAAAGAGCAGCCCCTCTCTGTGCCTTCCTCGGGAAGCCGTGCCTACAGGGAAGCACGTGCAGCCTGGGCTGTGCCGACCGCGGCGAGCCAGGCCCCGGGCCGGCGCCACAGGCCCGGGTCTCAACAGGGACGAGCCTATTGCTGGGGAACGAACATCAGGTGGGGGGGAGGGAGACCTGGAGCTGACACAGGGTCTCCAAAGACGAGCTCCGGGCCACCCGGAGACCTTCCACGAACCAGTTCCTGCATCAGTGCACGTCTGGGCCAAGCGACTTCAAACAGCCACACCAGCTCACGTGTGTCATGAGTCTCTTTGCACACCAAAATGTTAACAACAGTGCCTTAGCGGGGATGGAATTATGGGGACATTTTTGTTGTCATTTTTCTACTTTTCTGTATTTTCCAGATTTTCAAAAGCATTAATTTTTCTAACTGGGGAAAAGGGAAAAGGGTTTTTTGTTTTTTTTTTTTAAAGCAACCTACGCAAACTACAGATCTTGTCATCCTGGCCAACGAAGCTCGGACGTGACCTCAATACCCTAAGACCAAAAACCCAAACGCTTGAGTGGTGAGTCAGGTGCGGCCCCCACACACGCGTCCCACAGCACCGCCGCGTCTCAGGGACACGCCTCCGACACGCCAGGCTCTGGCTCCGGGTCCTGCCCAGCCTCAACGCCCACTCAGCTACCACTGGCCCTGGACCCCACGGCAGGCTGCACACACACCCTCGTGCTGGCCACGCTCCGAAACCACATGCTCGCCCTCCCCACTATCCTGTCCTCTAAGGACGTGGAGCAGAGGGCGGTCACCTCGTCCACTCCCCCCCCCCCCCCCCCCCCGAATAAATGCCTCCTTCCCTTCCCGGTACAAGTAGGACACTCCTTGGTTCTAGCCCCCAAATCTGTCCTCGTCCCCTCCTGAAAAAAACTACAATCTGAAGGCACAGTTAAAGATGGAGGTCTCGCTAGGATTCACCCCCTCGACCTCTCTGACCTCTCTCACAGGACCCAGTACAGCGCGAGGCACATGGGCAGGCAGTCAAGAAATACCTGTTGATGGAGATACGGAACGAAACGGCTTTTATCTTCAGCCTTCAAGGCTGAAACCACAACCCTGGCCAGGCTCTCCGTCGCACTCTTGGCCTGTCCCCCGAAACCTACCCAGCACATCACAACGGAGGCCCAGCCTGCATCAATACCGGCTCGGGAGAAGGCAGATGGTGTGTGTGCTTCTCAACGTCTGCGGGCACAAGCTGCCTTCCCTACCTCTCCTTGGGAGAGTTCTGGAAGACTCCAACAAAGAGCTCCAGCCTGTATCAACACCCTGACGGGGAAAAGACAGAGGTCACTGAGAGCCACCGAGCAAACGGTCCTTTCGCAAAGGCGGGGTCCTGCCTGGTGGGCGCGTGTGCGGGCAGGTGCGCCAAAGTTCGGCAAACGGTGTGGACGCCCGAAGAGTCTCTGCGTGGTGCGGATCCACCGTCGAGACGGCTCCCTCCGGGTACAGTTTCCACACCTCGCACCCACTTTTACACGCTTGTGTGTGCTACGACACGCGGCTGGTTCACAAGCGCGTCCTCCCTTGTGGACGGTGCGTTCGCTGAGGGGAGACATCCTATCTTAGCTTATTTTACACCCCCCGTCGGCATTGCTCCCGTCACAAAAGGACTCATCTGGTATTTGTTAAACCAAAGTCCCTTAGCTACACGCTGTGCACGTGGTCTGTTAACACACCTTAAGCTGAATTAACATTTTTTAGCAACCAGAAAACATCAGTGTCCGCGGTGCACTCTTCTCAACTGGGGTGTCAGCAGGTGAGCTGCTCTCACCCTTATCTGATCGAGCTTTCTGCACTCAAAAGCAGAGCTTTTTACCATGTGATCCCATCACACACTGGGGATTCCGATCCATCATCCTAAGTGATGGATGGCGTAGCAAGTGATCCATGAAGATGAAACTAACTCCAGACTCTGAGTTTTACTACCTAATGAGTTTGCTAAAAGGATAGAAAAAGACTGTCACAGGTCCTTCTAAATTCAGTTGCCTGCCCACCACAGACCCAGCCACCCCCCGGCAACGTATTTCACACTGAGATAAAACTCTACGGGCTGGACCGCTTCCCAGACCACATGGCCAAGGGACCCTTGTTCACCTCTGCCCGTGCTCCCTACCACCTAGTTGTGGCTTCTTCCATGGGCTCCCCATTCTCCCCCTCCCTGCCCCTCTGCTGTCTTCTCAGCCCAGACCCTGAGGTCCGCATGGACCACTAGGCCTGCACGATGGCCACCAGACCAATCAGCAGTCCTGTGTCCCTGCCCAGCATTCTTACTCTCCTCCTCTCCTGAGTCACAGGCAGGACTGAGGGGACACCCGGAGCCGTGCACAACTATCCGCTACAAATCAGCGCTCCCTTCCTTTACTTGGGGTGCTGCTGCTTCCCAGCAGTAAAAACTGAGTCTGATTTCATGCCTGGTTTCTAAAAACAATTCCCTCTCCTCCAATAGCATCTCTACGCTCAGATTTCTTCTCTGCAGAGCCCCTTTACTGCATGCTACCCAAGGCTCTGCTCCTGGCTACCTACCTCCTACGTTCCTCTGGAAGAAGCAAATTCTCTGCCCGTCACACCCCCCCACATCCCCACATCTGGATAGCTAATCGACACCCCAAACTCAACGTGCTTCAAACCAGCTTCCCCGGCTTCCCTGAGGAACCAGGCTCCCGTTTCCCCCCTCCAGCAGTGAGTGATGCTGGCACTTCCCCCAGGCTCCCGGCCTGCTCGGACCCACAATTCACTGCGGAGGCAGCTCCAGGACCTGCCACACGGGCGCCCCGGGGCGCTGCCTTCTCCTCCTTCGTCCCAAGTGTGGCCACATCACCAGGCCCTGCCAATTCCCGTCCGGGCCTTGGATCCACAGCGCCATCCCGAATCCAAACCTCTGCCTCAAGTCCAAGATCACGCCCTCCCTCTGGCCCAAATTCCCATCCCCACCCCGGCCCCGTGTCCTGCTACAGCCCCCAGACCAGCTGCACCTGCCAAACTGCAAGGATTTTCGTCTGCTTGTCTGCGTTTTTCAAATGTCCTCCTGTAAATATTTGTAATCCTAAATTAAATACTTAAGAAAAAAGGAAGGAGCATCCTACTGGCCACTCCAGGAAGCTCAAACTCCAACATCTGGGTCCGTTCCCGTGCTCTCCGCCCCCACCCTCCCAAACGCTCTCTTTCCTCTGCACTCCGAGCGCACACCTTCCGTCAGCAGCCAGCCTTGGCGCCCTCGTCCGTCCTTCCATGTTGCTCTGCCAGGAACGCACTCCCCTGTCCCACTTTTGCTCTAATTCTGCCCATTCTTTGGGGCCCCTCAGGTCTGACATCTCCCCTCCCCCAGGCTTCCTGACCAGGTCGTCCACACGGGTGACTGCTCTTGTGATCTTACGCACCGACACCAGGCCACCTGATCTAGCCCATCATACAGCAGGTGTTGTGTGTGCCTTAACCTTAGTGTTGTAGGTCTGATAATCTGTTACCTTTGTGAAATGTAACCACTTTTCAACCTTTGTGAAATGTAACCACTAGTGTTTTCTAAGACTAAAAGTCTTCTCTGTTGCTAAACCCGTAGTTAATAAGGATCCCTATTAAATGAAGGTAGCAAAGACAAAAAGAGAGAATTTCATAACTTTAAAGGACTTCAGGAATTAACCAGATGCAAACACAAAAAAGTGACCCTAACTGAGCTTGCCTACTGTGCGGACAGGGAAGGGGTCAAACTGTGGCAGGGAGACCGCCAGAACGAAGGGGGAGCCTGGCCAGCCTGGCTGGGTGACTCCCGACCACAGAGGCGCATGGCTGTGAGCGACACCCTCCCGGGTCACCCAGGGCTTCGAAGGCCCCTCCTTGAGGCTTCCACAGGGATGGGCGCCACCCTGCTCCTCACCCAAGTCATTGCGATGGGTCTGTGAGGGCATGGGGCAAGGCCACGGTCAACCACACCTCTTCCTGTGCTCGTGCTGAACAGATTATTCTACGCAATTTCAAAATGAGTTCAAGTAACACCAGCTGGACTTGTTACAATGTTTTTTTGTTTTTTTTTTTTTTTTTATAGTTTGAGGGTTTTTAGCTGGGGGTGGAGGGCACAGAACACAATTTAAAAACACTGAATATCCACTTTCCTCACTACCTAGAATTTACCATGGCTAACGTTGGGTCCCTCCCTTCAGACATTTCTCGTATATATTCCTTGGCTAACGGAACATGCACATACCTACGTCATGGCCTCCTCCCCACCCCCCCTCAAAGCACTGTCCTCCTCTTTCCGTGCTTTCATAAAGCACCACCGACACTGGCTATGTACTTGCACTGCCGTGCAACTGCACACAACAGGTTTCTGAACCATTTCCAACAAGAGGGTGACCTGATTTTTTTCCCATTTTACCCTAGATATTCTACACGATGCTCTGCGGAGCGCCTTTATCTATCAACCTGCCCTTATTTCTGCCAACTTGGGATACGTTTCTAAACCTAAGAGAACCGCAGGGGAAAACAAAAGGAGTTATTTTAGGGCTCCCGCCACTCCCCAACTTGCGTAGAAAGCAGCTGTGCTGCACTGCATCCCCGCCAGCGGCGAGGGGAGGAGGGGAGCGCGTCCGCAGGTGCACCGGCACGGCACACACGCGGAGTCAGGCCTGCGGAGTCAGGCCTGCGCACGCGGCCAGGCGCGCAGGGTCAAGCGCGAGAACTGAAGTTCTTCCGCCCGTGCTAATAAATGTTCGTGTCCTGATGGCAAAGTGTGTCAAATGTTACGTCCTGCTATTTGCGATTCCTCTTTACAAAAAGTCGTAAACTCATTTTTTTGCCTTATCTACTGAGGTTTTATTTTTCTTTGCCTTTAGGAGTGAATTTTTGCCATCTTAAATAATTTCATTTTCACTTATTTTTTCACATTCAAATCTTACACCTTTGTAATTCTTTACGTTAGAAAGACCATTTCGCCCATTAAAACTTTAAATCTTTAAGTCTAAGCAGGAAAGTTTAAATAATTATAAACGTATCATAAGGTCACACTGAACATGCAGCTTAGTAGAGGGCTTCTTTAAAACTGGTTTACAAACAGGTCATAAATCTGAAAGTGTAAAAACTCAGAACTGCTATGTGTAAACAACACAAGACGGACTGTAACCATGCTTACCTGGGAGAGGCAGGCAGTGATTCCAAAAAAGATCTGACACGACTCTGGAGAAAAACCATTCACTCTGTTTTATAGTTATTAAGATTCCACTGAAATGAGATTAGTGCAACCTGCATTTCACGAAGACGTGCTATTTGCCCACCGGGACGTGATCCACCCCACCCCCGCCCTCCCACTCAGTCCACGGAGCAAAGAGACTCAGACTGGCCAAACAGTAGAGGAGCCTCGAGAAGGAGCAGCGGACAGCACAGAGACAACAGGAGGTTCCGTGAAGTGCTTTCTAACTCAGCGCCTCCACCAACATCAAGAAAACGGGCCCAGTACACTCGCAGGGGAAAACATCTGACCTCCAAGGGCTGGCTCACTCCACACACACGTACACACACACACACACGCACACACATACCTATATACACACACGGCACAGCAATTACTTTAACAGCACATTCCAAAGTCTAGAGTTTATTTTAGAAGGAAATGTTAACGGAACTTCTGGGCTACGACAGAGAGAATCTTCCATAAAAGAACTTGGGTTCTAGTCTTGCTACCGCTGCTAACTTTACGAAGCTGGGCAAGACCAACTCTAAGCTTCGGTTTTCCTTTACTAAAACAAGAGTTAGAATATACATGATTCCCAACTCTCCCGGCTCTAACACTCAGATTTTTAAAATTCATGCAAAAGAGCTGTGTGCCAGACATTGGGCATATGGCTCTACCCAAGGAGACATGACCTCAGGGCGCCAGTAACATACAGCCTACTCAAAGCCAACACGAGGACTTTTTTTGAAGAATCTAGAGTGTCCACAATTCAACATGGGTTATTAAAGTATTGCCCTGTTTTCTCAACAGGAATAAAGTATAGCTACTGAGGCAAGTAAGTGAAGAAAAACAGATCAAACTGAAAATCCTACTGTAACCTGGAAGTCTCCCACCAGCCCTGCTGAGAGATCTCATAATTGACGGGAGCCTGCCTGTCTGACTAACCTCTGCAGACCCCAACGTCATGCCTTCAGCCCCATTATCCAAGATCGGTTTCCACGCTCCTACCTGTAGCTCACGCATTTTCTCCTTCCAAAGCCTTGGGGAAACATGAACAAAGGCAAATCTAGATTGTGCCGTCCAAGAGTCTTGGGGATCCTTTTATGTCCCTTTGAGCTGCGCTTGGACAGACAGATAAGAACTCAAGGGGAGGACAGCTTCTTAAGGAATCTCGTGCAGAGAATAAGTGATCCACAACAGGAAGAATTAACCTCTCGTCTTCAAAATTATCCCTCTGTCTCCCAGTCTTTTTTTTTTTCACCTGTACTTAGAAAACAAAGACTCCCAAAACAGCAAAATGGGATGAAAACTAAAACAAAACACGAACTGATTTCCCTTTAACTCTTCAGATTATGGATGAAAAGCCTTAGAAGTTTTGAGTTGGAGTTGCTAGAGTTCTGCACATCCTCCAAGAACTGCTTATAGAGGGATGTTGTGTTGATTTGAGGCCACCTATATTTAATACACAAAGATTTCCTCTGTCTGCATCAGTTCAATAAAGTAAAAATGCATTCCCAGGACCCACCTGGCCGAGCTGCAAGACAAAACTGGATGAAAGACATCATCATCTGCAATTTTAGCATCAGGGTACCAGGTACCCTGAAAAGGAGCACCTCCATGATTAGGTTAAGCGTGGAGTGACCCTCCAGGGAAGCTGCACACGGCCAGGGCGAAACAGAAGCCACGAGGCTCAGAACACGAGAGGGCAGCCCGACATCTCACCCAAGGCAGGGAGGACCGTGCTCTAAAGCCACACTCAGGACATGCAGAAGCAGGGGACCATGCGTGGGAGGGAGCTCCCTGAGGGCAGCAAGGACACCTTGTCGACCCCTTTAGTTTTGGTGCCCAGCCCATAGCAGATGCCAGCACGTGTGTTAAAGAAACCTTTTACCCGACGTAATCAAAAAGAATGACAGCGCATATCAACGAAACTAGAAACGTTCTGATGTTCTCTTCCCCTATCCGTTCTTCAAGTAACTCATGATTTGGCCCACGCAGACTTACGAGTTTGGAAATAGTCCACCTAACTAGACATCACAAAAACTGTTCCAGAGACGAGAAGCTGAGGTCTAGAGAGGAGGCCTGCCCGAGATCAGAAAGCCCTGTCCTGGAACTGGAGCCCGGTCCCGCAGCGGGCAGCCCTCCCTCCGGGGGTGGGGGTGGAGGTGGGGGTGAGACAAGGATCAGGTACAGAAAATCCGAATCAGAATGGAAAACACAAGGAACAGAGGACACGGACACACACACACACACACACACACACACACACACACACACACAGGCCCAAACTAACGAACCCACTCAGTTACCATTTCAATCTTAAACCCAGAGTTGTCCTTTCCCTCGCCCCTTCCCCAAAAAGGATACGGCAGAAGAGCTCCACACTGAACGGACAATATCACCCAAGACGGCTGAAAAAGAAAATATGAACTCAAATCAAAAAATGCTTTCAATTTACAATCAAGATGACATTTCACCAGCCCTGCTCCTAGAAATTAAAGGCTTTGTTATAACTGATCACAAAGCACCCAGATTATGAGTATTCAAGTGGTAAAAATATCAAAGATTAGTTATTATTGCCCAAGCGAAAAAGCTCAATTACAGAACAAAGCACTACCACATATTTTAAAAACTATTATGCCTATAAATGTAAATTCTAGGCACACACACTATTAATGCTTAAGCGTCGAGGTTAGCTGGGAACTGTCCTCAGACCCGAAGGGCTGGGGTCTGACAGCCAGGCCTACCCCCTCCCCATCCCAGGCACACTGGGCCCTCCCTGGCTTCCCTCTTCAATCCCGAACCCAACCAAGTCTAAGTTCATGAGTATTTTTAGTAATCTCCAGTATATACAAATGCTGGTAAATCATGAGAAGTATTTCTGTCTGGTAATTTTTTATGAATTCCATAATTCAGATTAATTATAAAACCTTAGTTTAATTACTACCTTTTTGGGTAACTTGTATTTTTGAAAATTTGTATTTCCACATTTTTAACATTACATTCACCTACATACTACCCCATTTAGCCAGCTGAAACTTTCAGAAATTTCAACCAGCTGAAACATACACACAGACTTATTATTCGTGCATTAATTTATTCAAGTACTTATTGAGAATGTTTTGTCCCAGAGATGGTACAAGGCACTGGGGATATAATAACAAAGAACAGGTATGCGGTCTTTACTCTCATGCAACCTATATTCCAACCTAATGATCTCCAAACTAGTTTTGGCACGTACTAAGAACTGCAGAGGGACACCTGGGAGTCTCGGTCAGGTAAGCATCCGACTTCGGCTCAGGTCATGATCTCACTGCTCGTGGGTTCGAGCCCCATGTCAGGCTCTGTGCCGACAGGTCAGAGCCTGGAGCCCTCTTCAAGTTCTGTGTCTCCCTCTCTCTCTGCCCCTCCCCTGCTCGTGTGCTGTCTCTCTCTCTCTCTCTCTCTCTAAGTTAATAAACATTTAAAAAAAAAAAAAAAAGAACTTCAGAAAACAAAATACCCCTGTCGTTTTTCGGGTAACATCAACAATTTTTCAGCCTAAGTTTATAAAAGTGTGTCTTCTGTGAACAGGGTGTAGGAATACTGACCGTTTTATAAAATAAAGATTGGCTCCGCTTGGAATAATTATTTCATGAAGATGTGATCATTTTACCACGCATTTTAAGTAACTTATTGGAAAAAGCGCACCAGGCTGAAAGCGAGCACTTATGCTTCTGCCCAGCACTTCACCCAGCGGGCCTTCACATTCTCTGATAATCCCGGGGAAACTCCAGTTCAGTTTAAGGGAGCTGGCCAGCGCCGGTAGCCGACACTGGCTTGGACTCTTCTATAGTGGGCGGCGTCACGTGAGCCAAGCTTCACGGTCCACGGTAGCACCCAGAGCCCCGCGGAGCCCTGCTTGCACGGCTGCGCACCAGGGCGGCTTTCGAGAGAGCAGCATTTCTAGTCATCCCATGGCATGGCGTGGAGGGTTCCCAGAGCCCGGGGCGATGCGCTGTGACAGGACCTGGGCCGGTGAAGGTGTGACTCTTCCCAAGGACACTGGGACAGGTACCCCTTCCGACTATCGTGCGGCATACACCCTGGGCGGTGTCCCTTGGGGAACTGGGGGGCGGGGGAAGCACGGGTATTCCCACTTGAGGGTTGAGGGCCAGCCACCACCAAGTCCACGCAGAGCAGAATCACCCCCAGGCCCTCATTCACATGAGTCTAGGACACACCAGTAACAATAAAGCAGAAACGGAGAACCGGAGAACCGGAAAAGCATCGTAATAAGGAGCTCTTTATCCCAAAGGCAAGTAACACCGCATAAAAATAAGCCCACTGCGGGTCAGCGTTAACATTTCCAACGATGCCCTAAGGGCACTGAGAAAAATAAAAATATGTCCGTTAAAAAAGTTATTCCAAAAGTTTTGGTGCCTAAAGATGCAAGTTTTAAAGATCTACGCAATTCAAATATGTAAATGACAATCTGTCGCCGGGTATAAGGACGCCTCGTTTTTAAAATGCACTTGTCAAATTCAGTACGTTAAAGGCCAAGGGATCTGGGCTTATGGAGCCAGGCCTCTGCCTCAGTCGGCTGAGCTCAGACTAAGAACTTGAGGGTCTACTGGTGTCATCGTGGCGGGGGGACACAGACTGCTGGGCCAGCTCTGACGAGCTCCATCACCCTGGCATGTGGCACCACAGTCCCTGGACAGGACAGGCGCGGCCACCAACGGCAAGTAGACCGGGGCGCTGGAGACAGGAGCGCCAGGAGTGCTAACGGTGTGCCTGGGGGCTCGTGCCAAACTACAGCCAAAAGGGGACGGGTGGGCCAGGGGCGTACTAAGCCAGACTGGCAAAATGGTGAGAGTCACAGAAGCTGGCTAACAGGCACTTTATGCGGCCTTAGTACAGCCCGACTCTTCCAGAAACACGACGTGTAAAATAAAGAAGACTGCCTTTTTATCCCAGAACTGTGCAGGGACTGATCGCCACTCAGAACCGTGACCTCGCAGCTGGAGACTCTGCCTGCAGAGACGGGGACAGGTCTACCTTTCAGGAGTCACGTCACAGCGCCTCCACCTACGGCAGCAGGTGACCTCCGCCTCCAGGGGGTTGTGCCCAGTATTTCTGTAGCGAATACGTGATCTTCACTTTCCCTTTTTCCCCCTTTACATTTCACTTCGGGGTACTTCCATGTCAACACAAGTACACGTTTGTGTATACGTGTTTTAAATTGTGGGACGCTCCTCTAGGTACAAGTAGGGGGATAATAAAGGGGGTATTACAAAGCGCAAGAAGGGATTTGACCGTCACCAGATTTAAGACCCACTGCTCTAAATGACCTCAGCCCCCAGCACTGGTTAATACGGGGGCCCTCTTAAGGTTCACTCTGAAACCTACACAATCCATGTGAAGTCACTGTCACAAGACAACAGGCTCCACGCTACCGAGAAAAAGAAGGTGTGCAGGGAAAGGGGCCAGAGGCACGGTCCCCACAGCTAACGAAGAATGGAAACAAACCAGAGACAAAAGCAGGACCCGAGGGAGGGAGGTGCCCGAGCCCACGGCCCAGGGCCTGTCGCAAGTCTGTGTGTCTTGAGAGGTGGGGTCAGGTGGACGGAGCAGGAAAGGTGCGGATACTCCGTCCTCACGAAGGGCCTGGCCAGGCTGAAACGCACCGTCTAGTGCAGGGACGTGACCACTGTATTTCACTGCTGCGAATGAACAGTAGCTCGGACTTCTATAGCCGTCTCCTGAGAGTCTGGTCTCTGAAAGGCTTCTCCTGAGACACAGATCTAGTCTCAGGTTTATTTTCAAAAATCAGATTTCTAAGCCTGAAAGGCAGTTTCAGAGCCTGGACACTGATGAGGTGCAGACCTCCCAGGGCCAGGCCGGCTTCTCTGTATCCCAGCCTCACTTAATGGCAATCCTTCCTGATTCTAGCCTCTCTTGTTACTATACCACAACAACTTTTAGACTGATTTTAAAGCAAAGTGTTTGATGGCATAAAGAAGAAAAAAAATATGATAGTGGAATTAAACTATTTTAGGACAAATATACAATACCTCTGATTAGAAAAAAACTGAAGGACTAAAACTATACAATTACATTTAACATCAGTCAACTCAACTACGGGCAGCAAGAGAAGAGCACAGTGTGTAATCAGCAAACTCTGAACAACTCACCCACCCAGCTGAGGCCCCCACTTTCTTTCTTTTTTTTTTTTTTTTCAACGTTTATTTATTTTTGGGACAGAGAGAGACAGAGCATGAATGGGGGAGGGGCAGAGAGAGAGGGAGACAACAGAATCGGAAACAGGCTCCAGGCTCTGAGCCATCAGCCCAGAGCCTGACGCAGGGCTCGAACTCAGGGACCGCGAGATCGTGACCTGGCTGAAGTCGGACGCTTAACCGACTGCGCCACCCAGGCGCCCCATGGCCCCCACTTTCTAAAATAAACTAGCCAACATCAGCTACGTAGCGGTACCAGTGACGGCCACCAGGTGGACAGCGTGACACATGGTCATCGCGACCACTGTCGGGGAGCAGTTGAACAGCACGGCAAAGGGGGGTCGGGACTCCCTCCAACATGGCTGGCTGGAAGTTAAGGCCACCTGACACGGCGGGGATGGATTGTGACCCTGCTCCAGGAGTTACCTCCTGTCAGGACTCTGTCTGCCCCTGAGACTGAGCACTTTCTCCCGAGTCCCCAGTGCCCGCTGATGACACACCCCCTTCCAAGGCACAGGTCCTTGGCGTAGAGAGCTCCAGACAGAGTCGAGATGGGGCCACCCCACGGCAGGTGCATCCGCTGACCAATCTAGACCTAAGGGAAAGGGCCTTCTGCCGTGGTGGGTTACGAGCTGTCCAAAGAGCTTTGTTCATCCGGCAGCTTCCTCTACAAAGCAAACACTCTGAGAAGAGTTCCACAAAGTCTTGAACGTATTACTTTCAAGATACACAATGAGATACATAAAATCAATTCGATTTACTACCGACCTTAACGACAGGTAAGTCAAAGACTTCCCGAGCTTCTCCAACCTCAGGATTGTCCCCGTCTTCTGAAATTATGTGTGAGGCTAGCGCGTTGTAGGACACTTCCTTCGCTTTCCCAGCTTTCAGAAGCTGAATAACCTTTTAAAAAAACACACAAATTAAAATGGAAAAACACATTTCATTCTTCTTTTTTTTTTAGCGTTTATTTTTGAGAGAGACAGAGTGCAAGCAGGGGAGGGGCAGAGAGAGGGGGAGACACAGAACCCGAAGCCGGCTCCAGGCTCTGAGCTGTCAGCACACAGCCCGACACGGGGCTCGAACCCACGAACCACGAGATCATGACCTGAGCCGAAGTCGGACGCTTAACTGACTGAGCCACCCAGGCGCCCCCGTTTCATACCTGATTTACACAAATTATTGTGAACAATGAAAAGTCTAATAAACACACGCCGTGTCCACCACATCAAGTTAATAACTGACTCTGAGTCATACGCAATCCAACATTTGAGGACAGTGAAAAGCAGCAAATCTTGACCCACTGACCAGGTAAGCACAGAGGCTGCGAGCCAGGTACTAGGTAGTATCTTGGTCTGACAGACAGTGGCAACAGTACCCAGGCCCAAACTCAAAGCGCTTAGGGACAGGCGGTTTCACCAAAACCAGGAAAGCTTCTGGAAGAAGAGCCACTTGAGCAGAATCCCGATGAACTTAAGGAGTTGGCCACACAAAAATGCAGGCACCGACGGAGCACAGCATTCGACACACGGGACGGGACACCGGGCCAGACCACAACCGGCCTGACCTCCTACGCAAAAACACTTGTACTTTATCCTGAAATAAAACACAAGCGTCTTCTGGAGCGACACAAGGGTTTTAGGCAGGGAAACGGCATGACCAGATTTCACCCAAAGAGTGCGGTCAGGGCAAGAATGGAGGGAGTGTGAGGCACCTGCAAGCGCCCGGGGGAAAGCGGCAGGTACTGACCTGAGGGACTGTCCCAGGGATAGGAAGAAGGAAGGTGCGGGAGAACAAGCGACACGTAGTGCCTGGGAGGGGGGACAGTGCAAGAGAGAAAGTGCAGGGGACACAGCAGTAGCAGTCACTGAGGAATGTGTTCTGATCTCGCAGAGGTGGGGAAGCAGGAAGAAAAGTGCTTTGGTCTGGGCACATCCTCTGGGTGCCACATGGAAGGTCTAGGAAAAGACATCAGTGGTCCTTGGGGAGACCTGGGCCCCCAGCGGGTGGGGAGTCATCAGCACGTCAGCGACACGGTGGTGGCCAAAGTTCTGAGGGTGACCGAGATCCCCAGCTGCCGAGGGGTGAGTGAACCGGACCCTACTCACCCGCCAGGGACAGGGGAAGGGGGCGCAGAGCCCGAGTGGCCCCGGTGGGCACCACCTATGAAGGTGATCCGGCGCCCACACGGCTCGATTGACCCACAAGTCGGACTTTTTCAGAACATTTCACTCACCATCCAGAGATAGCAACTGGGGCCGATGCTAAGTATTTGGTTCACACGTGACCAAACAACGGTGGTAGCGACCAATCACCCCCACTTCCCTCCCTGGCCTCCAAGCATCCACGTCCACTCAGTTGTCCCACAGAAAACGACACCCTCTTATGCAGCCTTCACGTGCACTCCTGACCCCACTACCTGTTTTAGGGGTGTTGAGATTTCCATCCCCCCCTCCCCCCCCCCACTGGTCCTAACACGCGCACGCACACACGTCCGGGGCCCTTCTCTGCTTCCTCTTTGTGACAAACCGCTTGGAACGACGGTCCAACCTGTGTTCACTGCCTCACTCCCTGTTCACTCTTCACCCACTGCCGCCTGCCTTTTCTAGAACTCTACGGAAACACTGAATCTTCATGGACCTTGAGGATACCCAGACCACTGGCTTCTTTCCAGGCTCCACAAAACTGAAGCTGCCTTACTAGCTTGATCTCCCATCACCCTGCACCAAGTGTCCTGATCGTCCTGACGTATCCCAAGTATATTAAGGCCTCCGTTCCTCAGCACACGCGTTCCACATGAAAGGCCTCACTTCACTCTCTTCTTAACTTCTGCGTATCTCAACGGCCAACTGCAAAGACGCCGACTTTGGAAAAGTTCAGGGGCGCCCAACACAGAAGTCTGCTGTTGCCACACCAACCACCCTACACCACAAGGTCTTCAGGTGGGCCCCCCACTCCCTACCAAGAGGGGGTCCTCAAGGATACGAATCAGGTTCCGCTTCTCTCTTACATCTGCTATCTAGGCCAACGCCTTAACAGGTACTACGTGCTCAATACGCATGGACTTTCTGAATCCGTGTTTGTAAGATTCAGGGAATCAATGGTTTGGCTGTAAATCATTTACAAAATATCCTGTTCCAGATCAAAGTGGTTTGCCAAGGACATTTTGAAGCACTTAGATTTGAGTCATGGTTGAGCAGATATGGTTCCAACTCAGCTTGTTCCAGGTTTTCAGTAATATTTGGTTCAAGTCCCTTGCAAGATAAAGTCAAAACCCTAAAACAAAATAAAGAGAGTAGCAAGGAAGTGGGAGAGAAGACTGATGGATACTAAAAGAAAGGAAAATTATCAACACGGGGAAAAAGGTCCCACTGTTACAGGCACTCATTGTGATCACTCTGGGTTCAACACCTGTTTACCTTCAAACTCAAGGCTAAGTCTCTTCACCCCATAAAGTAGAAAAAGGATCCACCTTGGGGACCGTGCCGCGCGACAGAATTTAGTTACTAAGACACCCACAGACCAGCCTCCAGAAGGCCAAGACCAATCAGCCTTCCACAATTCCTTTTACGCCAACCAAATTTACTTCTTAAACACCAGTCTCCACTCTTGAGGCCTTAAGGTCCGATCATCTGGCTCTGCATCCACTCCCAGCTTGGCAGTCACAGCAAAGGACGCCCGAGACAACTTTAACCACATCAACTTCAATAAAGGGGATATTGTGAGAATGCACCTGAAAGGATATCCAACCAAGGCTCATTTCCACCGTGGAAGAGGAACACTCTGGCATTTCACCACATGTATCACTCAGAAAACCCACGATATCCTTAGGGGTGAGCCCAAACTACGAAAAATTAAGTGCCTAGAGTGATGGTACTCCCTGGCTATTTCCCACATTTCCTGTTTAATTCCCCCAATCAGGAAAATCAAACAACAGGACTTCACTGGTGGCAAAGTGAGCGCTTCTCACGCTTACTGGGGCTGCACAGCCCAGACGTGTGCACTCCGGTGGCCGGCCACACCAGGGGCCACGTTCACTAAGCCCCAGCAGCCTGGACGTGGGGTTCCTGGCTGAGCTCCATCACCTTCCTCCTGTCCACACTCTGGGACCTACTGTTCTGGGAGCCCAGACACACGCGGTGGGCAGCAGGAAGGATGCTCCCAGTCCAAATTTGCCCCAGAAAGGAGCAAAGTGGCAGTTGGCTGAGGTGGCAGGCTTCAGGGGGAACTTACCACACGCGACAGAGGCCGGTCCCCCACCAGGCGTAGGGCAGTGACATTCCGTCCTAGGCCCGAGGCATGGACCCTCCTCCCCTCCTCCCTGGTTAGTAAGTACCCTCCTCTCCAGGTCTCTCTCCTCCCTGAGCTCACCCTCCAGATGCCCTCCTGGCCAAAGGTCCTAGTAGAGCACGACACAGATCTGCGACCCTCCCCCCATCTCCCCCAATCGTGGGTCCTTAAGACCCCCCCTCCCCTCCAGCCTCCCGGCCGCGGGTCTCGCAAACCACCCCCACATCCCCTCTCTCTCCTCTGCTCCCCGCCGGGCGCAGGTCCCGCAGAACCCCCACTCCCAGGTCTCCTGCCTCCCCTCCCCGGGTCTCCTCCAGAAAGTCCCGCAGACCAACCCCAGGTCTCCTCTCCAGATCCCCTCCCGAGAGTACCGCAGACCCCCCCCCCCCACCAGGTCCCCTATCCCCCGCCAAGCTCGCCGGCCCCGGGCCTGCTCGGCACAGGTGGCCCAGCCTCCGCGCAGCCAGGCCGGCGGGCTCGGCGGGGCCCGGGCGGCGGGGCCCAGACGTTTTGCGCCCGGGCGCGCGCCCGCGGCGGGAGCGGGGACGGGCCGGGGACGCGGAGAGCGGCGGGCGGGGGCGGCGCGGTACCTGCGGGTCGATGTCGCCCACCGCGTAGTACTTGACCTCTCGGAACATCTCATCGGGAACTTTGGGCGCCGGGTCCGACATGGTCGCGGCTGCCGGAAGGCTCCGCGGCGGCTCCCGCCCCGCCCCGCGGGGCCCGCTCCCCAACGGCGCGGCCGGGGCCCGGTCCTGCGAGTCGGGCCCGCTCCCCCGCCCTCTGCGCCCCCGCCCGCGCCGAGCGGCCCAAGCGCGGGAGCCGCGCGCGCCCTGCGGGACGCACCATCCCGCCGGCCGCCGAGGGGGAGCGCCGAGCAGCCGGCTGACAGCCGGCGCCGCCCTGCGGCTCCGCGGCGGCCCGCGGCTCCGAGGGCACTGGCACCGCACAGCCCGGTCCGCAGACCCGGAGCCCGTGGCCGCCGCCTCCTCACAAGGGGGCCCTGGGGACGCGCAGAAACGCGCCCCCCCCCTTGGCGCGGCCCGAGTGGGCCGGTCCCGGGAAAGAAGGGAACGCGGAGGCCCCTCCCGTCAACACGCGCGGACGCCCGGGCGGCGCACGCGCGCGGCGGAGGGGGCGGGGCTTGCCGCCGGCCGGCGGAGGCGATGGCGGCGCGAGCCGGCCTCGGGCCACAGGGGAGCTCACGTCGCCGGCTGCTGCCAGACGGGACCCGAGGTAACGCCTCAGCGCCTGGGGCCGAGAGAGGCCGGGTCTCGGGTGCCGGGTCCCAGCTGAGGGGCGGACGCCGGACCACGTTCGGGACCGAGCGCCACGGGCGAGCCGAGGGCCCCAGGCCCCGCCGGGGGGCTTCTCCCCTTGGCACCCGAACCCCACTTCCGCCGACAGAGGCCCGGCTCCCCTCCCCCTCTAGCCTCCGACGGCGTCCCTCCGTGACGTGCGCTCTCTGACGTCATCCTGGCGGCGCCGCCGTGACGTGCGCTCTGACGTCACCTGGCGGCGCCGCGGAGCCGGCGGGAGCGTGCGGGCGCGGCTGATCGATGAGTGTGACCGGCGGCCCGGGGCGGGCGCTGTGGCGGCAGCCGCGCTGGGGCCTCGTCCGGAGGCGGTCGGGAATGGGACCCGGAGGAGGCCGAGGCCGCCACCCACTGCTGCGTCAGCCGCTGAGTACTAGGCGTTTTCGAGTCCGTGTTGGTGAAATTGGGGTTCTGAAAGCCCGGGGGGTTGTGAGAGTTCCCGCGGCCGAGGAGGCAGGCGTGACCGGCCTGTGTTCCGTCGGGCTCCGTCGGGGGGTGGGGGGGGCTGGGCTCCGCGGTGCGCGGCTCGCGGGCGCGTTCCCGCCTTCCCGCGCTGCGGTCCAGCGCTGTTACAGAAATAATCCACTTCCTCCTCCTCTTCCTCTTCCTCCTCCGGTGCACGCCCGACGGTGTGTGCGTTGTCGGTCGTGATAGCGTTGTAGGTTCGCTGTCAACTGTGGGCGCAATAAATGAGTCCACACGGAACCAGAATTCGCACGCCCTCTTGTTGTGTGAGAAGACTTTCCTTCTTTCCTTAGCTCTCTCCTTCTTTCGTTAAAACACCCAACCAAGCACGTAATTTTTTAAAAGACTTAAAGCAAACAGGTATTTTATTTTCGAAGTTAGAAACGAACTTGCAACATTTAGCAGGAGAAATTGACCCTGCTGGGGCCTCAATGATTCAATAAGGCAGATTATGGAAGTAAGCTATTTAGTCTAAATCTGCATTGTTTAAAATCTCGTCAGCCTGTCAAAACTGCAAGGCATCCCGGGTGAACTGTGCCAAGTCCCGGTCCGTGCACGCGTGTGGGCCTCACAGCACGGCCCGGGGTCAGCAGCACACAAAAGGGTGTATTTCTAGAGTTGTATTGCCAGTAAGGAAAAATAAAGACCTTTGGAGGAAATCTGATTTGGTGTGGGTGGTGGATGTTCCGAGGAAGTCTACAAGACCGGCATCTGAAGTCATCAAGGCGAATCCGTCTGCCGAAAAGACCAAGTGGCAATTCAATTTGAAAATTAGCATTAAAGGGGCGCCTGGGTGGCTCAGTCGGTTGAGCGTCCAACCGCGGCTCAGGTCATGATCTCGCGGTCGGTGAGTTCAAGCCCTGTGTCCGGCTCCGTGCTGACAGCTCGGAGCCTGGAGGTGCTTCGAATTCTGTGTCTCCCTCTCCCTCCGCCCCTCCCCCGCTGTTGTTCTGTCTCTCCCAAAACTAAATACAACATTTAAAAAAAAATTAAAAGAAAATTAGCACTAAAACATAAAAATGATTTTCACAAAAGTTTCCTGTCTATAAGATGTTCGTGTACAAAGTTATGGAATAAAAATACCATGTTGAGACCGCTGTATTTTCTTCACAAATAGATACTTCTCATTAATTTCTGTGGCACTTAGGAGAAGACTGTTCAGGTTACTAACAGTATCTATTCATTAAAGAGACACATTTCTTTAACTTGGATGCAGGTACTAGCCTCGAATATGACACTGAGCATTATTTTTACACTTAGGCGCCTGGGTGGCTCAGTCGGTTGAGTGTCCAGCTCATGATTTCATCCCACAGTTCATGAGTTCAAACCCCAGAATTGGGCTCTGTGCTGACAGCACGGAGCCTGCTTGACATTCTCCCTCTCCCTCTCCGTCCCTCCTCTGCTAGTGTGCTCTCGCGTGCGTGCTCTCTCTCAAAATAAACTTTAAAAAAATATGTTTTTACGCTTCTCCCAACTAACTTCAAAGCACGGTCATTTTGCTGATGAAGTCTTAGGAGGATAAACAGACTGATGCTAATTTGGAAATAGGGTAACATTTCTCATTTTCTATTTTGCAAGTTAAATAACCTGAGGCTACAAAAAAATGAAATGTGAAATTGAAAAAGCAAAAGTAGAGTTGGGAATACTTAAACTGTACCTACTGGTGGGAATTTGAGGCATTATTTAGAAAAGTATCTCCAAGTGGCTTTTTAAAAATGCATCTCTATGTTGGGTACAACAATCTCAGTCCCGTTGTCGTATTTTGTTAAACTGGTCACACACCCCTTAAAGTTAGACGTTAGCAATGTTTAGCAAACCTTTCATTTGGGCTTATAGACTACAGCATTTAACCTTTTTCATGAAAGGAAACGCTTAAGTCAGAGGCACAAAGGAGCCATTTTGTCACAGGGAAACCTGGGACCCCGATGTTACTTCTTTATGGGAAAGGTGCAGTCAACCCAGCACAGTTGCCACCAGCAGTCATCCAGCTGTTTAGTAGATAAAAACTAGAAAACACAGGGGCACCTGGGTGGCTCAGTTAAGTGTCCAACTCTTGATATCGGCTCAGGTCGTGATCTTAGAGTTGGTGAGTTCAAGCCCCAAATTGGGTTCTGTGCTGACAGTGTGGAGCCTGCCTAGGATTCTTTCTCTCTCTCTCTCTCTCTCTCTCTCTCTCTCTCTTTCTCTCTGCCCCTCCTCCACTTGTGCTCTCTCTTTCTCTCTCTCTCTCTCTCTCAAAATAAACTTAAAAAATTAGAAAACAAGTAAAAAAACAAATTATCCCAAATCCCATCCCCAGAAGCAACACTTGAAATCCTTGCACTGTCCCATCCTTAAAAAAAAGTATACCGTAGTACTCTTCTGTTGCCACTTAAAAAAGGAATTGTACCTCCTTGTCAATAAATAATAGATCTGCATTATTTGATGGATACACCATACTGTTTTTTTAAATAAAATTTTTAATGTTTACTTGTTTTTGAGAGAGAGAGTACAAGCAGGGGAGGGGCAGACGAGACACAGAGTCCGAAGCAGGCTCCAGTCTCTGAGCTCTCAGCACAGACCCTGATGTGGGACTCAAACTCACAAATCACAATATCATGACCTGATCCAAAGGCAGACACTTAACCAACTGAGCCACCCAGGCGCCCTAACCATACTCTGTTTTTTAGTGTACTTGAATTTAATCAATTCTGTATTGTGCTTTGTTTCCAATTTAACAATTACAGTGCTCCAGTGAAGCAGTCATCTTAAAACATGCATGCATGTGTAATGTACTATATACAGTTCCATGCTCTTAAGTCAGAAACTGTGGTCCAGACCTGTTCCCCATCTCTCTGAGCACAGTGCCTCGCACACAGTGGGTGTATTAGTCAAGAGGACTTGGGTCAGTTGTTCTCGACTATGGGCAGTTTTGCCCCCCAGGGGGCACTTAGCAACATCTGGAGACATTTTTGATTTTCATGACTAGAGGTCGGTACTAGTGGCATCCTGTGGGTAGAGGCCAGGGAGCTGCTAAACATCTCAGAATGCAGAGGACAGCCCCCACAACAGAAGATAAACCGTGCAAAATGTCAGCAGCACTGCTGTAGAGAAATACAGTTTAAGATGATGTAGCAAATCACATTCCACCGAACTAACACCTTGAAATTTTCTTGCACACAACTTGGTGGCTTGCTCAAACAGCTTTCTTCCAGATGGGCACCCAGGACCTCTGTCATCATGTGGCTTTGCTGTCTGAGAGCCATTTCCTTTTAGCTATACACACCGGGAGAAAGCACGGAGAACATCACGCAGAAGGTTCTATGGCCAGGCCTGGAAAGAGCAGCATACTTCTGCATCCAACTACTTCCATTGGCCAAAACCTAGTCTTGTGACCCCAATCTAAACTGCAAGGGAGGCTGGGAAATGTTGTCTTCTATGCATCCAGGAAAAGGAAATGGGATTGTTGGCATCTTGCCAACTTCTACCATTTTTAGTTTTCAAAAAAAAAAAAGTCTACAAATTAAGATTAAGGAAGGTGATACAACATCAAACAGGGGCGGCTGGATGGCTCTGTTGGTTAAGTTTACGACTCTTGATTTTGGCTCAGGTCACGATCTCACAGGTTCATGAGTTCAAGCCCTGCGTTGGGCTCTGTGCTGATGGTGTGAAGCCTGCGTGGGATTCTCTCTCTCTCTCCACCCCTCCCAACTTGAGTGAGCGCGCTCTCTCTCTCTCTCGCTCTCTTTCTCTCAAAATAAACTTTAAAAAACAGAAATTGTTAGATATTAAAAAAAAAACATGTTTGCACATAGCTACTCAATAGGTATTTGTTGAATAGGGTTCTTGACTATTTATGGAAAGGATGAATAGTGTTCTTTTAAAAAAGCAATCAGGTATTTGTTGAAGGCCTGCGTGGACACGCTGGGTGTCTTGTGTCATCTTACGCCCACCCTCAGATCTACGTTCCACCCTTCACCTCGTTCTCGGTCCCAGGACGCTGACCTGACTGGACTGTATAGTCTCCCTCGTCCTCTGCCCCTCCAGGTGATCTTGGTGAACAGGGAAACCCAACAGAGTTGAGGGGAGGGAAGGCAGAAGACTAGGCCGTTTATTTTCCAAGTTCTGCATCAGGTTGGCTTGAGCTCGCAAAGGAACCTGTTCTGTACAATTCTCTCCTTCCGGGTTCTGGCCACTTGGCCTTCTCCTCATCCCTTTGGGCCTAGGCTCTTCCATTATCCATCTATCCTGCCTGCACCTTCGTGAGTAGTGCCTTTACAAACTAACTTTCCCAGATAGTCCTAATTTGGGTGTGCGCCTTGAGTTGCAACCCTGGCTGATACAACAGACAGGAAAACCTGATGGGGACGTTGCAAATTGTTTTCCTTCAAATAAGAGATTACATCTGCCCTAAAAAACCTGAAGATAGTTGGGATACGCGAGCCTGGCGCTAGTGGAATTAAGGGTAAATGCAGCAGAGATTTAGGGAAGAGGGGCTCATGTGCCAGGATACCTGGGGAAACCTCCTTGGATGGAGTGGATAAGAAAGAAGTGATTCTCGGAGGGGGAAATCACCGACAAGGCATGTGAGGTCAGAATGCTGGCATTTCTGGGTACAAAGTTGCACATTTTAGATAATAAGTTCTCAATTATTTGATACAAGGAAAAATGCGGAACAATACAAAACAAATAGGCTATGTTCAGTATACGAAGAGCCTGGATCCCCACCCCCACCACCCCCCCCCCCCCCCAACCAGAGCAGATTGTTGAATTCGAGGTATAGAATAATCCTGTAGCTGTGGTAATAGGACAAAACAGCTTACTAATTATTCAGAGTTAAGTACTCTGGGACAGGCTGGCTGTAGGATTAACTGTTGCTTCATTCGTGGCCTTTGAAGTGTGTGGAAATAAAACTGTCCTGAATAGCGTTGACCATTGACGTGAAGCAGTGAACAGCATTAACCCACCAAGAAATTAGAACACCCCCATTCATAGCAGTTAAAATGAACGAGTTAAACATTCACATTTGGAGGGAAGAAGTTGTGAGCTCTCAGCAGCCACTAGCACTTTGTGACAGCCACCTTGATCGTATTGGCTTGACTTCATTCCTGTCAGTGTTCACAGGTACCAGCAGCAGGAAGGACACACGGAAGCAAAAGCGCCCTGAAATTTGGAAGATCCCCCGCAAATTGGGGCCACGCGCCTGTCTGTAGGTGAGATCAAGTGTCTATCGAAGCCCTCTTCGTCAGGACGATTTGGGGTACTGGCTTTTGGGAATCTGTATTGGCTTACCTCCCCAGAGCGGGTCCCACAAGAGGGCCTCGACCGCAGTGCCCCATGCTCTTGGCAACTGCATGCAGTATGAGAATAATGGGCGGAGAGTCCAAAGCCTTTCAACGGGATACCTGCTTAGATATTTTTACAGCACTGCCAATGACACCTGAGCACCACGACCTTACTCTCCACGCTGTTGTTACCCAGAGACTTTCCCTAGGTTACAAATGTATAACCAAAGCTCGTGTTGACTGGCATGACGGTCTAATGTTGTAGGGAGAGTTGTGTCCATCTCACGGTTCACCAACTGCGTAATAAAGACTCTGAGGACCTGGTCCTGTGCTCTGTCACACTGACAAAGATTGCCACAAGCTGGCTGTAACTTCCTGACTTGTTCCTTCTACTTAGACCTATTTTCATCTCCAAGATACTGTGACTCCGTCTCACCTCTTGAATAGAATACTCTGAGCATGAGAAACCTGAGGCCCAGAGAACTGAAGCAACTGTCCCATGACCAGTTACTAGCAGAACTTGGGCTAAATCCGTCTTCTTGGACTTTAATTCATTCTTTTAAAAATTAAAAGGAACAAGGTTTAACTTCACATATAATCGAAGTAGAAGAAAGGTAACCTCTAAAAATACCATTTATGGGATGGAAAACTGAGCTTGGCATTGATTTAAAATAGTCCACCGATACATTTTTTGCAGCTAATATCTATTCCTCCTCTGGAGTCGGCTGAAGATGAAGAGATGGTTGTTACATCTAAGTCCAAAACTTCCTGATTTTAATGTCTTGTGTCAGTTTTAATTTTCTGATTTAATTAGTTTCCTAATTAGAAGGGGTTAAATTAATTAACCTCATTATTTACTATATATTTAATGATTTCTCCCCTATTGGGAGTTACTCAATTTTCAATAATTGGAAAGCTTATGACAAGAGGGAATATTGCCAAGTTTTACACTTACTGCTTGCTGATCAGCAGCAGGAACAGGACAGGCTGAAGGGGACTTCAGGTGACCTATCAGGTACACGCAAGGGCCGTTTCCCACTTGTTTTGAAACATGGTGCACGGAAAAACTTGGGTCGGGATTCCATAATTGCTATCAACTCTGAGTGGCTATATCCTTTATTTCAAAGATATCCTGGAACATAGGATTTTATAAGACATAGCCCTAGTTCATGACAATAAAATAATCATGAAGTTTTGGATAATGCTAGATAATTACAATGAAAAGGAGATTTTCAGAAATTGCCACCCATATAAATGAAACACTAAAATATTCAGATTTTCCTCAGACTTTGTTAATGGACAACCTCAATGGCATTTGGGAAGACATAGTAAAATCATAGTCTAATATCCACATGGCTTGTGGAAATCACACAGGCCTGTTCCTATGTATAGATATAAGCAATTTGTGGACAACAACGTTTGAAAGAAGTAATATACAATGAAGAACACAAACGAGGCCCTATCCATACAATGGCTGAATTTTTCTTTGCCCACTTTGGAAGTACAGTCTAAGGCAGATTTGGGTAATCTGTCCTCTGCTGTGCAGAGACTAATGGAGACGGGAGGCAGCTGCTCATTTCTCCATGCCTCTTCATTGCCACTTGCACATAGCACCACCACTACCTGTGAAAAGCCCAGACCCACAAGAGGTGACATGAGGAAAGCTTGGGTGGTGGTGCAGGTTTAAACGCACACCTAACATATTTAGTAGAACGAAGTGGTCTGATCATAGGAAATTAGCTTCAGTTGAGCCCTCAGGTGCGTTGCAGCGAGGACTTGCTCAGCAGTCCAGACACACCCATAGAACGACTGGGTTCCGTTCTAGAAGCAATGCCAACATGAGTTGTGTAGAGTGACCGAATTCACAGCGGGGAGATGCTATAGAGACTGGGATGATTAGGGAGAGCCTGGTAGAGGGCCCGAAGGGTAATAGGAAGAGGACGAAGACGTCCATCCTGCTGGGAGCAGCAGGCCTCAGCAGAGGCCAGGCCCGGAAGCAACATGGCGTTTGGCCTGGCAACTCCGGAAGTGAGGACGATGGTGTGGCGGACCTCTGAAAGGCAGCAGCAAGCAGAACATTGAAGACCTTCAGGGCACACTGTGTAGGAAGTAACAATAATTGCCCATATTTATCATCGATCAGAATCTATCTATTATGAAGGCTAAATCTGAGACAGTAGAAGCTGGTCTTTAATTTGATCCCATTTGGAAAATACTGGCCGTGCTCAGTGTAGACTCTGGGTCTACAGTACTCCGTAAGTGCCAGCTGCACAGCGCCCCCTGCTGTGGCCCCACACTCACCGTAGCTTCTTGTTGCCTGTGGAGTGAAGTTCAGTCCCGTTAGCCTGCCTTCCATGAGCTCCACGATCACCTGTTATTCTTTGACATACACCCCATCCTTATTCCCCAGAACTGAGCACCCCAGACTTATATCTGCTACTCCCCTTCATTCACGCTCTCTTCCCACCAAACTGGACTACTTTCTTCAATCACAGCCACAACTCTCACCTCCATGGCTTTCTACAGACTGTCCATCTCTCCATCTGGAATGACCCCCTCCAATTACACACCTATGCAGATCTTACCTCCTCCTCCCATGGCCAGGCTCAAGTGCCCGTTTCTTGAAACATCTCTCAAGCCTTGAGATAGAAATATTTGTCCCTTCTATTTATGATTACAAACAAATCATGTAAGTGAAGGCTCTTTGGCATGGATCAAGGATGACTAAGCTAATCAAATATGAGAGAGTTTACCTCAACCCGTTGTAATGGCTGGTGTGATGCATCTGTGAACCATTTTCAAGGCAAGGAATACAACAGGGTAGGGAACCTAAATGTGATAGCTTACCCCCATCCCTATATCTAGATATAAAATACCAAAAAGACTTTATTTTGAAATACTTCATCATCTCACACCCCGTCCCCACGTAATCCTTCCACAACTAACTGAAACAAGTCTTATTTCCCTTAATGTGTATTTCCTCCGTTGTTTGATATGGTGCCTGATGAAGAGTGGACAGTGGACACATATTTAAAGAGTAGATGGCTGCACTTTGAATGAATTAATATCATTGCTAAGGGTGTTGAGGC
Source organism: Prionailurus viverrinus (assembly GCF_022837055.1). Taxonomy (NCBI): domain Eukaryota; kingdom Metazoa; phylum Chordata; class Mammalia; order Carnivora; family Felidae; genus Prionailurus; species Prionailurus viverrinus. The sequence goes on from NC_062562.1 coordinate 166,787,697, forward strand.
AGCATTAAAGACAGTCATCCTTGTGCAAATTTAAAACTTAACTCTTCTCGTGAAGTTGCTATGTTACTGGCTGTCGGGTTTTATTTTACAGATGGGGAAATGCTCAGAAAGGTTAGGTCTTGGGTCAGCAAAGTCTTTTTTGTGAAAGGCCAGGTAGAAAATATTTCAGGCTTTATGATCCATAAAGTCTGTTTTGATTTCTTACCTTGGCTGCTGCAGTGTGAAAGCACCATGGACAGTGTGCTTACCAATGAGCAAGGCTGTGTTTCAACAGAACTTTATTTGCCAAAACAGGCAGTGGGCCAGATTTAGCCTTTGGGTCTTGGTTTGCAGACTAGGGGTGTGGGGGCAGGGGGAGGGGCAGGGCTCCAGGGTTACAAACTTGAAAGTGGAAGAAACAAAGACTGACACCCAACAGGTGTGAACTAAGCCACCAGCCTCACAGCCCCAGTCTGCACGCTTTCTGCTTCACTCTGATAACTCTCTGCTCTCCCGGGGTCTGTCTGAATGCTTGACCATCAGGAAAACAGGGAGATTAGGGCTAATTAATTAGTCCAGACTTTGAAATCCAGAGAGAAAAGGGCCTCATATTAAGTGCAAATCATCATCCTAAGTAATATGTTTGTGGCACTTTCATTAAATTTTCTCTCGAATCTTGAAAAATATGTATCTCCTGGCTGCCAACATTTTCATCTTAGTATAATTATGAAGCCTCCCCAAATAATCATTTTTCGGTTTGTGATACTCAGTGGGGCACAATGCCAGCTGCTGAGACCTGACCGAGCTGTTTGAGACTTATTAGCACGGCACAGGTGAAAATGAGTAAAGTCTTAGTGAAATTTGTTCATAGTGTGTTGAATATAAATGCCTATTGTCTAGTGGCGTGCGTGGAGAAAAAAAAGAGCACTAATCAAAAGAAGTTAAAATAATTCCGTGTCAAGATAAATATAGGGATTTAGGGACATTTTCCCAAGATATTAATAAAAACCATTTTGGTTACCAAATACAAGCCAGACATTTCAACATGTGATAACTGTTTTTATGAACAACATGTTCACAAACAGAAAATGGTCACAAAATTAAGTATGTGGCTCCTTAAGTGAGTTAAATACCTTTTTTTTTTTTTCCATTTCCTATCAGGAGCAAGTATTTTGGACCTGAAGCTTAGAGCAAATCTAGGGACTATGAATCTAAAAAAGTATCACTCTTTGTTTATGGACTAACTATTCCTGGTCAGTTCTACAGACACATTTTCTAAGATACTAAAAACCCAATGACATCAAAGTTCTAATACTCTCCTCTGTTTCCTAGGCAGGGTTTACAAGTAACTCTGAACTCCGTGTAAATCAGTTCGTCGTCTTTCCTTGAACACATGCTACCCCTTCAAAGACAGAGACCGCAGGAAGTGGCTTACCAGTTCAGAGCATGGAGGCTAGAGGATGAATCAGAAAGAGAATCGCAGGAAAGAAGCAGCTGATGTCCTTCAATTGGGTGGCAGTGACTTTCTGTTATTTCGTTTGTAACAGAAGAATAGCAGAGAGTCACCTCCATGAACACAAAAGCAATTTACTTTCAGAATTCTTGGCCCAGGAACCCTCTTCAATTACTGAGTGATTTAATAGAGTTCCGGATAATTCTAACATGTTTCTAAGTGGGAGAATTTGCTTAACCTATTTGCCTATGTGTGACAGCTCTAAGGAATTTCACTGAAGTACAGAAAATGAGAGGAATATGCAGACGGTGTTGAGTCCCGCATTCCACTGCTATGGAAAATTTGCAGAGTATTGGGTGTGTGTTATAACATCGTAAACACTGAATTGTAAGTGTTGTAATTTATGGATTTTACTCCATTCGCCTACATGTTCATTAGGATCAGAGAAAGCAGGTTCATTTAGATCAGAGAAAGCAGGTTCATTTATATCCTCTTTAGCATCGGAATTTACAGATTCATCAGAGATTAGCGCACCTGAAACTCAATCCGTCCGTGTCTGCCAGTTTGCCACAGCCTGTTCTGGGCAGCACCTTCTTGGAACCCATCCTGGGAACGGTTGCTTATTTCCTGAATCATTTCAGACATAAAATGATTGAATTTCAAGGCTTCTTGATGCTGAGTGAAGATCCAAAAATGCAAGTAAAATAGGCTTTACAGGGACTTGAGCGGGGCCGTGTCAAGATTTCCCTGCTCCATACACTAGTCTTCATTTTCTTCCTTGGTGCCCTACCATCCCCTCTTCTGTCTTACTTGACTCGGTGTTATCGGTGATCTTCATTTCTTTGGTGCTCAGATGGGAGCCATTTGGGGAAGTTGGGGTCGGTAAGGTAAAACGTGCCAGAGGAAGGTTTAAATCCAGAGGAACATGACTTCTCTCACCTTGCATCTTGCAGTAATGTTTTATTCGTAGTAATTACATATTTGCTCAGATGTCCACTCCTATCAACAAAAAAGAAAAAAGAAAGCCTGCTTCTTCGTATTGCCACTTAATGTCCCTCGATGGGCCTCTATTACCTTGCATCAAGTTCCCGGACCTGTTTTTTTTTTTTTTATTTTATTTTTTATTTTTTTAAATTTACATCCAAATTAGTTAGCATATAGTGCAACAATGATTTCAGTAGATTCCTTAATGGCCCTTCCCCATTTAGCCCATCCCCCCTCCCACAGCCCCTCCAGTGACACTCTGTTTGTTCTCCATATTTATGAGTCTCTTCTGTTTTGTCCCCCTCCCTGTTTTTATATTATTTTTGTTTCCCTTCCCTTATGTTCATCTGTTTTGTCTCGTAAAGTCCTCATATGAGTGAAGTCATATGAGTTTTGTCTTTCTCTGACTGACTAATTTCACTTAGCATAAGACCCTCCAGTTCCATCCACGTGGTTGCAAATGGCAAGATGTCATTCTTTTTGATTGCTGAGTGATACTCCATTGTGTATATATACCATATCTTCTTTATTCATTCATCCGTCAATGGGCTTTTGGGCTCTTTTCATACTTTGGCTATTGTCAATAGCGCTGCCATAAACATGGGGGTGCATGTGCCCCTTCGAAACAGCATCCCTGTATCCCTAGTAATGCAACTTCTGGGTCGTAGGGTAGTTCTATTTTTAGTTTTTTGAGGAACCTCCATACTGTTTTCCAGAGTGGCTGCACCAGCTTGCATTCCCACCCAGACCTGTTTTTCTCTTATTCCACCCAATAATAATTTGGGGGCATCTACTGCTGCCTTCCCGACTTGAGTATCCCTGTTCTTACAACTTACAGCTCCACATCTGTCTGGAGTGCAGGGGATTCTTTGTTCTCCCGCGCCCTGTGATTAGAGCCAGTGGAGAGCTATGACAACCTATGACTAGCCCAGATGCTTGCTAAGGGCAAAAAAATTACACAATGGATAGGGGGAGAAGGAAGTTGTAAACTCCAGCCGTGACCACATGACCAGTTGTAGAAGCAACAGCCTCACCCAGACTGTTCAATCAACTCCACAGCTGTGGGAGGTTCAGTTGCTATGATGAATTCGTCATCCTATCTTGCGTTTGCTCCGCTTATCTGGTTAAACCTAGATGCAGGGTCTGTCGTATACAAATTCATGTGCATATACAACTTCCTGCCCTCTTTTCAGGTGAGAACAGAGAAACTTTCCTTTTGACTCTAAAGCTTTGGATCTTATCCCACCTGCATACATCCTGAATTGTGTATCACTCATTCTTTCTCTCCCTTATATATTCAACTTCTCTTTATTGGGTCTTCCAAAAATCTTTTTTTTTTTAATGCTTATTTGTTTATTTGACAGGGAGGGGGGAAGTGCAAGGGGGGGAGGGGCAGAGAGAGCGAGAGAGAGAATCCCAACACAGGGATTGAACCCACAAACTGAGACGACCTAGCTGAAATCAAGAGTTGGGTGTTTAACTGACTGAGCCACTCAGGTGCTCCCCCAAACGCTTTTAAATAAGCTCATGCTTTTATTTTTTTAAACTTTATTTATTTTGAGAGAGAGAATCCCAAGCAGGCCCCACACCATCAGCACAGAGCCTGATGCATGGCTCCAACTCACAAACCATGAGATTATAACCTGAGCTGAGATCAAGAGTCAGACACCTGACCAACTGAGCCACCCAGGCACCCTTAAACACCCTTTGTAAAGTCCAAACTCTCTGTTAGCCTGGGTCCCTGAGCGACCACAAGCAGCACCTCACAGTGGATGTGGTGTGTGAGTTAGAAAAGATTGTGAACCATGGCAAGTTCAAATGCTGCTGCAGGAGAGTCTAGCTAAAACTTGCAAGACCAGAGATACAAGCATGAACATGGACAGGTATGAAGTTGGCTCTCGATAGGTGAGGAAAAGTAGTTGGGAGACGGCCTGCTAGCCTACAAGTGGTACCCAAGCACCAGGATAAATAAAAGACAACCATGTCTTCCATACCTGTACCCTTCTCTCAAGGTTCAAAGTCAACAGAGGGAGCAATGAATTTGTCAAACCTGGGTTGACGCCTATCCTCTCTTTACACCATGATGCTGACAGAGGGGCTTTGAGTCTTTCAGTACCTCCAAAATAGGCAGGTGTCTCAATTTCTTGTTCCTCTATCAAGTGTCTACAGTGCTGGGTGACAATTACCCCTCCATCACTGGGGTTTTGTCTTAGGGAAAGGAAAAGGATTCTTGTGGCAACAATAACAGCGAACAGATTAGTGTATTTTCTCTCCCTTTTTCTACTTAAACGGCTAAGCAAAACATAATCGTAAGTATTTCTGTCCCTTTTTATTTAAAAAAAAAAAGGTAATTTCACAACTAGTTTCCACTTAATATATCATGGCATGCCTCCACGTTAGTATGGATACTTCTAACCTAAAAAAAGTTATACAGTTCATATCACGGTTCTACCATAATTAATTGAACCATAACCTGAATGCCCACTTACAGAGATAGCTCTAGTTTTTTTGCCCCCCACAAACAACACAGCAATAAACAGCTTTGTCCTACAATTAAGAATTGGTGCTTTTATTTCTGAAAAATTGAGTACAGATTCTCAGAGAAGGATTGCTGGATCACAGAATATACACTTAATTTTGGTAGGTCCCCCTAGGTTATTTCCTCCCCAAAGTAACTTATATTTCCACCAGCAGTTTTCATTACTGTCAGCAGTGGATAGGATTGTTCATTTCCCTGCACTCCCATCACTTCAGATGTTATGCTATTCTTCACCCATCAGATTAGAAAAATGAAAAAGATTTAAGAAAGTAAACTATAGCATTTCTCTATCTGCAAGGGAGACTGGTCACCTCTTCATATCTTAATTTGCTTTTAGCACAGGAGTTATGCTCATTTTTAATTCATGTTCTATATCAGGAATGCTTTGCAAATCCAAGCCTCTTAAGATGTCTCTGGCGGCAAGTGTGTGTGTGTTTGTGTGTATGAAAGAGGATATATACATATACAAATAATATATATTCACATGTAGACAGGTGTGTGCCAAAGGCAGCAAGACGTGTGTGGCTGGTGAACCTAGGTTATGATATGTGGATTCTCATTTCATTATTCCCTCAACTTTTCCAGAAGTTTGCACATTTTTCAAAATAAATTGTGGGAGAAAGGTAGTCTCTCCAGTTGCAGGTGGGGTATATCTTGCGTCTCTGGGTTTTCCAAGACTCAGACCTGGGCTGCCTGACTTCTTTACCCATCACTCTATGTGTCCACTGATTTCTGGCTTCCTGCCTCCCTGGTCCCTGATCTGTAGGGTGTCTCAGCCTTTGGTATTCACCTGCCTTCCAGTGCCACCCACAAGCTAAATCCAAGGATCATCCAAAGTTTGGCAGATCTTCTCCAGCAGCCGAGCCTCTCTTTATGACTTGCTTGGGGCACTTGCACCAAGTTATTGCACATATGCTCCGGGGTGACCAGCAGTCCCGATTTGCCATCGGAAAGACCTGCATCCTGGGAAATCCCTCAGACTGGAGCAAACTGAGATGGTTGGTCACCAACAACTGCCTGCCCAACCTCTGTGAGAGAAAAAGTTACCCTGACCCTTGTTAAAACAGTAAGGAAGAGTTTTTCAATAGAGGAGAGAGATTGGGCTCAACTCCGAACACCTCAAAGACAGCTGGGGATTTCTAGCCAAGGAGAAGACTGAGGGGTCAGGGTACGGAAACTACTAAGAGGAGGCATCAAGGATAGGGGACTCTTGCTAATGTGGCTGAAGACAGACCAGGTGGGGAGGAGGACCTTGATGAGACGTCAAGGGTGGGTGGGGTGACCTAGCAGGATTCTTGCTAAGACCAGGCCGGGTAGACCCAAGATAGGACTAACCAAAAGGAGGGCTCCATGGATCCAGACAAAAGGTCCATAAAGCAGAGTCTCTGTTGCCTCCACATTGGAGAAAGGGCCGCCAGTCAGAGTTTATAACTGAATCGGTGGCCCGAGGACTGTCACTGCCATCCGAAAGTGAGATTGTTGTTGCAGAGTGGGACAGGTGGCTCCGAGGACACCAAGACCAAGGGTAGGAGGGCCGGTCAGTGCCGCCCTGCTCTAAGCACAACCAAGGGGGGGTAGGTAGTCCATGAAGACTTTACAGCATTGTTAGTCCCTGTATGGTTAACCCATAAAACTGTTACATGTAGCCTACCAGAATTATTGTACCCATATTGTACCCAATTATTGTCACCAAGACCCAAAACCTTTTAGTGACTCCTGCAAGTCTTCCTGGCCACAAGAGAACCAAGGTCAGCCATCAGATCTCACAGTCGGGCTAAAATGTCAGGAAGTGTTTTTCACAAACATCTTCATTAGCCAACGTGGGCTTCGGATAGAATTTTTTTAAAGGGCATTTACATATCTAGGAAAATGGCCATTCAAAGAGAAGTTTTGTGACCTAAGGAGGGAAAAAAAACAGAAAACAAGAATTTTTGCTTGTAACACCATGATGGGCCTCAAAAAACATGCTTCTTACAGAAAGATCTACTTATATTTTACCTGAAAAGGGCTCAGTAGTTATTCTTCGGAAGCTGTTGGTGTAGTAACTCCCCGGAGATTAACATGAGTAGCTACAACTGGTCAGGTAGGTTTAGAGTCAGACAAACAGCCTCGGGGAGCCGCAGTGAGTGGTGGGACCCCAGCAGACTCAGGTTTGATTCATTGATTGGCTTAAAAACTCCTGCAGCACATAAAGCTTAATTGGGCGCAGAGAGCTGGGGCCCTAAGACAATGATGACGAAGGCAACTGCACCTGCTCAGAGTTCCAACACGACCGTGGATCTTGGTGCTTGAACAAGACATCTGATTATCTGCGGAGCACAGGCTATGGTTAGAAGCACATGCCTGCAGCCGTTGAATGCGCGGTTTCCTCTTCAGTTCTTGTAGACGATGCCGTTCGTTGATCTGCAGGATGGACGTCAAGCATGTGAACGCGAAAGGGTAATGCCCCCCTGCCCTGTGAGAGTGGTACTGTTGTCCCCTGAGAATACAGAGTCCACTTTGCCAGCACAACTTTGTGGATCTTAGTGGGTTAGAGCTTTGAGAGTTCTAGAACTGACCAGTGCTAGAGTATATAGCAAAAAAGCAAGATTTATAATACAGCGTCATCACTGAAAAGCAGGAAAAATCACATGAGAGAGCGCCAATGATTTTAAGCTTTCCCATTTAACTGTCATTAGCAACCCTACTTTGTCCTCTCCTTGCGCTGCTACACGGACCAGAAGGCTAAGTATGAAATTTCCCAGCCCCTTTTGTAGCAAGCATCGGCCACGTCCTACAATTCTTGCCAGTAAAACAGAAGTAGGAGGCTACCATGGAGGCGTTCTGGGGGAAAATCTGCATTCCTGGTTCCCTGGTTTAGGTACGGAGTGCACAGGCAGAGCTGAGCAGAAAGTTGCCCTTCTTCTTTTTAATTAATTAATTTATTTTGAGAGAGAGAGAGAGAGAGAGAGAGAGAGAGAGAGAGAGAGAATCCAAGCAGGCTCTGCACTGTCAGCACAGAGCCTGACTCGGGGCTTGAACTCACCAACCCTGAGATCATGACCTGAGCCCAAACCAAGTCAGACACTTAGCCGACTGAGCCGCCAGGCGCCCCTGCCCTTCTTTGTGAGCCTTTTCTTTCTTCTTGTACATGGGCGAGGTGCTTGGATGTGCAGCAGGCAGTGTGAACACACGAGGGGGCAAGCCTGCCTGCGGAGGACAGCGGGGTGCGAAGACGGAGCTGAGTCCTTGTTGGTATTGCTGTCACGACTCTAACCCAGGGCCACTCATGTGATGACCCCAGTTGAAACCACTGCTCATTGGGCATTCAGTTACCTGTAGCTGACCACCTTCTTGGTTCCCTATGATAATTTTAAAAAGGCTGAAGAACAGGGGCACCTGGGTGGCTCGGTTGAGCGATCAACTTCAGCTCAGGTCATGACCTCACGGTCTGTGAGTTCAAGCCCCACGCCGGGCTCTGTGCTGACAGCTCAGAGCCTGGAGCCTGTTTCAGATTCTGTGTCCCCCTCTCTCTCCGCCCCTCCCCCACTCATGCTCTGTCTCTCTGTCTCAGAAATAAATAAACATTAAAAAAAATTTTTTTAAGGCTGCAAAATAATACACAAAGCAGCAGATGGTTGCCATAGGCATACGGCATTATGCTTTTAAAATTTTATTATAATGTACTGAAGCACGGCAGGATTTAATATTGCTAAGAGGAGTGAAACGTGTGACATTTTAAAATAAATATTCTTTATTTTTAAATAATTTTAAATAAATGGTTTCATGACCATCATGAGCTCTCCATTCTGCTGAAGGCAGTTGTTGCTGGAGGACATAATTAATCTGAAAGAGACAACTAAAAACATTTTTTCAATATTTATTATTGAAAGACAGAGCGAGACAGAGCATGAATGGGGGAGGTTCAGAGAGAGATGGAGACACAGAATCTGAAACAGGCTCCAGGCTCTGAGCTGTCAGCACAGAGCCCGACGCGGGGCTCGAACCCACCAACTGCGAGTTCGTGACCTGAGCCAAAGTCGGACGCCCAACCGACTGAGCCACCCAGGCGGCCCAAAGAGACAATTTTTTAAATTAAACTTTTTACTTATTTATTTTGAGGGAGACAGAGACAGCGTGAGTGGGGGAGGGGCAGAGGGCGAGGGGGGGAGAGAGAGAGAACCCCAAGCAGACTCCGTGCCGCCAGCACAGAGCCTGACTCAGGACTTGAACCCACAAAAACGAGAAATCGTGACCTGAGCCGAAATCGAGAGTTGGCTGCTTAACCGATTGAGCCGCCTGGGCGCTACTGGAAGAGACCATTTTAAACTGAAAGATACTGAGCTGTTCCTACCGTCGAGTTCTTTTTTTATTAAGGCATAATATATCCACAAAGCATAAGATCAAGTAACATGCACAAGTCACACTTGTACAGCTGAAAGAACTTCACAAGGTGGGCACACCTGGGAAACGAGCAAGAATTAGAACACTAGCCCCTTCTCGTCACTGTCCCCCCAGACCACAGCTAACCACCCTGATTTCTGAGGCCCGAGAGTCATTTTCCTGTTAGTAGAACTGTGCACGTGGAAAGCCGTATTCAGTAGAATTCTGTGTCTGTCAGCCTTGGCTCAAAATTCTGTCTGTGAGATCCATCCCCGTTGTAGGACGTAGCACAGGCTGCTCGTCCGGTGCTGGGTAGTATTCCATGGTGAACGTGCTAATTCACCCACGGAACTATCCGCAGTTAAGGTCCTATGGCCCAGGACTATGAACTATGCTGGCTCAACAGGATGGTATGTGGACCGCTGTATCAGAGGGTCAGAGCTCAGGTGAGTCCTTGGAGAGTGGTGCTGGCTGAGACCCTGCAGGCAGGAAGGACGCGTCCACATTTGCAGATGAATAGGTGCCCTCCGCAGGTGGGTGGTTCCAAGGGAATCAGTGTGAGACACTATGTGAGGGACTGGTTGATCTCCTCAGGGGATGGTGCCGGTCTGGGGGCTCAGGATTGGCCTCTGCTATTGGCAGGTTGGATATCAGGCGGGGACAGTGACTAAATGGGGCTTGGTGGGAGGGAGTCTATACTGTTCTACCCATACGGAGTTGTCTTCCCTTCCGCCATGGCGTCCCCACACAACTATTATCCTGCACTAGGCTGGCCCGTGACAGTCCCCAGCCAGTCCCCAGCTGGCCGGGCCATTCTGCCATCAGTATTTCGCTCTGTGGGGTTGCCCTCGGGAGCATGTGAAAAGTAATTTAAAGAGAGAGAGAGAGATGTTCCCATTTCGTGTGTTATTCCCTTTGGTTCATCCATGTGCCTGCTTCCACAGACCAACTTCGTCCCAATCTTCCACCTCCGAGGCCTTTAGACCCTGCTCGTGAGTCTTTGTATATTCTTACTTCGGGCCATTTCTCTTTCCACACAAAACGGATGGTTGGTACGCCACCTAGAGCTCTGCCCATTGGGGGATATACCGTCTCACGAGCCCACCCCCGGAGCAGAACGCCAAGGTGACCTGTCTGTGAGCCACTCTCGGCTCCTCTCATACCCCTTCCACTAGCCACGTGGCCGCGGTTTTGCGCTAAGGGGCAGGCGCTCACACGGGGCTGACAGATGACAGGGTGGTCTAGGGCACCTGCTTGTGGAGCTTCCTGGTGTTTCCATTTTTATGCGGCTTTGCTACCAAGCCCACCCAATCTCGCAGGTGCGTCTGCACGAATCAGACCACGACGGCGATACCTTGTCCTGTCGCCACTTAATGTCTCATGCTCGGATGCTCTGACTCCACTAAAGCCCTGGCACACCACAAGCTGCTTTCCCAATAACGCTTTCTGTGCAGATGGCACGATTTTGCATCAGAGCAGTTTATACTGTGACTCTTTTACTGGTGTTCACCACACAATCTGCATGGAGTCTCCTCCCATCCCAGGTCTCCTACCATAAAGTTTGCCGAGTCTCGAGGCCACGCAGAAGGGCTGCTTTCCCTGCCACCAGGAGTCTGGGACAGATCCCTTTCCTGCTGTTAGCCCCAAACAGAGCTGTCAGCCTCTTCGTGTCACTGGATGTAGGAATCAGAGCAGTATTCTCAAGCATAGAGTATGCTGCCTGTGGCATCCAAAATACCATGCAGTTAGTTTGCTTCCCTTTTAGTGGTGGGAAATCCCAGATGCAGTAATCTTTCTTTTACGTTGGAAGGAATGTCTTGCCAAGTCCCGGACAACTGGACCCCTGACATCTTCACTGATATAGCAGTTGCCTGGATCTTCAAAGGGCTTACTTCCTGCCCTATGCGGTACACATCCTTTACCAAGGACTGACAAATTGCCATCCAATTCTATTAACATTCTGCATTAACACAGTGGACCGAGGTGATATTCTGATGAATACTGACGACAGCCATTCTCAATTTGGGTCCCAGGGCCTCCTTTACATTCTTCAGAATTCTCGAGTATCCCGGAGAGATTTTGTTTACGTGAGTTTCATCTATATATGTTTCCTGGAATATAGTTTTAAATGGACAAATTTTAAACACATCTGTGTATTAATCTGTTAAAAATAAAGTAATAAAGCCATGACATGTTTACATAAATGGCATAGCTTTAGGAAAAAATGACTCTATTTTCCAACAAAAATTTTGAGTGGCATTGTTTAACATTCTTGCAAATCTTTTCAAGACACCTGGAACCTTGTATTTGTTGCTGCACACCATCTGTTGTGGTACGTTATTTTGGCTTAAGTTTACAAAGAAAATCCAGCCTCATAGAAATAGATAGCTGGAAAGTGGAGGGTGTTTTAATAGTCTTTTCAGATAATTACGGATATGTTTTTGTGATGGTATATTGAAACTCAGTAAGTGGTAGTTTCTTAAAGGTTTGTTGTAATACGGAATCTGAAGTCCTATGGTGCCCTTTTTGGACTCCGTTAGGTTAAAGCCCGTTGGTCTATTTTGCCATTTGAAATGGGTCTTTTATTCCTCTCTGATTGTGCACCATCGCGCACTGGTCATCGGCTCACTGAATTCTCCAGATACTCCAGATGTCAACACCTTTCATTATATAATGTCAAAGACTCACATTTGTTAATCTCACCACCAATCTCATCAGAAAGGTCGTTAAGTATTGGGAAGCTGTCAAGTTCACGGTGGTGGTTATGAGTTTTCCAAAATTCTAATTTTTGCTCAAAAGCTCACATTTCATTATAGGCAACAAACGCTGTCGGTTGTTTTGCCTGAAGTGAAGGCTCACTTCATTCATCTTGAGAAAATATCTACCAAATACCCAAGACTCAGTAATGATAGTTTATTACCTGTCAGTAGTTCCTTCAAGTAAAAATGGTGTTTCCTTAAAAAAAAAAAGCGCTTTTCGTTCAAATCAAATGATCACACGCGTGCTTTTCCTTCAGACAACCATCTTCTTTCAGTGTATCCTAGAAATGCCATATGTGTACCTTCCAACTTGTAACATTGACTTTTAAAAAGATGTGTACTGGGCCGCCTGGGTGGCTCAGTCAGTTCAGCGGCCGACTTCGGCTCAGGTCATGATCTCGTGGTCCGTGAGTTCGAGCCCCGTGTCGGGCTCTGTGCTGACAGCTCAGAGCCTGGAGCCTGTTTCAGATTCTGTGTCTCCCTCTCTCTCTGACCCTCCCCCGTTCATACTCTGTCTCTCTCTGTCTCAAGAATAAATAAACATAAAAAAAAAATTTTTTTTTTAATTTAAAAATAAATAAAAAGATGTGTACTCAGGGGCATCTGGGTGGTTCCATCGGTTAAGCATAGACCTTCAGCTCAGGTCATGATCTCACGGTCCGTGGGTTCAAGCCCTGCGTGAGGCTCATCAGGTTCTGCGCTGACAGCTTGGAGCCTGGAGCCTGCTTTGAAGTCTGTGCCTCCCTCTGTCTCTTACCCTCCCCCGCTAGCACTCGGATCCTCTCTGTCTCTCAAAAATGAATAAAAATGTTTAAAAATGTTTTAAAAAGATGTGTACTGGGGCGCCTGGGTGGCGCAGTCGGTTAAGCGTCCGACTTCAGCCAGGTCACGATCTCGCGGTCCGTGAGTTCGAGCCCCGCGTCGGGCTCTGGGCTGATGGCTCAGAGCCTGGAGCCTGTTTCCGATTCTGTGTCTCCCTCTCTCTCTGCCCCTCCCCCATTCATGCTCTGTCTCTCTCTGTCCCAAAAATAAATAAACGTTGAAAAAAAAAAATTTAAAAAAAAAAAAATGTGTACTCAAAGGTATGGATTTGATATAATTAATAATATATAGTTTAATCTATTGATATAATAAATTACTTATAGTATAAACATGCTATATAGTATTATATACAGTATTACTTATACGTATAATTTATTGCTTATAGTAATATAATTTAATATAATTGATGCTTCCTTAGGACATTCTTCAGTGAAGCTGGCAATTTTTCCTTTAGTTTTCCTCCTGCGAGTGCATGGCGGCGAGGACTCTCATCCCACTGCTCTGATGTGCGCTCCAGTCCCCGCTCTCAGGTTTGCACACCACTGCCTCCGCACCCTCGGTGAAAATGTCAACCCAGTGACAAAAGCAAGCCGTGTCTTAGTGTTATTGTGAAAATAGCTTTGACCTCGTAGACCTGCTGGAAGGGCCCGAGGGGCGTCTCAGGGTTTGTGGACCCACACTTTGAAAACCATTCACCTAGAGGATCCAGGATCCTTCAGTCCATTTTATGACCACGAGAGGGAAAGTTAACATAGCTCCAGAACAAGAGCATAAATGTTTGCCGTTGGCTGTTCCAAGTGCCTGTTCGAACTGCTTTGATTCTCCTGTCTGATGGGAGTGGAAAACAGCTCAGTGACCAGGCCAGTGGCTGGCTGCATACCGGGTAGTGAAAGCTGTGTTAATCCACTCCAGCCGGCGTGCCAATTCAGCTGCACCTGCATGGGCTGTGCAACTGTGCTACTAATGCTTGATTAAGTTTGTGGTAGATCCCTGTCATCTGCCGGGATCCAGCTGATGTTATAGGGATTAAGTAGTGACTTCCATGTGGATAAGACAGGGAGGTGACAATCTCTGCCATTTCCCTTCAGCTGTGTTGTTGTTATTTGCTGTCGTGGCTGCCGGTTGTGGGAGGAGTTTTGGAGTCTCCCTCCTGGCCTTCCCTATCATAATAGCTTTTACCCCACAGGTCAACAGACCGATGTGGGGCTCTGCCAACTACCACAAATGCAGTCTAATCTTCTGGGAAGTGGAGAAATAACCCCTGGGGAAGGTTCACTGACCCAGTGCATCTACTCTGACCTGGACCTTGGCCTCCATTTGTTGGCTGGCCTCCAATCGCTCCTGCTCCAATGAGGAGGCCATAGTAGCTCTTTGGATTCCTAAATATCCGTGTCAATTCAGACTGTGTCCAACAGTCCTCGGAAGGTCTGGATGCTTCCTTTCCTCCATGCACAGTTACCTGTGATTATAGCTGTCAGTTCTTTGGGAGAAGGACTGAGGATATTTCTGAGTACACATAGTACTGTGTTGTAGGGTCACTCATCATAGGCACCTGGCTTCTCTTCTCCTTCAGTCCATGGGTTCTGGGCCTGAGAAGTGGTTCAGGTGTGACGACTGGGCATAAGACTGTGTCTCTTTTACTAGGCTAACTATCATCGGCCTCCTCATCACCCACGCTTGGTTTATTTTAAGCACATGCCTTATGTAGTGCTCTGGTCAGCTGCCCATCTATCTAGACTCGAGGTTCACTGTGTTCTTTTCACCATCTCCATAGCTCACTGCAAATTGGCCCCTCCCACCTGCCCCTATGACTTTGTTGTTTGTCACAGTAATTATGGGAGGAGCACCATATTATCCAAGAGGTGCAACTTCCACAACCACGTCCTGATATTATTTTATAGGATTTCAATAACAATTTAGCATCTACTTATTCCTGACTTCACCTTCTTCGAAATAACTAGGCTTCAAAAAAAGTACAGCGTCACTGCTCTGAGGTTAGAAGTTAACTTCATTTTTATATTAGCATGTTTCCACTCAGATAGCCTTAATTGTGCCTACATCAAACACAAACACCAGTAGTTTACTTGGGAGATCATTTTTTTTTCTGATTTTGTTTTTTTTTTCAGCAAATATTTATGGAGCCTAATACATTTTAGGCTCTTTGTTGGGTGTGATAGGAAAACAACAATAAAGACAAGCTGTCTGACTTGAGATATTCATTATTCAGCCTAATGAATTGCCTATGACTAGGATAGTCAACCCGTTCATGTAGCTCATCCAGAAAGACATGGAAGGACAGGCCAGTGGTTTGTCGTCAAGATGAAAGGGTTGAGCAATGGCTTATTGCCCTGGAGCTCCTCTGAATGATAACCTGTCATCCTTGATACATGTTCTCCCGGACAAAGTCTGTGTGTATTGCCCTATGAGGATGCACCCAGAGAATAACCCATTGTTAGTGGTCTCCAAACTAGGTACATGCCCCCAGGTGTGTGTAAGGCAATCAGTGGGGGGTTGGGCTGAAAATAATGTCTATCTGTGCCCTTTTATCCTTTGAAAAAGGAAACAAATACACTCTATCATATATAATCTGGATTTTGACTAGCAGGTTTATTCTTTTGGTTGCATGATATGTATGGAGCTTGAGACATCCTGAATGAAAAGTAAGATCTCCACCGGCTGATGGCACCTTATTCTTTAGCTTTAAGTCTATTGTGACCTGTGATTGTTTTCTACTGTTAAGTAGATTAGATGAACAAAACAATAGATTTTTTTTGTATATAAATAGGGGCAAGCAGTTGTTTTAAATGTGTGGGGACTACTGTCTTTTCAGTTATAGGCTAGATACATACTTATCATCCCATCCACAATACGTTGCCATTTTCTTCCTAACCAAACAGCAAGCCTAGATTTTTTGGCCATTGTTAAGCATATGGAGAAGGTAAGCCTTCAGGCCATTCAGACTGGCTTCTCTGGTTATTTTTATTTTCTCTCACCTTTGGAAAAAATGGTTGGGAATCACATTGAGTTCTGTAAATTGCTTTGGTTTTTCCCTTACCATTAAATAATCTCTTAAGGCTGCTATGGATGGGATTGTGCCCCCCATTCATATGCTGAAACCCTAAACCCCAATGTGGCAGTATCTGGAGACAGTCTTCAGAAGGTTAAATGAGTTCATGAGGGTAGGGCCCTTATCCAACGGGACTGTGGGCTTAGAAGAGAAAGATTGATCTCTCTCTCTCTTTTTTTCTCTCTCTCTCTTTCAACTTTCCGCAAGCCATGAAAAGACCCCTCATCAGAACCTGCCCATGCTGAGACTCTGATGTCAGACTGCCAGACTCCAGAACTGTGAGGTCAATGTCTGTTGTTTAAGCCACAGTCTGTGGTATTTTGTTTTAGCAGCCCAAGGCAATGAAGACAAGGGCTTAGCTTACAATTGTTGTGAAATCCTAATTATTTGTGTAGTAAAACATACCAATTAAGAGCATAGACTTGGGGGGCACCTGGGTGGCTCAGTCAGTTAAGCATCTGACTTCAGCTCAGGTCACGATCTCACGGTACGTGAGTTTGAGCCCCCTGTCTGGCTCTGTACTGACAGCTCAGAGCCTGGAACCTGCTTCCGATTCTGTGTCTCCCTCTCTCTCTGCCCTTCCGCTACTCATGCTCTCTCTCTCTCTCTCTCTCTCTCATAAATAAACATTTAAATAAATCTTGTGGTTTTGGGAAAGTTCCTTCATCTCCAGGATTCCATTTCCTCAATTATAAAATAGGGATAAGGATTCCTTAATTTTCTTTTTGTGGTAGGACCACACAGGGATATGCATTTGACACCTGGTTTGCCATATAGATTTTATGTAATAATGGTGATGCCTTAATGATTTATTGATCTCATGAAATTGTGATGGTTTGGTGGATAGGAAAAATCTTATCCCTCCCATCCTTGCAAGTAGGGTGGAATAAGGTTATGTTCTGCATTTTGATTTTTTCTCACTTTAAACTTGTAATTAATAATCTTAGTTTGGAGGCTCATGGGAGGCTCAGTTGGTTAAGCATCTGACTCTTGACATCAGCTCAGATTTGGGAGATTGAGCTTTGCAACAGTCTCTGCACTGATGGTGCGGAGCCTGCTTGCGATCCTGTTCCCCACTTGCTTTCTCTCTCTCTCTCTCTCTCTCTCTCTCTGAAAAAAAAGAGAATCTTAGTTTATACTTGAATCAAATAGATGCATACCTTCCTATTAAAAAATGTAAAACAAGCATCTTTCTATATGCCAATGATATGGCTTAATCACAAGTTGTAAGTAACTTTAGTAGACAACAGAACTTGTGTCCAGTTATTCCTAGGATGAGCACAAAGCACATTTTATAAAGATGTGTTTTAGTAGATGTCCCTTAATTTGTCATTGTGTTTATAAATCCCCCCCCCCATGGTATATCATCTTGGTTGTATCTTTCATACGTATCTTTTGTTGGATGGTGTATTCATTGGCTAGAGCTGCTGTAACAAAATACCACCACTAAGTGGCTTAAACAACAGCAACTTACTTTTTTCTGTCATAGTTCTGAAGGCCAGAATTCCAAGATCAAGGTGTCATCAAGTTTGGCTTCTCCTGAGGCCTCTCTCTTTGGCCCACAGATGGTCACCCTTTTGCTGTGTTCCCACACGGTTTCCTTCTGTGTGTGCACATTTCTGGGGTCCTTTTGTATGTCAGACTTTCATCTTCCTATGAGGACACCAGCACAACTCACCATAGGAGCCTCTGTTTAACTTCATCACTTTTTAAAAACCCTATTTCCAAATACAATCATGTTTTGAGGTACTGGAGGTGAGCACTTCAACACAAGAATTTTGAGGGAGAAGGGGACATAATTCAGCCCCCAGGAAGAAAACCAGGAAATTCCACTCCTCAAAACTGGCATTTCAGAGGTGCTTTATGGCAGAGTTGTAGACCTGTTTACATGTTTTTCGAGCTAAAATTATGACCATGCTCTAAGATAAAAAACTGAAATTTCTGATTTCTCTTTGTGTTTCTTTAAAAGATAAATCAGGATTTCTTTTAAAAAAAAGGTTTTTCTGGAAATGCTCCATTGGACTTCTTCTTTTTGAGAGCATTTGACTTCATTCTTACCTATATGACACTCCAGTTTTTACCAAAAAACCTCAGTTACGCCCAGCTTGGTCTCCTATTTGAAGCGTCTCACTTAACAGACAGCTAGCTGTAGCACACAGTACCAGTGGGGAATATGCTTGGATCCCATATGCCTTTTAAGATCTGTATCCAGGGGCGCCTGGGTGGCGCAGTCGGTTAAGCGTCCGACTTCAGCCAGGTCACGATCTTGCGGTCCGTGAGTTCGAGCCCCGCGTCAGGCTCTGGGCTGATGGCTCAGAGCCTGGAGCCTGTTTCCGATTCTGTGTCTCCCTCTCTCTCTGCCCCTCCCCCGTTCATGCTCTGTCTCTCTCTGTCCCAAAAATAAATAAAAAAAAATGAAAAAAAAAAATTTAAGATCTGTATCCAGAGATACAATCATCAAGGCCTGCTGCCCACTGGTTATGCAGCTCACCCATTATTCCAGGTCACGGGCCCCTGAAGTGGAATGCAGAATTGTTCAGAGCATTTGTTTCAAAGATGAAAGATTCATGGTATGCATCTCAGTCCCATTGGTTCTATGGCTCCAAGAAAGTCATGTGCTCTGAATGAGCACAAGTTTTCCCTTGACTAGACCCACACACAGAAGCACTGTATACGGGCAGCCACCATCCAGTGTGTTTAAGGAATATTTGGTGAAGCAGCTCTGTGAGTAATCTTGTGTGAATGAAGAATATTCTCATCAACGTTTCCCAACAGCATTCTCTCTTATGGGCCCCAGTGGAGAAGTTTCTCTCTTTCCAGTGCAGTCTCCTGATGCTTATCATACTCATTTAGAAACTGAATCTTATAACAAAACGTATTTCTCATTTTCAAATAGCTAAAAAGCTTTTGGCCAAATTTGTGGCCTGCCACTTGTGAATGTATGGGACTTCATAATACCTACTATATGTACTGAAAAAAATTTTTTTACATTTATTTATTTTTGAGAGACAGAGCACAAGTGGGGGAGGGGCAGAGAGAGAAGGAGACAGAATCTGAAGCAGGCTCCAGACTCTGAGCTGGCAGCACAGAGCCCGACGTGGGGCTCGAACCCACAAACTGTGAGATTATGACCTGAGCCGAAGTTGGATGCTTAACTGACTGAGCCACCCAGGCGCCCCCCTACTGTATGTACTTTAAAAATGCTTAATGCCATCTTATTTTCCTTGCTGTCATGTTGGTTTTCTTAGTTTATTTTATCTTTGTATATCATGTCTCTGCAAAGTGCTTTACATCATAACTTCTGGGTAGGGCCTCTTGATATTTTTGCAATTACTGTGAATGAATATATGGTTATGTGTGTATGCACAGGGAAAGAGTTAAATGCTCCCTCTTTTTTTTCTAGTGAGATGGAGTGTTGTTGTTGTTGTTGTTGTTGTTTTTTATAACTTGTTTCCAATGTTTCCCTTCATGGGGAGCAAATCTAATAGGGTCCACTGAAAAGACTGCAGCTTTTCTGTGATTCTGAGGAAATAGTTTAAACATTCGAGTTCCAATGCCTCAACTGTCTCTAGGAACAGCAGTAAATACTATCTTGCCTTTTCTCTTTAAAGGAAAACTACCCTTTAAGGGAAGCACTGGGTGTTGTGTAGGAAGAATGCCATAGTATACTGAAATCTTCAGTAGTTGAAAAGCCAGTGTGATACCATTTTAGACGCTTAACCTGGAATACATTTACAAAATGTAAGTCCCTGAGGAAATCTGAGAACCCACTGAAGGTATGCAGACCACCCCTAGAGGATCGTGGGCAGGGGGTGGCTACAGGAATGTCTCAAGGGAAGTTCATTGGTAAACTTGATCCATGAGGGAAGCCCATTTCAGAAAGCAGGGCCAGTACCGAGGACAGCACCAAGCCCCGCGCCCCGGTGGAGAGAGGCAGCAGCACCATGGACAGCACCAGCGTGCTGGGGAGAGAGGCGGGGAGAGGCGACCTTATCAGCTGATGCCTTACGTAGGCTGGATCCCCACTTTGATAAGGGAGGTCTGGATGCGCGCGCGCCAGTGTTCGTTCTCCAAAAGCCGCAGCCCCAGACGGGGTGGGGCTAGGGGACGGGTGGTGGCGGGGGGAAGGCAGGTCCCCGAAAGCAGGTCCCTGCTTGGCTTCCCTGGCATGGAGTTGAGGCTGCAGCCCGCTGCCTGGAGAGAGGGGCGGGTACGGAGGCAAGGCTGCGAGAGTACTGCTCTGACGCACCAGCATCCTCTCCAGCAGGAGAGGCACCCACACGTTCCAGGGTCGCCCAGCTTCCCCGCCCCCCCACCTCCCCGACCTGGGAGATGCTCGGCTCTGGGCGACCAGACTGCTGTCTCCGCCGAGGTGAAAAGCCTGGGCATGTGACAGCTTAGGCGGGCCCCGGCTGCGAGACGCAGCCCAGCGCCCTCCTCTCCGCCGTGCCGTCTCCCACGGATGCTCGCCGGCAGAAGGTTGGGGCCAGTTTCATAGGCAATCCCCAGAAACCCTAGCCCCAGCCAGAGGTTGCAAACATCCGAAGTGGCTCTGGACGCTGTGGCCACCGTCCGTCTTCCTGAACTCCCCTCCTGCACACACCCTGGTCCGGCCTCCTGACCCAGAGATGGATTCGCCTGTGAACCTAACCTACTTTTCCCTCTCCACCCCCGCCCCTTTGGAGACCAACCGCAGCGGCCTCGGCGCGGAAGACTCGCGCCCCAGCCCCCTCCTCTCTGTCTTCGGTGTGCTTATCCTGACCTTTCTGGGCTTTCTGGTGGCCGCCACGTTCTCCTGGAACCTGCTGGTGCTGGCGACCATTCTCCGTGTGCGCACCTTCCACCGGGTTCCGCACAACTTAGTGGCGTCCATGGCCATCTCGGATGTGCTGGTGGCCGCTCTGGTCATGCCCCTGAGCCTGGTGCACGAGCTGTCCGGGCGCCGCTGGCAGCTGGGCCGGCGACTGTGCCAGCTGTGGATCGCATGCGACGTGCTCTGCTGCACGGCCAGCATCTGGAACGTGACGGCCATCGCGCTGGACCGCTACTGGTCCATCACCCGCCACCTGCAATACACACTGCGCACCCGCAAGCGCGTCTCCAACGTTATGATAGTGCTCACCTGGGCGCTCTCCGCCGTGATCTCCCTGGCCCCGCTGCTCTTCGGCTGGGGGGAGACCTACTCTGAGGACAGCGAGGAGTGCCAGGTGAGCCGCGAGCCGTCCTACACCGTGTTCTCCACCGTGGGCGCCTTCTACCTGCCCCTCTGCGTCGTGCTCTTTGTGTACTGGAAGATCTACAAGGCGGCCAGGTTCCGCGTGGGCTCCAGGACCAACAGTGTCTCACCCATATCGGAGGCTGTGGAGGTGGGTGTTTTAGTGACCCTTGCAAATACTTCACTCGCGTTCCTACGGGCTTTAGCTCCAGCACGCTGACTTGAAAGTTTGTAGGAAGTGAGCTTTTCAGTTTCCTTTCTTGGGGAGGGGTGGGGGCAAAGGGGAAGGGGTAGACCGGGGTAGCTGAAGAAACCCTCGGGGGCTGATTTTGCTCCAACACGCTCAGTATCACAGAGCCAATAATGGTCTTTACCATCAATGATGGGTTTTTCCCCCCATATGGGAAATGAGGGGTTTGGACTACATTCTTCCACAGGGTCCCATCTGGCTCTAAAATTCTGTGACTCTATCACACCCTGTAGGAGGGCTGAAGAAGCAGGTGTCTGGGGCTATACTAGATAAACTTGCAGCTTCCTGCATTTGGACTGAGCTGCTCAATGAGGAAGGAAGGGACAGATGGTGAGGTGCCTTGGCAGAAAGATTGCCAAACAGCAGGCCAAGCAGATTCATGTTTCGACCCAATCTATTTTTTTTTCTTTGCAAATTAAAGCAGCTAGCTTTGCAGAATACAGGGTCTCCTGGATTACTCTCTGCAGTTCTGCAGCGTCCTCTTCCCCTGGTGTGAGATTACAGATCTTTGTCTGTCTCCAAGCCTGCATTTGTTATGTCCCATCGTTGCCTGTGGTGCTGCTCTCTGGGTCTAGCCCCAGCCCTGTCAGGCTTCTGTGTATAGCTGAGGATCACCTGTTTGCCTTCCCAGACAGGCTACGGGGCGGGGGGAGGGATTAAAAATCTAAGGCAGACAATTCCCCAGCTCTTTGCAAGTGGCATTTTCTGTAGGACAATCGTTACAACCACAGTGAGGGCTCTCTTCCAGTTCTCTCTCCACCACACTTTTCTGTTTCTTGTTAACTCTTAATAATCCAACCCTGATTTCAATTCAGGAAATATATGACAACTGAACCCATGGGGTGTGGGGATTGCGTCCCCCCTGACCAACTCATTGCCAAGGTGATCCCTTGAGCCTAATTCACTTTTTTAAGTGAGATCAGAAATCGACACAGCCCCATTTTCTGTCAGGGGCTCTAGGACAACCACATAAATTCAATTAAGCATATCAAGCACATACTATGGGGATGGTGGTAGGAGTGAAACAATGAAAGACGTCATCTTTGCCCATGAAGAGTTCCCTCTAGTGAGGGAGGTAAACACCTACTGTGGATGCTGTAATGTGGTTCTGTTTTCCTGATCAGAGGCTAACTCCAACAATAACCAGTCAATCAAGCTTAGAGGGACCAGAGGTGTAGGTAATGGAGAAAAAAGTGCATCATTCTGGAAGAAAGAAGGAAAAGAGGGTCAGAGGCTACCTATCCTTTTATCTGGAACAATGGTCTCAACCAGGGGTGATTTGCCCCCTCCATTTGGGATGTCTGGAGACATTTCTGATTATCAAAGTTTGGGAGAGAGTGTTAATGGCATCTAGCGTTAGAGGCAAGGGGTGGGGCTAAACATTGTACAGTGGACGGGACAGCCCCCACAAAAAATAATTCAGGCCAAAACGACAGTAATGCCAAATTTGGGAAACCTTGACCTATTAGATTTCTAACCTGAATGAGGAGTGCTGATGGCTAAGAGTGCTCACAGCACCAGACTGTCGGGAACTTCCATGTGTATGAGAATCACCCCAAGCCCAGGTCAGGAGCAAGAGGACTGACCACCTTCAAGGGTCCTCCTTACACAGACTCTCTTCTGCCGGGATGCTTATCCAGGTAAATGGTTTACAATTGGTACCAGATACAGCTTTAAAAGGAAAGCAGTCACCGTTTTTCTTGTGAGGCTTACTGCAAGGCGATGCAGGCTTTTACCGCTCTGCTCTGGAGACAACAGAAACAAAGCATCATGATATCTTTGTGCTTTTATACACTAGTCTGCACTGTTTCATTTTCTCTCCTTTCTCTGCCAGATAACTTTTAAAAAATGGTTTGTCTTGGCTTTGCAAGACCTCCAAATGATCCAGGGTTCCACATACAATATGGGGCTGCCTCTGTCCTCATGTTACTGTGAAGGGTTAATTACAAACCAGGTCTCCTGATTTCTCCATGGTAGCAGGTGCCAAAATTTCTAAATACAGTTCTACCACCAACTAGCTGTGTTACCCAGGGAAACACAATACTTCCTCCTTCTGTATCTGCTGAGTTTTCTCCAAGGATATTACTGAGAACCTAACCTATGTCAGACACTGAGATGGGAACTGGCAACACAAGAGATGGGCTTTGCCCTCAAAAAAAGGATGATGAAAACACTACCAAAGATCTGGCATAAAAAGATAATGCTGAATTTATTATTTACTAGTGTATGGCTGAACCATGCTGGCCAGGCACAATCTCTCTGAGCAGAGAAGAATGTTGATCTTAAATAGCATTTTTAGAAAGCTTGGAGTTCAGACATTGGGAGGCTTTGAGAGATATAGGTAGGCTGACATCATCTGTATGAGTCTTAAATTTGTTGGTTGGTTGTCATCCCAGTAGGGGTTTACTGGAATGAATCCAACCCAGGTTGACCTGGGACTGACACTGCTAGGTTGGCTTGTAAAATAAGTCCATTGAGTTGAATTGCCCCTGATCAATAGACCAAGTTTAAGCTGGCTCTAGGCTATAGAACACACAGTCTTGTCCTAAGTTTGTGGGAACATTTAGTTCTCAGGCTCCCACTCTTGGTCCTTATTCAGCCAAAGCTTTGAGAGAAACCCTCAAGGACTAACCAGATATTGACCACTGTTGGTGATTCTCCCAGAAGATGAAGTTTCATCTGTGGAGATCTGATGCTCAAATTGCACATCAGTCAATGTAATTTCCAATCATTTCTCAGGACAGGGCAGTGCAGAAGCATTTAAGCTCTGGCTACCAAGCATTGAACAACTGAGGCAAACAAGTAGAAGTATTATAAGAAGGGCCTGGAAGATCTCCCAAGTCATGACTCAGGATTTTCTAGTCCTAATCAAAGCCAGTCCCAAAGATTCCCTGTGTCTACCCAAGACCGCTAGTTTGCCTTTTCTTTTAGTTTAAAAATAGTTGTATCTTACCTGTAGTGTTAATCTAGGTACAGTGTGAAGTCTTACTTAGTGTTAGTGGGTAGACTCCTCCTTGGCTGGCCAAAAGCAAATCTGGAGTGATTTTATTAGTCAATATTTTTTGAGTTAAGATACTTAAACTGCTTTGTTGTGCCCCCAGAGCGTAGACTGTACAATTTACTATGTCAGCCAATGTAGACATTATTGTGCCAACCATTTTTTTTAAATGAAAACTTCAAGTTGTCTGACTCCTATGGATGAGGTCAGTATTCTCAGGAATCGTTTCCCTGAAAGAGTTGTAACCGTTTGGACTCTTTGTAAGGAGATATAATCCATTGAGGGCATTGGAGAGTTAGTCCTTGAAATGGCCTAACCGATGGCCCTACTGAACAATCAATCTTGTTTCTTGATTGACATGAAAAAGCGTGAGTTTCGTATGGGATAAAGAACCCTGGAGGTGTACAAGAGATGTGATCAACTTCAGTGAAGCTATAGGTATATTGTCAGACAGTCTTCATGTACTCATCTGCTTGGTCAAGCTTCTTGATTAGCAGCCAACGCCTACCCCTCTACTTCTGGGCATTGTCTGCAGCTAATGTTGAGGTCATCCTCCCTGAATCCTAACACTGCAGTTTAGGATAATTTCAGAGAGCATTAAGTCACCAACCGAGTAATTCACATTTGTTGTTCATTTTTAAAGAACGCCTGAAGAAGGTGCTTCTATAGCATGTTGAAGAAGTGAATTATCTGGAAAGCATACCAGTTGTTAGTTCCTATACCTCCTCTTCTATTATTTTAGCAATTTTATATGCCCTAGAAGCAGCCACCGTTGAGTCATTGAACAGTTTGGCTTCTGATATGAAATTACGTTTTATGAGAAAGACTGAACTACTTATTACATATCAAATTGATTATTACACATTATTTTTATTTTCAGTGTAACACCCACCAACAAAGAATAGTAAGTTGTAATTTCAAACAAGAGTGAAAAAAATTCTGCTTGGGGCAAGGACACTTCTTCAGTTACAGAAACACAATCATGAGACTTACCTTCATTGGCTAAGGATTATACAGTCGCCGGATTGTTAGTGTTAAACCAATGGGTGGTAATAGGAGAAAGAGAAGGTGAAAATGAATCATGATTAATCAACGAGTAGAAAAATGTGGGTGGTTTTGATTAGCAGTAGGGATTGTCTATGTATAATAACAAGATTTAAAGGCTTAATATAAGGTCTTAAAATGTGGTGACTAATTTTAGTCATGTAATTTCTCCGAAACAAAGGGAAAAACCTTTATTACTGAACTGAGGGTTGGCCTTCAAGAGACAACAGTTCTCTGATAGGCACCATGTTGCTGAATTCATCTACCTAGAGCATGGCCCAGCATTATCATATTTGTACAACAGGCAGATTAATGATAAGCTAGGAAGAATCAATCTGGACTTTATGTATTCTATTCCAATTAATCTTTCTCTCTGTGGTGTCCTTTATTCGTAGGATTCTAGACCTATTGCCATGTGTTTGATAATGTCTGGAATTACACAGAGTGTAAGTATTTTCATGTGTAGATCAGCTATAATCTGATAATATACAAGGGCTGCAGTACATTTCATCTGGAAGCAGATCTTACTTCTTAAATTTGTAGGTGTGTTATAGAAACTAAAGAACTATTCTTCTAATAATGATCCTAAAATACCAGCCTTGAGTTGGCACACAAAATTATGAAAGATTTTCATTGCTTGAATTTTTCAAATGAAGTTCACTTTCCCTCAAGCCTTTAGAAATTTACTCTCTAGCCACAAATTTGTCTTTCATGATCTTCTTTCACCATCTGGTATAACTAATTACTTTTTTAAAGAAAATTTTCTCTAGTTTTCTTCATTTGCTTTTAACTTATTTCAAGTCAATTTGCTGTTTCCTTTTCAGACAACGGTAAAATTTTAGGCTGAAGGATCTGTTGTTCTATAATTATGGGGATAATGGCAGTTATAGTGATGCCTATAAGAAAGCTGTATTGTTGTACATCTACAATGATAGACAACTCCCCTTGTAAATTTAGAAGGGCAGGGATTTGTTGGGTGATAATGTCTCCCTCAGAGGGACTTCACTGGACAGATTTTAGATAGTTGTCATCTTTACTTGTAGCCAGTATGGAACACTGATTTTTTCAAGGATTTTTCTGCTGGCAATACTCACAAGGGTCCTTGTCTAGACTCCCAAACCTTTGACAACAGAGGTCCTTTGGGATGTTTCATCTAGAGAAACATATCCTGTATTGCTTTCTAGCTAATTTATTTTTCTAAGGATATCTGGAAACGTCTAGTCCCTTAATGGATATTTTCTAAATTGGTAATTTCACATTTCCATTATTTTTTATTATTCAATTCCCTAATTCAAGTTTGAGCCCACTTATAGAAAGATAGGGCAAGACTCTAAACTTCAGATGCTGGGTTTATACCAGAATACTGTTTGAACATTTCCAGAAGTCTATTTTCTATCTTTATTTAGTTTACAATGTGGAACATCTAGTCAATCTTTCCTTAAAAGAAGGGCTTCTGATTTTTACATTTTATAGTTTTATATATTTTTATATTTAAAATGTTCATAGCTGGATTATATAGCTCTTCTCTTTTTTATCCTTCTACTTTTAAGGATCTGTTTTTCCCCATCTGAGGGGACTTCAATTACTTCACTCACTGGTACAGACTTGTAGTTCAAGACAATAAGAATTTTGTTCAATACTCTCACCAAATTCTGAATTCCATAACCATTTTTATTTTTATTTTCTCTCTGAAGTTTAGGAAAATTCTAAATTATAACCCTTAACTTAACTTGAGGCCAGGGTTTTAATGGAAATTCTATAGATTTGACTCCTTATCTGGCAAATTTACTATATGGCTTTGCTTTTTCTGAGAAAACCCTGAAGAGAGGACAGTTCATTTAGGAAGTCAGGTGCAGCTAGGTAGAAATATACAAGACCTAGATGTGCAAGGCAGGTGGGTGTGGGGATGTTACAAAACCTTCGAGACTATTTTAGAGTTAAGATTTTGTTTAACGCCCTAGCATACCAATTAAAGAAGGAAGCTGTTAACTGTTTGGTCTTTTTCCCCCGGATTTTTCTAGGGCTCTTATCTGGGTGAATTTACTGATTTTGACTTGTCAGAAGTTCCTTATCAAGAAAGTTTTTTTAAAAAGGCATTTGTTGAGAAAAGCACAGGAGTTCAGATTATAGTGCAAGTTAAAATAGGAAGTCAAAGTTCCTAAAGGAGAAGGTTGAGTCCTTGGTTTAGACCAACCATGACACACAAGAAAGACTCTATGGTTGGCCAACAGTCAGTGCCTGTGAATAGTGCCCAAGGATCCCTGACCAGATGCTAGCAAGGGGCCATACAAGCACCAACCCAACACTCATTGAGCTGGAATACCAACTAAACAAAGTGATATTCCTTCACAAATTGAGAGGACAGGGAATATCCTCAAATTTTGTAAAGGACCGAAAGCAAAGTTTGATCAATTGCTTTTCCACAAATTAGTGTTAAGTCTATCCGTCCTCAGAACATTAGCCCTCAGGTCTGGCTTGGAATGGATTAGAAGTTTATCAAGCCAATGCCATACAGAACAATCTTTTTTTATATTTTATATTCAACTGAGAGAAAGGCTCTCTAGGAAAAACAAACGAAACTACCCTATGAAACCAGACTTTGCACATATAGACAAATAATAGCAAAAGCAAAGCAAGTAGCAGTAGAATAAGTACGTCAATGGCATAAACATATTTGCCAAATGGTACACCTCTAGGATGAGAGATATAATTGGCTTGCACAAAGATCTAAGTCAATTACCAAATAGTATACATCTCAATCAAAGGTCTAGTTACCTGGTACAAAGACCTAAATCTAAAGACCTTAACCAAAGACACTTTTGGTTACAAGTCCTAGGATAACAAAATTCAGAGAGCAAAAAGAGCCCATTGGAGCTGGTTGGAGCTGTTGAGACCACCACAGCTGGCTACAGATTCTGAGTGCCCCTGGAGTCTGGGCTCCAGTGAACGCACCTGTGGTCCAAGCGTCCTGTGGAGGGTCTTCAAAATGATCTCAGTGGACTCTGTTGAACTGTCCAAGGATGATACGACCACCACACAGTATCTGAAACAGAAATAAATGCCAAACTGCTTACTACAGTGAGAAGAAACTATACTTGTCAAGCACCGTATCCAGAATGGAGCAGAATGCCCACCACCTGTGGGGACTGGGGACAGCGTGGAGTTCAGAGCAGTGAACTGACATCCCCCTAAGACGAGGTTCCTCGGTGAGACTGCTGTCAATTGATTGGTGCTCAGAGGAGCATTTATTGGGGGTGAGTCCCATCCTAATTGGCTGACGTTCGAGGCCAGACATGGATTGTGTGGTTTGCAAATGAGTATTCACAGAGGGGGATTGTCCCTGGTCAGTGGAAGATATGTAAACAGCAAGACTCCTTGTTGCCATAGCCACAGAACAATCAGTCTTCCTAAGTTTGTTGGGAAGTTCAAGCGATGTTTTCACCCTCCCCTGTGTGGAGCCCTCCCTTAACGTGTAAGACCATTTCTAGTTTGAGCATCCTGGTTCATCGGTCCATCTTCCATTCTGACAGTGGGCTGGTCTAACCTGCAAACCACCCAAAACCACTTCTAAGGTAACAGTCTTCATCCTTGAACTGCAGTACCTACCATCGATGGTAATCTATCAATTATGTGTGATATTAATAGGAAGGCGAAGCTGAGTGGTTAGAGGAAATGAAAGAAACCTACTAGGTTTATGATTAACCCGTAAATCGTTATTTAGTACATAACGATTTCAGAAAAATGAGAAGCCTGACACATAAGTACACGTCCCCCAAAGAACGCATTTATTTGGAGAGATGAGGCTAATTGTTCACCTAGAAAAATTTTGTATGTGTATCCTAAATTGTGAGATGTGTGCTTCAAATGATACAGCATTACAAAGATGATTAAGAAAAGTCTAATTTGGCTTGGATGTCCACTTTATTTTTTATCCTCCTACTTCTTTTTCTGTGAATTGCGTGTTGAGCAATTGATAGAGTAATTAATAGAGTTCTATTCTCAAGACTCAATTAGGCGCTTTATTGTAATCATTGATTAGCAGAAAGCAAAGAGCTAAGGAGTCCCTGAGTCAGAAAGCCACAGGGCGAGCAACAAAAAGCCATGAGACACTAGAAACCTGAAACTTCCCAGACGACAAAGATCCTCCTTCCAGCGGAGCCTCTGCTGTCCCAGAAGAACCATTTTAAATCCGTGGCCCTCTTTCTTCTGTCAGGTGAGTTGGTATTGAAGGATGCATGAAGAGGGGCCCAGTTAAACAGTCAACATTTCATATCGAGGTCCTAGAAAATGTGCTTTTCTGAGTCACGTGGGGTTCTAGGACTAACCTATAAATAACTCCTGACTCACAGAAAAAGATAGTATTCAGAGAAAATATTTAATCTGAATCTAAAGCAGAACCATAAGGGGTTCCCATGGGACATAAAAGAGAATGGTTAAAACAGGAATCTTGAGTCTGTTGGAAGGGGCTATGGACGTGGGCTCCCCACTGCTGTACTAACAACTCCATGAGGAAAGAACATGCATGTAACCCCTGCGACGGTTTAGCTGAGCCCCCCTATTGACACGGGGAAAGTCCTCCTGAAGACAGACTTAGGAATAAACTCCCTGGGATATCTTTAAGAATGCCCTTCATTCAACATTAGAACCATTACACAGCGGACGATTCTTGCAGATCCAGCGAATGTCCGTTTTATCTGGGAACAGCTCATCACCTGTAGGAACCCAGGTAAACTGGAAGAACATCAGGTTTTATAGGATGACTGCCAAATGCTCATACAAGCAGGCCTGCACGTACGGCACTTCACGTTCCTGTACAGGGACCGCGACTAAAGTGATGAACTTCCATAAAAGTGTCCTATAAAACGTCAGCTCCCTTTCCCAAGACTAATTTCCATAGAAATATTCAAATCCTACACTTAAATGTAGGTCATATGCCTGGAAACCTTGCTACTTTTTCCCATTATGCAACAGGAAACTCCTACAAACATAATGTGCCAACACGGGGATATATCTCATCCTTACAGAAGGCTGGTCTTCCATTGGTAGTTTCGTTGTGAGGCTCATCATGTCTTGTAACTGGAATTTGAGTGCATAAAGGACTACGCGGGGGCTTCTGGAGTCAGTCTGAAAAGGCTAATGACCACAGGGAAGGCAGACAGGGAGTCAAGATGGGAGGGGTTGGCTGTTTCCCAAAAGAGTGCCATATCTCCAAAGCCAGAATATCTGGCTGTGTGTTGCTGTATTTATTTCTACTGTTAGACCAGAGCCTTTGACAAAGTCTAGTTTAAGTGTTCTACTTTTATATCAGTTGTGCTGTAGAGAATTAAGGGGTGGTCACAGGGGAGTCACAACCCTGAGTGGCCAGTGCTACCCCTGAAAAAGTGCTGAGAGGGAGGAGAATTTTTAGGGGTTTTAAAGTCAGGACCAGAATGTTGCTTCAAGTTGCCACCCTTGGAAAAGGGGTAAAAATCGCTTCCCTGATGCCATTTTTGGGTCTGAGTTTTATTAAGAAATTGGTCGGTTTTCCCATTTGTGCGGAAAAATAAAGCTGAATATTGTGTTGCATTTCCATAAATGAATTCCCTGCAATGCACTACCGGATATGCACTAATAATATATGAAAGGTCACTGTGGCACATCTCGGGGTGAGGCTGGGGTCTAGAAAGAGGTTTTCACTTCTCACTTTATGTCCGTTTTTCCAGGTTGTGGTGTTGTAGACTATTTGTTCCAATATTTATGATTTTCTTTTTTGATTGCACAATACTTGGTGCTTCACTATTCTTCAAGCAAATAACAAGAAGGCTATCATGCAAATTTAAGAATTCATATAGCAGCTAATCTTACCTTAACCATAGTGTCCTTATTTATACCTCCGTTATGCTCCATGAACAGATAAATCGATTCCTTTGGACTCCCAATCTGTAGATGTAGCCATGAACTGGTCAAGGGGGTTAGGTTAACAAGAATGACCCTCTGACCTGGTCCTTCGCCTAAAAGTTTGTGTGCTATTGAGAGAGAGCTGTGTGAGCATCCTTTTCAAATGCACTGGGATCACAGAATGCTGAATCCGCTGGGTTGGGCTGGGAAGAATGATATCGAACGTCCACGTAGTCTCACCCGCTAGGGAATGAAAGCCTGCTTTCCATGAAGCCCCGAGGGAGGTAAGTGTCCTGGTGAGCGAACTGTCCCAAACAGTCCTGGGAAACTGACACCAGGAGAAAAGTTCTAGAAAATTCCTTGAGGGAGGATTCACATGAGCACAGAAAGTTACAAAGATTTCAGAAAGTTGTGAGGATTTTAGAAAGTCAGACTTTAATTGTCCCAGGGTTTGACAAGGATTCGGAGCACTTTAGATTACTCATGTGCCTTTGTCACCGAATTACACGCACTATGTGACTGGCTTATTTTTTCAGTTTGTTGTTGAACAGGCAGCAGTGGGAAATTCATCTTCATCATGTTTATTATGGGTGTTCCCATTTTCCTTCCACTTCTAAGACGTAAGCAAATGCCAGCTCTGTCACCACGTTTCCACGGCTGAGGGTGGGCTCCCCAGGCAGTCAGTCTCCCGCACGCAATGATCAAGGGCTTTCTCTTCAAGTGGATGTGCAGGACCCAGCGTCTGGAAGGCACAAGAAGGTGGCTCTTCATGAAGCTTCTGCTTATCTCTTCCAGGCGAAGACCTCTGCTCAGCAGCCTCAGATGGTGTTCACAGTCCGCCACACCACCGTCACCTTCCAGACAGAAGGGGACACGTGGAGGGAGCAGAAAGAGCAGAAGGCCGCCCTGATGGTGGGCATCCTCATTGGGGTGTTTGCGCTCTGCTGGATCCCTTTCTTCACCACGGAGCTCATCAGCCCCCTGTGTTCCTGCGACATCCCCACCATCTGGAAGAGCATCTTCCTTTGGCTTGGCTACTCCAACTCCTTCTTTAACCCCCTGATCTATACAGCTTTCAACAAGAACTACAACAGCGCCTTCAAGAACTTCTTTTCTAAGCAACACTGAGCACGAGGCCTGGGGATAGGAAGGAGCTGTCCTGTAACTCAATCAAATTTCCAATTCTACCTACTTCCCCATAAATACCCAGTACTACACGGAAGAGGCAAGTCCTCGGAGTTCTCCGGGGTCGTCTTCAGAACTAGCCCTCCCTTCCATGCTCCAAGGCAGGAATGTGGGTCTTCCCAGACAGTTTTGGTGACCTTATTAATCTAACTTACCTGTTCTTGCTCTCCCTGCACCTACCAGCCACGGACTTTGCCCACAAAGTGCCCTTTCCTCCCCCAAATCCACTCCAGCATGGTCATCGTCCTTGCCCCAGAGAAGTCAGACATAGAAGATGAGAGGGAGGAAATAAAGCAACATGGACAGATAGAGAATGGGTGGAAGATGATGAATTAGAAGTCATACTGCGATATCCGAGGGGTAGGAAACCATAATTCCAAGTTTTGTGGAATAGTCCTTATTTCGAACGTTCCATTCTGTGGTCCTGTTAAATATACCCTAGTACTTATTGTGTATGTCCCAGGGTTTGGCCATAAAATATTGTCTCTGAACCTATTAAAGCACATGGCCACAACTGTAAGACCAGTGAATACTGGCTTTAAAGCTTTGTTTGTGGCAACCACATGTGTGTGTGTGTGTGTGTGTGTGTGCATGCGCGCACACACACACACACACAGAACTCTGGAGGAGGTGAATGTTCCAAAGGCCAGTTTATTCTAAAATCCAACCCATCAAGTTGGAACAGGAGCTAAAAGTCAAACCAATATCTCCCACCATTCTGAGGCAACTGTGCACAAACCATAGAAAAATAGACTAGTTTTGTAGACTCTGTCAAACTTGCTTATTTTCTATGGAGTTTCTTTGTACAGAATTTATTCAAATGTTGCAGGACAAAGACCTTTATCCTTGGATCATGAGGTTAGAGGAAAACAGGTGTCATGAAGCTGGCGGCTTCTTTTAGTCTCATAACCAAGGACTGTGAAGGTATATTTACCGAACACGTACACTTTAAAGGGACAGTTGGTTAATTTGCTATTTTTTACTGATGTGTGAATGCCCATTTTGAGGCCAACACTACTAGTAACTAATGAGAAAAGCAGAAATATGGTAAAATGTGGCCTCGGTCCTCGGCAGGTTGACACCTCTATATAAGTGAGTCAAGGCATTTAAGTGATGGTGTGGTGTTTATATGATCATATAAAACCTAGGCCATTCTACAAAACTTTAAAAAGATCTTGGGCAATAAAAGTGCCTGTGGTCCACTATGTCCCTGGTTCTTTCAATGCATGAATTCAAAAACTATATCTCATAATAATCTTTGATTATTATCATAAATATATATGTATTCTTTTGTATATAATAAATTATACCAAGAATAGGAAATCTGTGTGAATTTGCAGTCTTGGCTGGAAGTTTAGTCTTGCGTTTACTGCCAAGATTCTTTACTCAAAGAATGTGAGCAGATGAGGAAATGTTGCACAGCTTCTGTGGGTCATGGCTGATGATGCTAAGTGCAGACCTCTTATCTATGCATTGAAGCAAGTTCATGGAAGAATTTGCTTGGAAACATTCTTAGGTTTTTCTGCCTTCTGTTTTTATAACTTGAAGTGCCAAACCTACAAATATTTTCATTTCTTTTTAGTTTTTTTTTTTTGAGAGAGAGAGAGAGACAGACAGAGGGAGAGGAAGGAGCAGAGAGAGAGAGAGAGAGAGAGAGAATCCTAAGCAGGTTCCATGCTGTCAGCACAGAGCCTCGTGTGGGACTCAAACCCATGAACTGTGAGCTCTTGACCTGAACTGAAACCAAGAGTCAGATGCTTAAGTGACCGAGCCACCCAGGCACCCAACCCACAGATATTTTACAATACGGATTGTTCACTTCAGTTACCTTCCCCACTATTACTTGGAACCAGAGAGACCACCAAATGCTATTAGATTCTAGTGTCATAATAAAGGACGAGCTTCTAAAATTTCATCAATACCTCGTAGCAGAGAAGGCTACACTCAGACAAGGGGAGCCCAGAGATGGGACATCACAACCAAGGGAAGGGGAGCCTGGGTGGCTCAGTCAGTTGAGCGTCCGACTTCGGCTCAGGTCATGATCTCACAGTTCATGAGTTCGAGCCCCGCGTCGGGCTCTGCACTGACCGCTCACAGCCTGGAACCTGCTTCAGATTCCGTGTCTCCCTCTCTCTCTGCCCCTCCCCCACTCGTGCTCAGTCTCTCTCTCTCTCTCTCTCTCTCACTCAAATAAACATTAAATAAATAAATAAAAGAACCACGGGTAAACTTTTCAGTCAATCTATCTGAAAGAGCCCGCGAATGTCATTGCAATCCATTATTACAATGTTTGTCTTCTGTTTTAAAAAAACAAGGGTTCCTTTCCTTGAAACTTTTAGGAAGATCTGCTACATTTGTCTGGTGGCCTCAAAAACTCCTTGGCTCCCCCAGGATTCCGTATCCCTCGTTGGAGAAACACGTCATTATTTTCATTTCAGTCTCCTACTGAGGCTATTCATATTTCTGTCAGATGAACAGGTCCGGTGGCTGTTGTCATTCGATACGTACTTAACGCCTCCCGGACGGCACGTTATACGTCGTGCGACACGCTCTGCATGCGCCAGAGTGAGAGACACTGTCCCCACCGTGGAAGAAGTGGCACCTCATGAGTTATTCTGCTTCTGTTTCAGTTCCAAAAGTTGTCCGTGACTAGGTTGGAAATGCTGGAAAATGCAAATGGTGATTGAGCCAGGGTGTCTAGGGTGCATTTCGTCCCCTGTGACCCCGCCACGGCCCGCGGTCGGCGGTCCAGGGCTGGCTGGCCGTGCTCGTCCGCGCTTCTGTCTGTCAATGAGGCTGGTGTGCTCGCCTTCCCGAGCAGCCCCTGAGTGATGCGGGGAGCCCTCTCTGCCGAGGGTGCCACGGCCCTGGAGGACAACGTCCATCGTGGGTAGCCCGTGTCTGGCTGCCACGGGGTCACCCAGCCGCACAACAGCTCTCTGTTTTGTCTCCCCCTTTGCATTCAGAGCAGCTCACACTTACTCGTACTGTGTGCTCAGAGATGTCGTCTCTGGCCATCCTGGTGTTTCTGTTAACAGAAACGATGAGGGTCCTGGCTCCTGACCCAGCTGGGCAAACTCTGAGGGTGGTGGCATTTGATGGGACAGTGTCTCCAGGCTCTGCCCTCCAACTTCTCTCCAGTCGGGTCTGCTGGAGCTGAACTTGGGGGTGTCGTGGGCTGGGCCGTGTCCCCCCAGAGTTCATAGGTGAAACCCTAACCCCCCGGCCCTCAGCATGTGGCTGTACGTGGAGGTGATTAAGGTGAAGTGAGGTCAGGAGGGTGGCCCTGGTCCAGTGTGACTGGTGTCCCTATAAGAAGGGGAGGTCAGGACACACACACAGGGGGACGACCCCATGAGGACACGGGGAGGAGATGGCATCCACGCGCCAGGGACAGAGGCCTCAGGAGGGACCAACCTACCCACACCGTGATCTCCGACTCCCAGCCTCCAAAACTGTGAGAAAATGAATGTATTTGTTTAAACTGCCCAGCCCGTGGTCCTTTGCTAAGGCAGCCCAAACACACTAACACAGGATAGGATTCGGGTTAGGGTTATCGAACCAAACCTCCTGTTTGGCATCAGACAGCCTGCCTGTCTCCTCTGCCCTGACCAGGCACCTTAAGGGGGACAGAGGTCCGGGCCCAGATTGGAGAAGGTGGGCTGGAGAGAGTGGGTACAGAGGCCACCTCTCACCTTCCTGCTCCTCAAGGCAGGTGGGGTCCCCTGGGCACTGAGCCGTTCCCCAGCGGGTCACAGGGATCACGATGGACCGCAGTCGGCGTTCACAACTACGCCCGTTGTGACTCTAGCATCAGCAGGAAACCACGCCACTAATAAATACATTCTTCATTACTTACACTGATGTCTCCAAATACAGTGTGTTAGAATCTTTGAGACAATGTAAGTTTTGTCTCATGGACTTAATTCCCCCCCTACATTTTAGAATCAATCTAATGTAATCTAATGTTAATCAATCTAATCAATCTAATGTTAAGGTCAAAGAGGGGAAGGATCTTGGGAAAGACCACGTGACGTTTCGCAAGTGTGGCTGGAGACAAGGGCCTGGCGGTGAGCTCAGAGCCACATTTGAGACCAAAACTGACTGCCCGGCTCTTCTGTCCATTTAATTGTGGTTTTAAATGAGACCGGTGGGTGAGTGGGGCAATGGTTCTTAGCGTCCCCCAAAATATGGTCGAGGGGCGCCTGGGTGACTCAGTCGGTTAAGCGTCCGACTTCGGCTCAGGTCATGATCTCATAGTTCGTGAGTTCGAGTCCCACGTCGGGCTCTGTGCTGACAGCTCGGAGCCTGGAGCCTGCTTCGCATTCTGTGTCTCCCCCCACCCCCGCCCCCTCTCCCTCCCCTGCTCGTGCTCTGTCTCTCTGTCTCTCTCAAAAATAAACATTAAAAAAAATTTTTTTTTTATTTTTTTATTTTTTTATTTTTTTAATTTTTTTTTTTTAACGTTTATTTATTTTTGGGACAGAGAGAGACAGAGCATGAACGGGGGAGGGGCAGAGAGAGAGGGAGACACAGAATCGGAAACAGGTTCCAGGCTCCGAGCCATCAGCCCAGAGCCTGACTCGGGGCTCGAACTCACGGACCGCGAGATCGTGACCTGGCTGAAGTCGGACGCTTAACCGACTGCGCCACCCAGGCGCCCCAAAAAATTTTTTTTTAATATGGTAGAGAACAAAGTTTGAAGATGACCCTGTGTGTGTGTGTGTGTGTGTGTGTGCATGTGTGTGTGCACGTGCACACGTGCACATGCGATTTACAGAGAATGTACAAGGCTATAAAATGTAACAGCCGGCCAGGGGGCCCTAGGCTCTGGGAGCTTAAAACCAGCCAGCAGCAGGACACACAGTAGGTCTACGTACAGCAGAGTACCTGCCACCCTGGTTGCTGACTCTGGCTCTCTCTTCATCTGGAGGTGTGGCTTCTCCTCTGCTCGGCTGTTTATCTCTTCGCCCACCAGTGCCACACTCTTTACCCGTCGAGGCCCAGATTTTGTTACGCCCTCCGGTAGGTATCATATTATTGTTCACATAGCCCTCTGCTGTCACGGTTTTCCCAGTTTTGTTAAATACTATCTTCCCATCGGACTCTACGTCAGCGTGCCTAGTTCCAGGCAAAACGTGGTTGGCATTTTTTATTAATGTTGCGTTAGGTAAATGGCTCCATGCCTAACCTGGAAGGCCTTAGGGAAGACAGTCGTCTAGGATGCTGAGTCATCCTATCCGAGAGCGAGGGATGTCCTTATTCATGTGTAACACATTCCTTCCTTCCTGCTCCTTAACCAGCCCGCCTTGTCTCAGCACGCCGCGAGATCAGGGCCCTGGAACCATAGGTGAGGCCATTCTCGTCTTGTAGCCTCAGGACAGAGTTCTGGCCACAGACACACCGAACTGTGGTGAGCCCACCCTGCGGTTTGAAACAAAGGCCTCAAGACATAATCATGCGACGAGAGTCCACCAGACAGCGTTTCCGGTTTCCTCCCTTGGATGGAAAGCCGTGGGATGCCCAATTACGTTACTACAGATCACGTGCACTGCTCGGTTTCCTCTTGCCACTGTAACAAATACTACAGACTTGGTGGTTTAAAACCACAGGAACTGATCATCTCATAGTTCTGGAGGTCGGAAGTCCAACATGGCCTCACCGGATTCAAATCACGGCCTCCGCAGGGCTGTTTTCTTTTTTTTTAAATTTTTTTTTTTTCAACGTTTATTTATTTTTGGGACAGAGAGAGACAGAGCATGAACGGGGGAGGGGCAGAGAGAGAGGCAGACACAGAATCGGAAACAGGCTCCAGGCTCTGAGCCATCAGCCCAGAGCCCGACGCGGGGCTCGAACTCACGGACCGCGAGATCGTGACCTGGCTGAAGTCGGACGCTTAACCGACGGCGCCACCCAGGCGCCCCAGGGCTGTTTTCTTTCTGGATGTGTGAGGCAGGCGAGCATCCGTGCCCTGGACTCATTAGCTTTCAGAGACACTTTTCCTTGGCTCGTTGCCTTGCCTCCAGCTGCCAAGCCAGCGACGTCACAGCCCTCCTGCCTTCTTCCATCGTCACACGTCCCTCAGGCTCACTGCTGCCTCCCTCCTCCGCTTGTAAGGATCCCTTGATTACATTGGGCCCAAAGAGATAATCCAGCAAACCTGCCCGGGACGGGCAGCTGACTCCTGAGGCCACTTCCAAGAAGTACTTTAAAGTTCCAAAGCCACACGGTCAATCGTCCAAGCCGCTGGAATGTGGGATCTAATGTGTGGCTTAATGGGCAGATAGGCCAGAGTGAACTCACTTAGAGATCAGCAGGGTAGGGGCGCCTGGGGGGCTCAGTCGGTGAAGCGTCCGACTTCGGCTCAGGTCACAATCTCACGGTTTGTGAGTTCGAGCCCCGCATTGGGCTCTGTGCGCTGACAGCGTGGAGCCTGCTTGGGGTTCTCTTTCTCTCCTGTCTCTCTCCCCCTCCCCCATTTACACTCTCTCTCAAAATAAACTTAAAAAAAAAATCAGCAGGCTAATTCCTGATGAGGAAACACTAGCTGTGCTATTTCCCAACAATGGTGGGTGAGGGCTCCGTGCCCAAATCATCCAAAATGTGGCACCATGCCAGTGGTTATGCAAATCAACCATCCCTCTGCCTTGATGGTGCCCTGGATGCCGGGCCTGCGGTTTTCCATCAGGGAGCAAGGAGCCTTCACTCGTCGTAGCCCCCACCGTGCAGAACACCAGTGGCCCAGGCGAGTGGCTTGCAAATTGAGTTGGCAACAGGACCCTTTCACCAAGGGCGCCCACTCCCCAGAGGGCTCTTACCGGAGGACACTGGAGACTGCCGGGGCCGGTGGCCCCCCCGGTCCTCCCCTTCCCGGGTAGCAAGACACTGGGAGGCATCCTGGTTCCGTTCTTGCCTCACGGACACAGGGTTGGTTCTCTGCTCCCTGCGGCCAAAATCCCAATGGGGACTTTTCCAAGATGTTGACGGGCTGAGAGTCGCGTGTCTCCTCTGTTCATATCCACAGTGAAGCAGCTTCCTGACATCAGTGCCTTGGGAAGGGAACCGCTCATCCGAACTGGTATTTCTCCCTGGTGTAAACCGACCGCTTTAGAAAATGGTGAACGTATTTCATTCACCACCTCCCATCCTAGCTCTGCCTCTGTGCTCTAATTGACATGTTCAATTCGCAATGAAATCGTTATTTCCCTCTTTGGCCCTAGGAAGGCTTTGAGGCAGCTTATGAGAGAACCAGACAATCAGGTTATTGTAATAAAAGCTGTGGGCGCTTCAGAAGCCTTGTCGGAACGTCTAGGAGGAATGATCGCTTTTCTAAAAGGAGAAAGGGCGCCTACCGTCACCGCTGCCTTTCTCTACAAACCCCGGGAAGCCCATCCCCACGCCGCAGAGTAGGAAGGGGATAAAGCCTGAGGGCATAAGAGCAGACCCCGAAAGCAGGCCAGTCCCTCTGACCGCACCTCCGTGGGGACCGTGGCCTTGCCGTGGCTGGTCCGGCAGAAGTGCCACTCTCAGACCGTGGCCGACACGGGTGGGATAGACTCCACGAGATTCACGCTGGCTTTAAGGGACCACAACTGTGTGTTTCTCCCGACTGTGGGACACCCGTCTTCTATCCTGGCACAGGTAGCACAAGCCAACCTCCTGGAGCTTCTCCTGTTTTCCAGGTGCCAGAGCAACAATCACTATGAGAATGATCTGGGGTCACCGACATACTTTTTTAAAGAATACGTTCATGTGCCTTATGCCCACGCCTTGCCAGACACACAGACTTCTCCCCAGTCACCAAACGTATCCGTCTGCCGGGATTGGAGGCTAAGATGGTCAGGAGAAGGATAGATTGATCCCCTCAGCTTTGAATAGCCAATGAGAAGAAAGGATTTTCTACATTCCTCGAACTCCTCTCTTTGAGTATTATAATTGGAAACAGAACCCATAGTGTGTGCGTGTGTGTGCGCGCGCGCGCGCCCTCGCATAAGGAGGGAGAGAGAGAGAAAGATTTTAAGGAATTGGTTCTTGTGAAGTCTGCGATCTGTAGAGTAGAGCCTACGGGCTGGGAATTCAGGGAGGAGTGAATGTTGCAGCCAGAGTCCAAGGACATCTGCTGGCAGAACTCCTCCTTCCGTGGGGGAGGTCAGTCTTTGGTGAAGGCCGTCAACGTACCGGACGAGACCCACCCGCATCGTGGAGGTCGGTCTGCTTTGCTCCAAGTCTACCGATTCACATGGTCATTGAAATTTTAAGATGCCTTCACACCTAGAGTAACGTTTGACTAAATATCTGGGCACCACAGCCCAGCTGACCCGTGAAAGTCACCATTACAGAGGTGAAATCTCCTGTGTCTGGCCGCTAAGCGGTGACACCTGGTGCCCTATGGCAGAGAAGGTGCACGTACCTGCTTTCTTTTCCACGATGGCCTCGCCGATACAGTCAGTGCCTGCAGCACAGTGAGCTCTCAAATACCTTTTGAGTGAAAATAGAAAGGCTTAAACCCTGCTTTTCCGCCTGGAGAACTGAGAAAAATGGACCCAGGAGCGGAGCGATGAGGTCAGGCACGTGGTCCCTGTCCTCCAGCCTCTGTGGGATGCTCTAGAAATATTCGGCTGACATGGAAAAGACCGAGAGCAGCCGTGTTGTGGCGTCTTTGCTCTGCCGCCCTTCGGACTGGCTCAGAGTGACAGAGGATGACCTAGATGGCCGTCCAGGGGACATCCTGCAGTGTTGTGTTTTGAAGTGACACACAGGTGCTGATGACGAACAGGGGTCGCAGGTGGGCACTGGACCCCGAGACATAAATGACTCAGGGCCAGGCCTCGGCACACGGTCTGGAGAGGAGAGAGGGGGCCAGTCCCAGTTTGGGCAGTGGTCCAGGATGAAAGTCAGACTGGCCGTTCTACTGCAGGCAGATGTGGATCCAGGGGATGCCTCCTGGGTCAGGAGCCCGGCTTGCACTGGGCATGTCTTCTCCAGGAGAAGGGGAGGCAGTGGGGACTCATCTAACGAGCCCTCGTCTTTGAAATGGCTACGTGATGTATCCATGGTAGAGACAGACATTCTTCCCCATTTCTCTTTCTAAACAAGATGTCCAGGAGCCCAGTCGGTTAAACATCTGACTTTGGCTCAGGACACGATCTCAGGGTACACGAGTTCGAGCCCCGCATCCAGCTCTGCGCTGACAGCTCAGAGCCTGGAGCCTGCTTCCGA
Organism: Prionailurus viverrinus; assembly: GCF_022837055.1. NCBI lineage: Eukaryota > Metazoa > Chordata > Mammalia > Carnivora > Felidae > Prionailurus > Prionailurus viverrinus. The sequence goes on from NC_062562.1 coordinate 166,829,450, forward strand.
TTCTGTGTCTCCTTCTCTCTCTGCCCCTCCCCCACTCATGCTCTCTGTGTCTCTCTCTGAAAAATAAATTTTAGGGGCGCCTGGGTGGCTCAGTCGGTTGAGCGTCCGACTTCGGCTCAGGTCATGATCTCATGGTCCGTGAGTTCCAGCCCCACATCGGGCTCTGTGCTGATGGCTCAGAGCCTGGAGCCTGTTTCGGATTCTGTGTCTCCCTCTCTCTCTGCCCCTCCCCCATTCATGCTCTGTCTCTCTCTGTCTCAAAAATAAATAAATGTTAAAAAAAATTAAAAATAAAATAAAATAAATTTTAAAAAACATTAAAAAATTAAATAAAAAAAGGTTAAACAAGATGTCCAAATAATGGTATTAACCCAGGTCCCCTGTCTTGCTGCCTATAAATCTCAGTTTCCCTGGTCACTTTTGAGTGAAAAAAACTTAGAACAAAAGTGAGTTTTGACCGACTGTCCTCTACAAAAATCAGGTGTTGGCAAACTTCTCCTGTAAAAATTCAGGTAGTAAATTTTTAGGCTTTGCAGATCATACAGCTTCTGTCACCACTATTAATTGGGCCATGATGGCATGGCCACAGCCGTAGAGGTTACAAAAATCAGCACACAGGGCTTTCTTCCAATAAAACTTTATGGACACTGAAATTTGGATTTCACGTAATTTTCACAGGTAGTGTGAATGTATTACATGGTGAAGTATTATCCTTTTGAATTTTTTCCATTCTCTTAAAAATGTAAACTCCACCCTTTGCTAGTGTGCCACACAAAAATAAGTGGCAGATTTAGCACGCAAATTATCTGAACCCTGATCTAATTTTTAAAATCTTTAAACTTCTTACTTCCTGAAGAATGGTCTTTTTTTTAATTTTTTTAAATGTTTTTATTTATTTTTGAGACAGAGACAGAGCATGAGCAGGGGAGGGGCAGAGAGAGAGGGAGACACAGAATCCGAAGCGGGCTCCAGGCTCCGAGCTGTCAGCACAGAGCCCGACGCAGGGCTCGAACTCACGGACCGCGAGATCATGACCTGATCTGAAGTTGGACACTTAACCGACTGAGCCACCCAGGCGCCCCAAGAATGGTCTTGAACTGTACTTTGTGGCAAACTTTTAATAAAGGTTTACATTCTTTAACTTCTTTGCAGTGTTATTCGACTGTTCCCTTCCTGTGCGTTGCCCTTGAAGTCTGACACAAACCTAACACCCTGTGCTCTGTAAGTGACCTGACCTCTTCGCCAGGGGGCCTCTGGGCTTTTTCCTTCTCTGCCATGCATTTTATGGGTTTCCATCTCAGAAAACGCCCTTGAATTAAATTCCAAATAGTCTGTTCCGTTGTTTTATCTTTCTAGTGGCTGCATTGACTTGCATGTTGAACCTTCTTTGTTAGTTTCGCGAATGTCTCTGATCATTTTTATTTTCTTTTTCCCCTTGGCCCTTTATGTTCCTCCTTGTGCTTCTGGTGCTATCTTCATTGTTTAGTTTTGTAATTTTATTGTCGTTTTTGAGTTGACTTTGTCTTTTTCTCCTTTCTTTCCTGAGTTTGAGGAGTCCCCACTTTAAGCCTTAATATTTCTCTATTTCTCTCCTGAGTTTCTGAGTTTCAGTTTTGATTCATGGTTATCCTTTTTTTAAATGTTTTTATTTATTTTTGAGAGAGGGAGAGAGAGAGAGAGAGAGAGCGCGCAAACGCGAGAGCCAGCGGGGGAGGGGCAGAGAGAGGGAGGAGGCACAGAATCCAAAGCAGGCTCCAGGCTCCGAGCTGTCAGCACAGAGCCCAACACGGGGCTTGAACTCTTGGACCACAAGATCATGACCTGAGCGGAAGTCGGACGCTTAACTGACTGAGCCACCCAGGCGCCTTGATTCATGGCGATCTTATTTTCTCATCTAATTATATATGGTTTACATTGGATTGTCATGGTTTTCATCTGCCTTCATTAACCATCTTACCTGAGAGAATTATCTGAATAGAAAACTGAGCCCACTACACAAGTAGGCAGCTCAAAAGAGTTATATATATCACCAATAATAACCATACTATTAAAACAATATTCCATCTTTTCATTAAGAAGAATCTGCTGGTTTAAAAAATAACACGATGGCCAAAACAAACGATACCCAGTGCTGGAATGGTTATGAGTTCCCTCATTCCCAGCTGGTGGGAGTGAAAATGGCCCCAGTGTTTTCGAAGTTCATTCTTCTCTATTTAACAGAAACCTTGACCCTGTGCGTAACAGGAAAAGTTCTGCTTGCTCTTCCCGTTCCCCCATTAGGGATGGGCCCCCAGAAGCTCAGGAAAGCAGCTTTCCATTCAGGGAAGACATTTTTGAGAAGCTGACAGTTGTTACGTCCTTTGATCTTCACGGGCCCGGAATTACTAAAGTGTTTAAGAAGTTACTTTTGGAGTTCCTTGATTCTCACCGTGTTATGTTTGCTTCAGGCTGAGGGCTGGGAGAGGGGGGAACGGCCGCAGGAGGAGCGCTGTGGGAGACTCCTGTGTTATGAAGATCAAACCCCCGAAAGATGAAAACGAGCCAGGGTCTGTCTCTTCAGAAGTCCTGAGTCTGAAGGTCAGGACCAGTGGGCTGTGAAGCAATGTTATGATCCAATTCTTAAGGGAATTACTCTGGAGGAAAGTAAGACCTTCAAGAAAACATTGGTGAGCCCAGCCTGGAGTTGGTGGGGCTGGGGGAGGCACGGGAGGCCAGTGGATGGACAGACAGACGGACAGGCTGCTGGTGGACGAAGGGGAGCAGGATGGTGGGGAAGCCAGCAACACCCGTGTTCAGAGGCTTTGCTTGGGCGTACGTGACCTTGTCGCTGGGCACTCCGACTCTTTGCTGTAAGTCCTTGAGAAAACAATCTGGATGTCCGTCAACTTTAGGAAAACTCCATGCTTCTTTTACCAGGACATCAAAACCCCAAGTTTCTCGAACTTCATGAGCTAGGCTCCAAAGCTCTCAGCTTGCCATTAAAAACATTTCACTGCAGAGGCTCTGTGTTCTCTGTAGGGTGATTCTGGGATGGATTTCCCCGTGTGCCCTTGAGAGCACACCAAGGCCACATGGGCTGGCCTGGGCAGGTCTGTCCTGCGGTCCACCGTTACTGCTTCTGTCCCTGTGTCTTAACAGCAGAGAGAAAACAAACTTTAGGGAGGTGATCACAGACATCGTTGCCTGTGATCCCACATCCATGGGGCAGCGCAAGGAGAAGTGGCTGGACACACCGTCCTACCAGGACGGACACAGGGAGAGAAACACCAGTCAGGGGACGCAGCAGCAGGGCACTCCTGACAGCTGTTGCATCCACACGACTCCTGAAACAGAATGCTACGGGCACCAGTGACAGTCACAACAAAGTTTATCGCAATGAGATGCAAGGTAAACCGATCGATCGGGACCGACACTCTTGACCAGAGTGCGGTCTCGAACAGCCGGGGTACAGAGTTTTCATAGCCGACCACATCGTCTTATTATCACCTGGGAACAGAACAAAGAATAGTTCCCAGGTGGAAACAGTTCAAGCAGGCCCCTGCCCCAATCCAATCAAGCGCTAATCCATCCCTTGATTGATAGGATAAAGCTGTTATCTCTTAACAAAGCTGGTATTTCTTAAGGCTACAGGTTAGCCCTACCCTTACACTTCCCCCTTTGCTTGTCCCTGAATCAATCCCTTGATTCATCATTAGGAACGAAGGGGACATCGTTGGACCTAATCAATTGATTAGGTACTAACCAATTGATAATGCATGGGCCGATAGTTAACCCGAGAAGTAACAATAGTAGTGGCCCAGCTGTGGTGGTGAGCAGCTATGTGAGCCAGGGGGACCAAGAGTGAGACCAATTATTGCTGGCCTCCCTGGCACGTTCCCTGGCTCTAAGATTGTTCCTTACTAAGCCGGGAGTGTCTCAAATTGCTCCGGAATTGTTGGCATGAAACACCATGCACCAACCCTGCCCTTGGAGGTCCCCTAGGGTTAAAATTGGTCACGAACCCCCAGGGCACAATGACATCATACATTCGGAGGCCCCAAGTGTGCCTAGTATCTCAGAATGAGAAGGAAATAGATGAGCTGGTGTTGGGTTACATTTTCCTTGGGCCTCACATTGGGGGCTTGGGGTTCTAAGGAGAGTAATTAGGGGGTTAAGTTCCCATCCTGTTAATCAGGGGGCTAGTGTCTCACAACCCCATTTGGCACAGTGGTATTGACCCTCTCCTTCACATTCATTTTTTTCTATCTGCATCTAGCCAAATTTCACTCTAGTGCCCTATTTCCACATCCATAATTATTCTCCTCAATGTTCCCAAGAGCTCTTGCCCAGGTTTGCAACCCCCATTCTTCTCCTACCAGGTCACAAAGGTCGAACAAGAAACAAGGCATAGCACGAGAGGCATTAGACGTTACCACCTTCCCTGTGACAGCGTCTGAGTTCCCATTGGTATGGCCAAAAAGACAAGGGGTGCAGTTCTGCACAGTCTCCCAAGATTATACAAACCCAGACAATTATTATGCCCGCATCAGTCTTATCTTTAAAGGGTCCTCTGGGTGCCTTTTGACCTTCCATCGCTGTTCATTCTCTGGTCCCGTATCAGTCCTGGGTGTTTCCGCCTCCACGCAGTTTTTCTTAACCTGAGAGTGATGAATCCAGGTTCGGACACCATCTACCTTGACGGCCGTGTGCGTAGTCAGAATCACGGCGTGTGGTCCTTTCCAGCGCGGCTCCAGGGTTTTAGGCTCGTGCCTTTTGACCCAGACTAAGTCTCCTGGTTGAAAGGGGTGGGGAAGAACAGGAGGATGGGCGAAGGCTTCTTTCAAGGCCTTAGTTATTTCCTTTTGTACAAGATGCAGGGCCATGAGTGAAGCCAACAAGTGGTCCTGTTCTAGCTGTTCCTTTATGTCATTCCCTAGCCTCGGCAAGATAGGTGGAGGTCTGCCAAATAGAATTTCATAAGGGGACAATCCCTTGATAAATGGAGTACAACGCGCTCGCAAGAGGTCAAAAGGCAGAACGTCAACCCAATTTTCGCCAGTTAAGGGACAATTTGGTTAAGGTCTCCTTTACAGTCTGATTCATCCTTTCTACTTGACCCGAGCTCCAGGGTTTATATGCACAATGTAATTTCCAATCTATTCCCAGTGCTCTGGCTAGACCCTGCCATACCTGTGCCGTGAAGGCCGGGCCATTCCGGGCCAGGAATAATCTCCCTGGTTTAATTTCAGTAAAATCTACTTCCCAAAACTGGCCTGGCTCAGTTCCTCTATCTTTTTTAGCTTCTGAAAACTTATTTGCACCCTGATTTACTTGGGCGCAACTTACACATCTTTCAACTGTCTCCTCCATCTCTTTTCCCAGCCCTTGCGCCCTGAACTTTTTCCGCACCAATTCCGCCATCTTTGTTTTTCCCAGATGAGACCCTTGGTGGAGCAGACGCACCATGCGTCGCCCAAGTGCCGCGGGTAAGAGTATCTCACCTTCGGGATCCTGAGACCGCTTTCGTCCCGGTATCCTACTTCCTCCTTTTCTTGAAATCCACTCCAAATCTTTAGGAGTGTAATTGGGCTCTGGCAGAAGCAGGGGGTCTATCAAGATCGGTAAGGCCAAAGCACTTTTACTTTGTTAGGGCAGCTTCCCGGGCTGCCGAGTCAGCCAGGCGGTTTCCAACTGCCTCTAGGGAGTTGCCTTTTTGAGGTCCTGGGCAGTGAATGATCGCAAGTCTCGCAGGTTCCCAGGCGGCTGTTAGAAGGTCTAGAATTTTGGCTTTTTGATGTCCTTGCCCTCTGCCGTGAGGAGGCTGCACTCTCGATAGATGGACCTGTGCACACGTGCAGTTGCAAAGGCATAGCGGCTGTCCGTATAAATATTAACTGACTTGTTTTTACCGAGTTTCAGGGCTTTAGTTAGCACGATGAGCTCTGCGCGCTGGGCTGCGGTTCCCGGGGGAAGGGTCTTTTGCCATAGAACCTCGCGGTCTGTCGTAACCGCGGCACCGGCATGCCTTTGCCCTTGAAACACAAAACTACAGCCGTCTGAAAACATGTTGAGATCAGGATCCTGTAGGGGAATGTCCGTGAGATTGGAGCAGAGGGACGAAACTGTCGCTAAGGTCTCTGGGCAAGAATGTACAGGGGGACCTAGTCCTTCGGGCAGCAAAGTAGCTGGGTTTAAGGCTGTGGGGGCACGAAAACGTATCCGGGGCTGGTCGCGCAGCAATGCCCGATACTGGGCAATCGGAGCATTTGGTAGCCACCGTTCTGGGGGAGCCCCGCTTGTTAATATGTTAACAAGGCTGTCGGTGACATCTCAGATAAGGCCTCCGCTTCATGGGGCCCCGTGACAGACAACGTCTGTCCCAGGGTTAGTTTATCTGCGTCTTTGACTAGTAGTGTGGTGGCAGCAATCTGTCGAACGCATGTGGGCCACCCGGAAGCAACTGGGTCTAGACTTTTGGATAAGTAGGCCACCGGTCGGGGCCAGGGTCCCAGGCGCTGAGTCAGAACTCCTTTGGCTACCCCCCCTTTCTCGGCTACAAACAAATGGAATGGCTTGGTGGGATCTGGCAAAGCCAAGGCTGGTGGGGTTATGAGAGCATCTTGTAAGGCTTGGAAGGCTTTAGTTTGAGTCTCCCCCCACATAAAGGGCTCCGGAGACCCCTTGAGAGTGGCACACAAAGGGGCTGCCTGTTCAGCAAAGCCAGGTATCCGTAGCCTGCTGCCCCCAGGAACTCGCGAACTTGTTTGCGAGTTTTAGGCTGAGGAATATCGAGCATAGCCCAGATTCTTTGTTCACCGAGATAGCACTTACCTTTATTAAGGTTGTAACCTAAATAAGTGACCGCAGTGTGACAGATCTGTGCTTTCTTGGCTGATACTCAGTATCCCAAGAGTTCCTTGGTGGCACTCAGGCATTCTGAACGAGAGGGGGCCGCCAGCAAGATATCATCAATGTACTGCAACGGAGTTACCTGCGGTTTGGAGATTCGAAATGGTTCTAAATCCTGGTGCAGGACTTCATTAAGAGTAGGGGAGTTTTTGAATCCCTGGGGAAGTCGCGTCCAGGTGAGCTGTCCGGCTTTTCCCTCTTCAGGATCGGTCCATTCAAATGCAAACAGTGGCTGGCTCTGTGGGGCCAGCGGGATGTGGGGCCACAAGGCATCTTTTAAGTCCAGAACTGTACGGCCTAGATTTACTTGTCGTCCAGTGGTCCATTTACACGTTTGGGACCCAGTCACTCCTTGCACCAGGGTTGCTCCTCGCCTGGTGGGGCCAGGATCTTGTTTTAGAACTGAAAAAGTTGTCCCAGTGTCCACCAAGAAGGTCTTAGGCTGGCCCCCCATATTAACAGTAACCAAGGGCTCAGAAGGGGCCACCGAGCGGCGGCCCCGTCAGTCGGAATCAACCTCCATTACAGACACCTGGGGTGGCCAAGTTTTACACTGGACTAAGTTGGGGCAACCCTTTTTCCAGTGTCCCTCTTGCTTGCAATATGCACATTGGTTTTTTTCCTAGTGGCGCTCTAACCCTTTGTCTTTTTTCTTTTTCCCAGACCAGAATTCTTTGGGCGTTTGGGGTCCCCTTCCCTCACGGGCATCCAGGACGGCCCCTACCACCCTAGTCAATTTTTTTGTCTGTCTCTCTTCCCGAGAATCCCTGTTGTTAAAAACTTTTTGGGCTATTTCCACTAACTCAGACAAATTTTTCCCTTCGAAACCATCTAATCTTTGCAATTTCTTCCGAATGTCTGGGGCTGCCTGTGGGACAAAGGCCAGGTTTAATGCCCTCCTATTTTCAGGTGCCTCGGGGTCAATAGGGGTAAAGGTACGGTACGCTTCCATGAGCCTTTCTAAGAAGGCTGAGGGGCTCTCCTCGGTCCCCTGAACTACTTCAGTTACCTTAGATATGTTTGTGGGCCGGCGGGTGGCCGCTCGGAGACCTCCCAGCAGAGTCTGGTGAAATAGGGTCAATGATTGCCTACCGTGAGGAGTGTTTGGATCCCAATCTTCAGGGTGCGAGGAAGGAAAAACTTCCTTGAGTAAGGCGGGATCCTCGGTGGGATGCCTGTTTGGCCCCATCACCAATGTCTGGGCCTCGACAAGTTTCTTCTTCCTCCGGTGCAGATGGTAAAGGGGGCGGCCGCTATAGTCCCGTCAATATTCTTATCAAGTGGACGGCCTTTAAGCAGCAAAACCTGTGCTTTAGGGAGGTGAGGGGGAAGGAAAGGTTTTAGCCGATCCAGAGGGTTTTCGATGAAGGTTCTCCATGCCTCAATGTATGGGATTTGATCTTCGTGCCTAGAATAGACCACAGCATGAACCTTATGTACCAGAGTAAGGTCAGAGGACCCCTGCGGAGGCCATTCAACCTGAAAGCTGGTCCATTCTACCTCGCAGAGAGCTCGAAGGACTGGCTTCTTGACATGGAAGCTGAGAATTGAGGCAGCTTTCCCATAGTCCTGGAAATGGGTTAGTATGAGACTCAGAGGGGTGGGGGTACTCTGATTTTGACCCATGACAAAAATAGGCAAAACTGAGAAGGACGCACAGACAATCAACGGAAAGAAAACAATTAAGACAAAACCGAGAAGGACGCACAGACAATCAACGGAAAGAAAATAATTAAGACACGAAGAGAACACAAGTTCGAGATCTCGAGGCCAGTAGGCCGCAGCAGTCACATGAAAATAGGATCCTTTCTAAAAAAAGCCAAACCACATGGGATCCACCGGTGTCCCGGTAGGAACCCTGACTCTGGGTCTATAGCCGCGTCCGGCAGACCCTTCTTGAGTCATTCAAATGGCGTGCCCCAATCCTTACCTCTCCCAATCCTGAGCCTCCTTCCCAGGGAGGAGCAATCCGAGGAAAGGGCCCTGTTTCAGACCTTTAACTTTCCCGGCCAACGCACCAAATGTTGCATCCACACGACCCCTGAAACAGAATGCTACGGGCACCAGTGACAGTCACAACAAAGTTTATCGCAATGAGAGGCAAGGGAAACTGACCGATCGGGACCGACACTCTTGACCAGAGTGGGTCTCGAACAGTCGGGGGTACAGAGCTTTTATAGCCGACCACATCGTCTTATTATCACCTGGGAACAGAACAAAGAATAGTTCCCAGGTGGAAACAGTTCAAGCAGGCCCTTGAGCCAATCCAATCAAGCACTAATCCAGCCCTTGATTGATAGGATAAGGCTGTTATCTCTTAACAAAGCTGGTATTCCTTTTTTTTTTTTTAACCTTTTTTTTATTTATTTTTGAGACTGAGAGAGACAGAGCATGAACGGGGGAGGGGCAGAGAGAGAGGGAGACACAGAATCGGAAGCAGGCTCCAGGCTCTGAGCCATCAGCCCAGAGCCTGACGCGGGGCTCGAACTCACGGACCGCAAGATCGTGACCTGAGCTGAAGTCAAACACTCAACCGACTGAGCCACCCAGGCGCCCCAACAAAGCTGGTATTTCTTAAGGCTACGGGTTAGTTCTACCCTTACACAGCATTTTTGTAATAAGAGTAAGTAGACGTGACATTAACACTAACCAGTCAGGAATTGGAGAAAACGTCCCAGGATAATATGCACAATGAAAGGCCTTGAAGCCATTATAATTGTGTGTGTGTGCAAATTATAGGAAATGAGGACTGTAATATATTTCCAGGGAATGACATCTATAAGAACTTATAGCATAATCCTATTTTTTTTCAGTATATGAAATTTATTGTCAAATTGGTTTCCATACAACACCCAGTGCTCATCCCAAAAGGTGCCCTCCTCAATACCCATCCCCCACCCTCCCCTCCCTCCCACCCCCCATCAACCCTCAGTTTGTTCTCAGTTTTTAACAGTCTCTTATGCTTTGGCTCTCTCTCCCACTCTAACCTTTTTTTTTTTTTTCCTTCCCCTCCCCCATGGTCTTCTGTTAAGTTTCTCAGGATCCACATAAGAGTGAAACCATATGGTATCTGTCTTTCTCTGTATGGCTTATTTCACTTAGCATCACACTCTCCAGTTCCATCCACGTTGCTACAAAAGGCCATATTTCATTCTTTCTCATTGCCACGTAGTACTCCACTGTGTATATAAACCACAATTTCTTTATCCATTCATCAGTTGATGGACACTTAGGCTCTTTCCATAATTTGGCTATTGTTGAGAGTGCTGCTATAAACATTGGGGTGCAAGTGCCCCTATGCATCAGCACACCTGTATCCCTTGGGTAAATTCCTAGCAGTGCTGTTGCTGGGTCATAGGGGAGATCTATTTTTAATTTTTTGAGGAACCTCCAAACTGTTTTCCAGAGTGGCTGCACCAATTTGAGCATAATCCTATTTTTAAGGACGTATTTACACATGTGGGTTCGTAGACCTTAGAAGGCTGTAAGGCAAGACATAAATGGTCCTCACCTCCGTGTGTCCAGATTCCAGGTGACTTTTCCTTTTAACTTTTGAAATATTTTTGGACACGCTTGCAATGAATATAACGTATAACCAGAAACAAAGGTGCTTGTAAATTCGAGAGTTCTTAGCTGGAGACAAGCTAACGTGCATGAGGCAGGAAGTTTCCCTATGTATGGAAAATAGACAAATTTAACAGCAATATTTGACCCCCCCAATGCCTAAAGAAGGCAAATATTCCTCCTAGAAGTTTGGCTGGAAAAGCAATGCTTTTTTTCTCCCGATGATTCGCCTTCCCCCATGATTTATTAAAGTAATAAAGGCTTGTTGTGGAAACTTCCAACAAAGTGTGTTTTATTACCTTTCACGGGGTGGTCTGCACAAGGCATGCGGCTCTCCCCATCTGTCCGCTTCGGGCTCAGGGACTTCCAGAGTTCGTAGGAGGAGGGGGCTTATTCCTGTTTACTCTCCTTCCCTGCACAGCCCTGTTGATGGGTAGACGTTACTGCGTGTGATGAATTATTAACGGCAGAAGGTGCTAGACCATAAATATTCAAGGGGATACATCTGGTTTCCCTGATGCCCAATGTAGGGCAGAAAAAGTACGTTTTTACTGAATAGGACACCTTGTCAACCCCAAATCTCTGCTCGCCTGGGCCCAAGCTCCACAAGGAGAAAAAGAATCTTCTGACACTTAACATAAAGAGTCCCGCTGAGACACACGAGTGTGTGAGGACGTGTGCAGGGTTCTGCCTGGATAAGCGCAGGTTAGCCAACGGTTCCCACCGTGCTCCCTTAGTGGATCAGAGGCTGTTCGCGAGTCGGGGTGGGGACAGAAATCTCCCCGAGACACTTGTATTCAGCTGGAATGCAGCCTTTAAGACACCAGTTGGAGCCTCCGGAGAGGAGAGAGGAGAAGGAAGGGAATTTGCAGTTAGGGAGCATCCGGGGGTGTGTGTTGGGGGCTTGGGGGTCCCATTCTGGCTTCCACAAGGCTATTTTCTCCCAGTTTTCCACCCCAGAAAGATAACAGAATTGTCTCCGGGCTCCAGGGCACGTGTCTGGTTTAACGTGCACCTGCACAAGCAGAGGGTGGTCAGAAGAAACGAGTGTGCCAGAAAGCAGGCGTGTCCCTGGTCACCTTAGCGTCAGCTGAGACCTCTCCGTGTGACATTGAGCGGTGATGGTCATCCGCGCCTGGTCCTCCCCCAGGACCGTCACCCACTCAGTATTTCCTCACCCGGCCTTTTCCAGGCTGTGCTCCATCAAGCCCTGATCCCAGTGAATGTGAATAGATTCTGTGAGAACATAAGGGCTCCTCTGTGGCCAAATCAGTTCAGGAGATAGAGAGCAAAACGACCTAGAGTGGAGGTGGGGCAGAGAGAGAGGGAGACAGAGGCTCCGAAGCGGGCTCCACGCTGTCAGCACAGAGCCTGATGTGGGGCTCGAACTCACAAACTGTGAGATCATGACCTGAGCTGAAGCCGACTGAGCCACCCAGGCAGCCCCCCAGGCACGTTCTATTCTAAAGCCACCAGACCAGAGGGAAGTCACCTGCCCCCGGAGGCACGGCCCCGCCCCCTGGATCTGCCCCCGCGCCCCCAGGCTGTCAGCTTCTCTCCATGTAGGAATAGCACCAGACCCCTAGCTTTCTTTCTTTCTTTCTTTCTTTCTTTTTTTTGAAAGTTTATTTTTTTTTGAGAGAGAGAGAGAGAGCACACAAGCAGGGGAGGGGCAGAGAGAGGGGGAGGCACAGAATCCAAAGCAGCTCCAGGCTCCAAGCTGTTAGCACAGAGCCCGACGCGGGGCTCGAACCCACGAACCGTGAGATCATGACGTGAGCCGAAGTCAGTCGCCTGACTGACTGACCCCCCCCTCCAGGCACGCCAGGACCCTGAGCTGTCTAAAGGAGGCTGCCTCTGCTCCCTGAATTTCACTCTATCCGGTGACGGCTCATCTTCAAATATTTGAATGAGGATAGGAGTCTTGAAGGGTCTGGAAAAGACCTAGCACCGCTTACCACTTAAACCTAACCAACGTTCACATGGTTTTCTTGGTTGTGGAGCACAGAGCTTCTGAGTCCACACCCCCACACCCTCAGATGAGCCCAAACCCCCCTGGAGGGAAGTGACTGCGATCGATCGAGTAGGGGGACTTCGGTCAGCTGGGGGCGCTAGAGACAAAGAAGTGAGTTGGGGCCAAGCCCCTGAGTGAGGACTCGGGAGGATGATGGGGGGAAAGTGGAGGAGGGCGTCCACCCAGCACAAGAGCCAGCCCCTGGTGCACTTTCTGGAAGAGGCTTAGGGGATAAATGCGGAGAAGCCATCAGAGAGCAATTATTTAGCCCCAGCTGATGACAAACTGTGTTTGCCCAAGATTTATCTAAGCACTGCAACATTCCTGACAGCCGTTAGCCTGGGGGAGGGCTCACTCTTAGGCTAATCCACTGCCCCCGGGTAGAAACTGAGGCAGAAGCTGGAAACTGACCAAGGGAGCTGCTGGGAAGAGGAAGCAGGGCCTGGCCGGGGTGGGCCACTGACTGCACCTGCTGTGAACTCAGCTCCGTTGTTCCTCAGGGGGCTTCAAATGGTCACCGAACGGGACAGAAAGGCTGCTGGGGGACAGGGCTTCATAAAGCTGGTGTTCACCGTGGCTTTGACCTTTGGCAATAAGAACTAATTCTGTTTTGTTTTATTTAAGTTTATTTATTCATTTTTGAGAGACAGAGGCAAGGGTGGGCAAAGAGAGAGAGAGAGAGAGAGAGGATCTCAAGCAGGCTCTGCACTATTAGCACAGAGCCCAGTACAGGGCTCAGTCCCATGAACCGTGAGATCATGACCTGAGCCGAAACCAGGAGTTGGAGGCTCAGCTGACTGAGCCCCCCGGGCGCCCCTTTATTTGACTCTTTAGTGAGTGGACCAGCAGAGCTCCAGGGAAGCTGGTCCGAAAGGGTTTGAGGAAGTACGATTGCAGGTGAGAACGGGAGTGGGAACGTGGGGTCCCCCAAAACTGGTTCGTGGCCTCTGGGGCAAAGACGCCGTAAGCCTGGGGTCGTCTCGCCTGCCCGAGCGACCATCTACCAAAGACTCCTTAAGCAGCATGAGATGCTATGGTCACGTGGGCTGCGGGCTCTCAGGACAAAGGCCCGAGGAGTGCTCCCCACCAGATGTCAACAGAGCTGTAAACTGTGGGTTCGTTGTCGTAACTCCAGTGCTTGGAATGGTGCCAGGCACCTGGTACGTGCTCAGTTAACGTTTGTTGAATGAATAAATGATAGCCAGACGCCTCTCCACCCTGCAGCACCCCAAGGGAATTCTATGGTATGACTAAGCATGTGCAGAACGTATGAGGACACACACAGCCTTGAAGCTCGGGCCGTAAGCTCAGATGTACTCAAAGTGTCACTTTAATTGCATTTCAACTGCCAAGCTACGTCTACGGTTCTAGAATTTTACCCAGGGCCATAGGGTGGGGAATGAGCCCGCCCAGGGTCCACATGGCCAGTGGGACACCATATCCGGACACCGTGACCCCTCCTGTGACATGCTGGGGGCGTGGAAAGCCGCCTCCCTTCCCACCTATATGTGCAGGTCTCAGCCGTAGCTCCGAGCTCTTGGTCCCTGGAGGACTTGTGAAAACATACTGATGCCTCCTTTCCTCTGCCCTTGGGTGCTAATTTCATTTTATTTAAGGTGAGACTCACAATACATAGAATAACCATGGAAAGGGAGCGACTCAGCAACACCTACTGCAAGCCTCACCCTCATCTGGCCCCAAAACATTTTCTCTCCCCCCAAATAACACCTCGCTCCCCTTAAGCTGGTTAATCCCCGCTTCCCCTCCCCCAGCCCCTGGCAGCCAACCTTCCATCCGTATGGATTCACCTCTTGTGCGCATTTTGTACAGACGGAAGTTTCTGGTTTTGTTTTGTTTTTTTTTTACTCCAGTCATCCTGGTACCTAGTGGGTGACCAGCAGCATCTTCTGGTTTGATTTGCCTCTCCCTCCGGACTCAGAATGTAGGGCGAGCCATCTGTACGCCTTCTTGTCTGTCCTCTGCCCGTTTGTGAACTGGGTTGTTTGTCATTTTGTCGTTGGCTCGTAGGAGCTCTTCAGATGTTCTGCATATTTGCAAACAGTGTGTCCCATTCTGGGGGTTCTTTTCACTTTCTTGATAACGTCCTTCAAGGCACAAACGTTTTCGGTTTTGATCAAGCTGGATTGACCTATTTCTTGTCATTTGTGCTTTTTGCACCACGTCTGAGGCCACGAAGATTCACCCCTGTGTGTCCTTCTGAGGGTTCCATAGTTTTACATCTTACACTTAGGTTATTGACTCACTTCTAGTTAACTTTTGTATATGATGTGAGATACAGGTCCAGCTCATTTTTGCATGTGGACATCGCATTGTCCCTGCAGCTAGGACATCGGTTTTTGCGTGGCTCTGCCCGGGTGGTCCTGATACGCCCAGCCTGCTGCCTGCCCGCCCCGGGAGCCTGACAGGTGCCCTCCGCCCATGCTGACCCCACTTCCTGCAATCTTTCCCACCAACCTGTTCTGACTCCATTCCTGCGGAATGAAGGCTTTTGGAAGCTTTGGGCTCCCTCTGCTTTGAGCCTGAATACCTTTTCCCCTTTTCCTGAGCACGGCTTTGGCTCAGGCTCCTGCTGCCGGTGAGGCTGTCCTTTGCGGGACCCCTTCTTTGCTGGACCCCTAAGCCATGGCTCCTTACCTGAACCACCTTCTGGCATCAGTGGGTATGTTATCTGGGCCCAGTATATGGGTTTCCCCATCCAGATGGGCGCCCTCCAATTACCTACAAATGAGTTTCCCTTAGCTGATTGGAGCTAAGAATTGACCTACAAAGAGATCGTCAGTGTCAACGTGGGTTTTATCGCTCCTCGCCGCGATCTCATTTCAGCAGAATCTGTGAGGTAGGTATGGGCAGGCTTGGGTTCCATTTTGCAGGAAAGAAATGGGAATCTGACAGCGAGTTCTAGATCTGGGAACTTTGTGCTGAGCCCTGAGCCCTGAGCAAGCTTTCGACCTAAAGGATCCATTAATCCGAGGGTTGCAGGGTTTGGACGAGGGCAAGCGGGCTGGACGTGCGGCCCAGGCCGGAAAAGGAGGGACACGTCTCCATGCGAAGGAGGGCCCGCCCTGCAGAGTAGCATGACTGAGCAAGCAGGGGAGTGGCACCCGGCACCACAGCTCACCCCTGACTGTAACCTGTGTTTAAGGAGCAATGATTTTATTCCCACGTGCAGCTAGAGACTCCAGCCCAGAAAGCTCGACTTGTTTTGCGGCGATGAGGTTCCACCACCGCCTTGACCTCTAATCATGCATCACCCGCTGCTCGGACAACAAAACAGGTGCCCTGCCCCGGCCGGTCGGCCTCGGCCTGCGTGCTAACACGGTACCTAGAGAGTTCTGCCCTCCTGTCCCAAATTCTTAACCCAGAGCCATGTTTAGTGAGGGGCTGCATTGATAATTGTCCCGTCCTCCGCCTGCCTTCTCCTTGGGCTCACTCACCCTCGGAAATCGGTCTATTTTTGCAAAAGGATAAAGGGCTTCTCTCAACGCGGGAAGGTAAATTGACAATATCAGTTACCCCTTCGGCTGTTCAGGACTCCGTGACATTTCTGGGAGCTGCTGCTCAATCCTGAGGGAGAATTAAAATTCTGGACAGGCGTCTCCCTGGTGCCGGAGAAACTAAACCAGACCGGCCCCCATTTGCTCAGGAGGAGGTCTGTCCTCCATCAGGGAGGAAGCACGAGCCCTGGGATCTGGCCCAGTGGCCCCAAACAGGCTCAGTGAGACACAGAATCCGAAGCAGGTGCCGAGCCCGATGCAGGGCTCGAACTCGTGAACCGCAAGATCATGACCTGAGCCAAAGTCATACGCTCAACCGACTGAGCCCCCAGGCGCCCCGAGGGTCACGTCTTTAGATTGGCTACCTCTGTGCTCCTGCATGCCTCTGGGGCTGCAGGGTTCTTTGCTGAGCGCTGTGCCTGGGGCCCGGCTCCCTGTGCACCCCCCACACAGCCCCTTGGGAGCTGTCCTGGGACCTGAGGACTCACTGCCTCCAGCCTGGTCTCAGCTGCTGGGAACCAGAAGGCCACCGCTCCAGGGTGCCTGTGGGAAACGGCAGCAGCGACTGAGGTGTGGGTGTGCGGGAGGCTGGGGTATCACACGGGGCTCTGGTTCCATGCGGAGAGGGCTGCAGAGAGGGTGTCACCAGGCCGAGGCTGCCAGATGGCAGGAGAACCAGGGTCTAGCCCATGGCGGGGGCAGCTCCCTGGAGATCCTCACGCCTTAGCCCCCCACCATGCCAGGATCTCCGGAAAGCTTCTTCCCCCGACGGTGAGCCTCCCACACCCTCTACTAAAAGATTAACACCAGGATCACTTTTAAAGAAAATTACTTCGAGGACCCCACCCTCTACCATGGGGCTTAGACCGGGGGGCGCAGGCCCAGCTAAGAGGCAGACGGCAAGCTCGAGGTGTCACTTAAAGCCTGGTGCTGGGATCAGGGCCATTTTTAGGTGCTTGCTCTGGATTTTTCTTCTCTTCGCCCATTTTCTACTGAGTCATGGGTCTTTGTGCGGACTCGTGTCCCAGCACAGCGCTGGAAGCAAAGAGCGTCCTCAAGCCGACCTCTCAGAACGTAACCAACGTCACTCCCCGATCGCAGACCCGGAAAGACATGCCTTTCCCACCTCGAAGGACAGTCTGACTTTGAGCCCACATTCGCGGGGCTCGGTGGGCACGCGTTTCATGTGGGGCCAGTGACGGCGTGAGGCTGACCGCCGCAAGCCAGGGAAGCGAGGTCCAGAAATATGGCTCCTGCCCCCGCAGCCCGGGGCCCAGCGCCCACACACAGCGTGGCCACATCCGCCAAGGACCAGGAGCCCAGGCCTGGGCGGCCAGCAGGCACAATTCAGGAACCTCCTGTTTCTCTGGGTCACGGTTCCTTCATTTCCTGCCCTTGTCTTTCCTTAGGAACACTCACTCTGCAAAATATAATCTAACTGGTTCCTAGTGAGCCCGGGACATTTGACATTGCAGCAACGTCTGAACGCCAGAGAGGCAGATTTAAACACGCTTCTTAACCAACCCTTCACTCGGGAGTGAGCTGGATGGACGCGGGAGAGGATGTAACGCCTCTTACAGAGAAATAACTTCCGCAAGTCTGCTTGTCTAGAAGTAAAAGTGACATGGGACCAAAGTGCTGCTTTGTAGACATTCAAGTGCACAGGGACCCTTCCCATTCTTGATAAAATCAAGCTAATTTTGAAAACGAATACCCACCCAAAGGTCACAATCACATAAGTATCGCAGCCAGCTATATCCTTTTCTGACCCCACGCAAAACGTCGTCCCTTTATACTGATGCACACCTTAACTCTGTTTTCTTTCTCTTGATAAATTACGGTGCTTTCTCCACATGAGCACATACAAAATTCCACCCGCGTGTGCGTGCACGCGCACGTGTGTGTGTGAGCATGCACGTGTGTGTGGTGTAAGGTGTTCTACGCTATAGTATACTATTCACTCTATTGGTGGGTATTTATATTTATATTACAATAAATAATTTGTGATTCCTACAAGTAGCATTCTTGTTTAGAACGCTTTGTGGTTTTTAAAATGTATTTAGGGGCGCCTGGGTGGCGCAGTCGGTTAAGCGTCCGACTTCAGCCAGGTCACGATCTCGCGGTCCGTGAGTTCGAGCCCCGCATCGGGCTCTGGGCTGATGATGGCTCGGAGCCTGGAGCCTGTTTCCGATTCTGTGTCTCCCTCTCTCTCTGCCCTTCCCCCGTTCATGCTCTGTCTCTCTCTGTCCCAAAAATAAATAAACCTTGAAAAAAAATTTTTTTTAAATGTATTTAAATTCAATTTAGTTAAACATTCCGCGTAGTCTTGGTTTCAGGAGCAGAATTTAGTGACTTATTGCTTACGTACAACGCCCA